>NW_025421309.1:1800000-2183155 GCF_011764305.1 Mustela putorius furo | reverse complement strand
AAATCTTCTGATTTGGTTAAAGCATTTTTTCATGGGGTTGTAGCCACCTTTTAGTCTTTACACTTTTCCTTCATATACTCTTATCTAGACAAAAGGACAAGCTGAAAAATTCACGCACCAAAAAAAAAAAAAAAGAACAATAGGATTACCGAAGGCTATGAGGACCCCGAATCAAGCCAGACATTGTAATTATGTCAGATCTCATAGAGTTCAGAATGACTTCTAAGTTCTAAAACCAGGGTCGAAAAGGCATGAAGATATTGATACACCCCTGTCGGATATTATATAAAAAAGCCCGTTCTGGAGAAGATCAAAGAACTAGAAAAATCTACACCCAAGTGAAATTTGAAAAAGCGATTTACATTAGATTTTCAAATCACAAAATGGAGGCTCTCAGCTCACTGCTAGGATAAATGAGGCAAAAGAAAGAATTAGCGATATAGAAGACCAAATGAACAGAGAGAATAAAAGAAGGAGCTGAGGAAAGCAAAAGAGGGACAAACAGCTAAAAGGACCCTGAGGGAGAATTTCAAGGGAGAATTCGATAGATAAGTTGACAACCACAAGACCAGTAAAACGAAACAACAACATTAGAATAATTTGGGATTCCAGAAGAAGAAGAAAGAGAGAGGGGAGCAGAATATATAACTGGAGAGAATTATTGGGAGAGAATTTTCCCCCCAATTGCAAAGGGAAACGAGCATCAAAATTCAATTCAGGAGGTTCAGAGAGAACGCCCCTCAAAAAATCAATAAGAATAGGCCCCACCACCCACGCCCAACCCCGTCAACCTAAGAAGAGAATAAGAGTAAAATTCCTCCCAACACCCAGACAAGTCTCAAGTGACACTAGTCGGCTAAAGAGAAATCCAAATGAAAAGAGCAGCCCGGGAAAAAGAAGTCTGTAACATACAATGGTAAAATAATTAGATTGGCAGCTGACTTATCCACACCACAGAGACCTGGCAGGCCAGAAAGAGCTGGCATGATATTTTCAGAGCACTAAAGGAGAGAAAAAACATGCAGCCAAGAATACTATATCCAGCTAGCTAGGCTATCATTGAAAAATAGAAGGAGAGATTAAAAGAAAAATTAAATAATTCCAGGACAAACAACAACTAACTGAAAGAATTTGCAAATACCAAACCAGCTCTACAGGAAATATTGAAAGGGGTCCTCTAAGCAAAGAGAGAGCCTACAAGTGGTAAGATCAGGAAAGGAAACAGAGACCATATACAGTAACAGTCACCTTACAGGCAATACAAAATGGCAAATAAATTCATATCTCTCAATAGTTACCCTGAATGTTTAATGGGCTAAATGCCCCTGTCAAAGACACAGGGTATCAGAATAGATAAAAAAAAAAAACCAAAAACCCCCTCTATATTTTGCCTCCAAGAAAACTCATTTTAAAGCACGAAGAAGACACCTCCAGATTTAAAGTGAGGGGGTGCAAAAGAATTTACCATGCTAATGGACATCAGAAGAAAGCAGGAGTCAAATCCTTATATCAGATCAATTAGATTTTAAGCCAGAGACTATAATAAGAGATGAGGAAGGACACTATATCATACTCAAAGGGTCTGTCCAACAAGAAGATTTAACAATTTTAAATATCTATGCCCCCAACGTGGGAGCAGGCAACTATATAAACCAATTAATAACAAAATCAAAGAAACACATCAACAATAATACAATAATAGTAGGGGACTTTAACACTCCCCTCACTGAAATGGACAGATCATCCAAGCAAAAGATCAGCAAGGAAATAAAGGCCTTAAACGACACACTGGACCAGATGGACATCACAGATATATTCAGAACATTTCATCCCAAAGCAAAAGAATACACATTCTTCTCTAGTGCACATGGAACATTCTCCAGAATGTTGGGTCTGTCAGAGGGTTTTATTTTTCTATGATATCTCCATCGTTGGGCCAATATCTGGGATAATTTTTCACCTGCGAAGGAAGAAAATCTCAACATTTGTGACAATCTGGATGGCCCTGGAGGACTTCATCTTAAGAGTAATAAGCCAGACCCAGTGAGACAAATATGGCATCACGTCACTTATATGGGGAACCTCAAATAGTCCAATACGTAGAAGCAGAGAATAGAATAGGGGCTGGAAGGAGGAGCAAAGAGGGGAATGTTGACGATAGAATAAAGTTTCAACAATATGGAAGAAATGAGTTCTGGAAATGGACCTTCCTACATGGGGCCGGGGGATTAATTAACAACTCTGTATTCCAGGCTTAAAAATCAGTAAAATGTTGGAATGTAGGTTACGTGTAGCTTAAGTGTCCTTTACTACCACAGGAAAAGATGGGGGAAAAGATCTAGCAGACACTATGTGAGACTATAGAGAAAGACAGAATGACACTGTCAATGAGAGAGTGTGGGGTTTGGTGATTTGTCAAGAGTGACTATACTGAGGAGTGGGAAATCTGGGACAGGAATGGAGTCGAATCCTTGGGTAGAGAGATCCCTCAATACCTGAGATCTTCCCAGGGCACCTGAGATCATGCCCTGCAGTCCTGAACCAGGGCTTTCTCAGTTCCGTCTCATTCTCAAATCCTCCTGCCCCATGTGGGAATTTTGGAGACACTTGATGCCCTGGAGGAGGTTGCCTGAGCCAATGGAAACAGTCCAAATCCTAACTCGGCCTCCTACCACTAGGTTTCAATCCCCAGCCTTGAACACAATGCAGATGGCCCCATGAGAAACCCCTCTGAAGATCCAGTGGAAGCCAAGGGCCATCCACCCACAGCATTCATACTCCTAGCTCTCTCATGTGGAGCCTTCCCTGTGACCAGTGGACCACCCTCAGGGACCAGTGGTCTGCTGGGATCCCAAGCTCATGCAGAAGCCAGGACATTCCAAATGATGGCTCTACCAAGAATCTGCTTCCCTTCAAAGAACTAAGCCTGACTGAGCCATTCCTCCCAGTTAACTGGGAAAATGGCCACCTGGCCTAGTGCTTTGGTGGTTGATTAAACAAGCCTGGGACCTCCAGTGTCTCCTTGGTTATTGATTTGAGTAAGTCTCCAAACAGCCTGGACGAAGGGCTGGCTGCCTCAGAGTGAACAGGGACTCAGTGCGCACATTCCCTGTTCCTTCCTCCCTCCCCCAGATCCAGTCTCTATAGACTCCTCATTCTTCTCTACACCCTGCAGTGGCAGGGGACCAAGTCCCACCTCCTTTGAGGGGAACCCCTCTGGGGCACCTGTGTGGCTCAGTGGGTTAAGTGTCTCACGTAGGGTCATGTCATGATCTCAGGGTGCAGGGATCGAGCCCATCCTCTGCTTCTGCACTCAGCTTGGTGCCTGCTTGTCCCTCTTCTCCTCCGCACCTTCCTCATACCCAGTGCTCCCGTTCTCTCTCTCTCTCCCACTCAAATAAATATTCTTTCAAAAACCGGGAATATAAAAAGGACCCATAGGGAGGGACACTTCTAAACACATTCCCCCACGAAGCTCCCCCTCTCATGACACTCCTTGAGGATCATGCAGACCTCTTTTTGCATTCATCTCTCCTCTGCTCTATACTCCTTGGCACCTGATAATGAGTGACATTTCATTGAGAGACCAGATTCAAATCTAGGCACAACATTGTGTTTCTTGGTTAGGAAGCAACCAAAGTGCTTGGTCCTTGGTGAGGAAGCTCACCAGTTGTTGACAATTTGTAAATAAACAAGTCCTGTCATTGAAAACCAAACACCATTCTTAGTTCTATGTTGATTTCCTTCTGGTCTTGCTGTGTGTTGCCAGGTGTATATATTCATTGAACATGGACTATTTCCATGCTTGCACTTACTAGCCAACAAAGGGAGAGCACTTTAAGGAGGCAAGGTCCCTCCTGGAGCATGGACACTCCCTGACCCTGCAGGACAAGCCTGTCAAAATAAGGATGATGGACACCAGGCTGTTACAAGCGTTTGAGTTCTTATTGGTCAGTGTCCCTAAAGTGTGTTATTCACAGCATCCAAGCATGTTTTTAGGGCTTATGGGGGAGAATGTTATCCAATATACTACACTAGGTCCCCATTTATTCTTTTTTTTTTTTTTTTTTTTTTTTTTTTTAGTATGCTCCATGCCCAACATGGGGACTGAACTCATGACCCTGAGATCAAGAGTCAAATGCTCCCCTGACTGAGTCAGCCAGGAACCACCCATTATGATCCCTATTCTTATTTTATTTGTGAAAAGGGACCATGCCATGACACTGACCACTCTCTATCTCAGCTCTACAAGACAATGGCAATGAGGGCGGTGGAGAGAAGGCTAATCATGAACTGGTTCTCTGAGTCCCTTTCATGGTCCCAGGAGTGTCCCTGGGCTCACAGGATTCCTGCATACCAGGACTTACTCATATTGGCAATGCCATCAAATATAGTGAAAGAGTCTCCTCAGTTCTGACTGGACTGAGGTCAGGTGCTGAGGAGTAACCCTGTATTAAAACATAATTTGACTGGGTTGTCCTAAAGGGTGCCTCGAAACCCTCAAAATCTCTGAACTGACCAGGCTTTCTATGTCTCTTTCCAAGTAAAGTCTATGGCAAGGTCTGTACTTGCGGGGCCCAGGAGCTTTGGTGGCCTATGTGACCCCTGAGTTGACGTCATAATGCTAAATAGAGCTTGGGATTTCCCTTGGCTCAGGTAATTCCGGACGTACACGCTGAGACTATAGCTCTATGCACAGCACTAATGATCCCATGTCTGAGTAATCAGTGCAGTTCAGTTCAGTAGTTAGAGCATGAGCCCTGGGACTACAGGCCTGGGTTCACCTCCTGGCTCCTTTACATAGGAGACTAAGAACCTGGTCACATTCATCCCTATGCCTGCATTCCTCCACCTGGGAAATATGGAGTGTAAACAAAACATCCAATATGGGCATGATGAGCATTTACTGAATTAATGCATGTCACATGGTCAGGGAGGCTCATTAGAGGGTACAGATCTTGTTGGAGATCTCACAATTTCACAACTTCCAGAGCTGGGTCACATCTGGGCATTTGAGTTCCCAGACCATTGCTTTGTGACACAGCTGCTTTGCCTAAATACAAGTGTTTTACCCTAACACAATTTCTTTTGGATGGATCAGAGGCATCAAGAAGCCAATAAGGAAAAAACAACCAATTGCTGATTCCCTGAATACACTCTCTGGGACCCTTGGTAGAAATAGTCATGATTATTTTCTAGATTGTTCCAGTTGCCTGACTCATGGTCAGCAGACCAAATGAGAGGAATCCCAGGGTAAAGGATGGCAGGGTCACTATTGCAAAGTCTAGTGTTTTAAAGCATGTGAAACAATGCCACCTTGCATTATGTATTCCTCACACAAACATAAGTGCGTCCAAACAACATGAGTTTCTGAGGCCCTTGTCACAGTAAAAAGCCATAGCTTAGCTGTTGGAAAGAGATCTGGAGGAAAGGTCAAGAGAACTAACAAACACTCTATCGAAACCACTCTAATGAAGACTCTGCTTTTGAGCTACCATCTCATGGACAAGTGTACATGTTTATCCACATACATGTAATGTTTGTCTCTACTCATGGTCTACATCACCCATTGTTCTTTGTGCATTCCTAACAATCTTTGTGCTTGGGTATCGATCCTTCATTAACACAATTCATTAACCAATTAGCCATCTTTAACCATATGTTGAAAGACTGGCTGTTCATTGTGTAACTGAGGACAAAATGTGCTTATAGTTTCACCATGCTTACTTCTGGCAACTGAAAGGGATGGGGGATAGCATATGACCTAGACAGCATATCACCTAGGAAAAGTAATTTTGGATAACAGCCAAAGAAGAAAGGGAAACATCTGCTAGGGGGTCATAAGTGAAATGTAGACTCTCCAATTCTTTGGATCTCTTTGGGGCACCTGTTTCTAGGAACAAAACCAACATGTGCCCCAAATCCTGAAATGCATACCCATTTTGGGATAAACGATACAGGAAGACATTGTAAAACATGGATAGAACAATCATAAATATCCTCCATATCGACCTTTCTGCGTTCACTCTCACTTAAAGAAAGGAGGAATGTGAATATACAATTTTGGACGTTAAATGAAATATATGATTAATTAAATCAATATATAATTTTGGACGGAAATGAAAATAGACATTGCCGTATTTTCTCCCCTAGGGGAACCTACTGTGTCAAGGGTGCGGTGCAGGATATCACAGGGAGGAGTACAGTTTTCACACCAAAGACAAAAGGCAACTAGCTTGGTAGAATAACCAAAAATAGAAATCAAGGGATAAAACTAAACTATAAAACATTTGTATAACTCCGAATGACAAATTGGAGAGAGAAAATTTTCAATGATGAGAAAATTTTGGAGGAAGAGTGAACTATCTGGTTAGCAGCAAACAGCAGTCCGGAATTCTGGAAGAACATATCGCAACAGCAGCCACACAAAATATTTCTGATCCTGTTTCCCATTCTTGAGAGTTGTACGTGTCTCAATGACACACTCAGCTCAAAGAGGGACCGTTGGACAGCACAGCAGAGGTGTATCTCTCGTCGCCATGGTGATGGTGTCATCATAGACCTTTCAGAGTCACTACAGCTGCACAGTGGCCAACTCCTTCTGTCCAGACAGGTGTCTACTCACAGACAAGGGTGGCACATGAGAGGAAAGGCTTCCTTTCCAAAGTTGAACTCTGGTCTCACACATTATCCCTCTGTTTTTTGAAAAAAAATGACATAAGGGGAGGACCTACCTACCCGCCCCCCCATAGAGTCAATAGCCAAACTTTAGGGTGAAGAAGGGAAAAAAACACATATTGAGATAAATAGAGGTCCCATTCTTGATTGAGAACACCATCCCTATCCATTTTTACCATCCTGAGTCACCAGACATTTCTAGAACAAAGTTTAACATGCGTCCCAGATGAAATCAAAAGCAATGTTAACACCAATTCCATTTTCCAAAGTCATATTTCTCTAAGCACATACTAATTAAATTATGTCATTCTCTCACCATCTATGTATTTGATCTGCTTTCTCTCTGTGTGTAGCTAAGGCTAGGTACTTCGTTATCTCTCAACATTTGTGAACTCACTGACCAATTTCTCGGTCAATGTGTGTGGGAAAAACAGGCTCTTCGTGAGAAATTATGAGAAACGAATCACTGTTTTTTCAACACAGCATTTCTGTATGAGTGGACAAGTGGAGGGAAATACATAAAATCAATACTTATCTAAATGAAGTATTTTAAATACACTCCAAAAGGTAGGGTTCAGTGTGTGTTCTGGCACATAGATGGATACTACATGATTTTGTTCTGTTCACGAAAAGGATCAAAAAGAGAGACCGTGGACCCTGAGAATCAAACTGATGGTTTTGGAGGGGAGGGGTGGGGGATGCATGAGCCTGGTGGTGAGTAGTAAGGAGGGCACATATTGTATGGAGCACTGGGTGTTATACATAAGCAATAAATCTTGGAATGCTGCATCAAAAATTAATGACATATTGTATGATGACTAACAACACAGTAAAACTTTAAAAAAGGAAAAGAAAAAAAAAAAAACAAGGAATAGTGCAGAGGACCATAGGGGGAGGGAGGGAAAACTGAATGGGAAAAAAACAGAGAGAAAGACAAGTCATGAGAGACTCTGGATTCCTGCAAAAAACTGAGGGTTACAGAAGGGTGAGGGGAGGGGAGCAGAGGGGGTATCGGGCGATGGGTATTTAGGGGGACACATGTGGTGAGGAGCACTGGGTGTTCTATGCAAACAATGAGTCATTGAACACTGCCTCAAAAACTAAACATGTACTCTATGGTGGCTAATTGAACATAAGTAAAACAAAGAATGTAGACAAAAGAGGAAAAAAACAACTAACGGTCCACACGTTGGCTAGAGATGTTGTTTACTGTTCAACAGGAGCCCATTCTGGAGTTGGAGTGTATCTTGATGTCTAGAGTTAGAGGCACTACCGATTGACTTGGTCATCCACCCTTGCATACAGGAGAGAGGAATGTGGCTGAACATCTCATAGTTTTGTCTTAAATATGGGTCACTGATTAAAATAGACTAATTATTCTGAAATGAACCTAAAGAGTGTGTTTCCACAGTACCTTCAAGTGGGCCAACCATAGGGGGCCCGTTGTATGGCCAGATGTGATGTTTCCCAAATCACAGCTTCAGGCCAGTTGATATTCTTCACCTTGGGTGAACATTTCTTCTTAATTCTTGAGGCAAGATCCTGGGAAATGCATCATAATAGAGAGAACTGTGGACATCTTGCTGGCAGAAGAACCCAGGGAAATGGGTGATAACCTATTTCTAGTTCAATCCTTTCATCTCATTATTCATCTTCTGCCTGCTCAGTAGAGCCTCCTGAATCCAAGTTGGGCTTGTGGAGGTTTTGCAGTTGGGGGTGCACTAAGAACACCGGACAGATAGGTCCTGTGGGCACATACCTTCATTTCATGGAGGCATTGGAGAAATGTAGCAACGGACAGTATGCATGACTGATGGCCTGGGGTCCAACTCCATTTAGGAGCCATCAGTATGCAGAATGTTACATAGACCCCTCTGGGTCTCATTTCCCTGAGATGTTGAAATGTGAATATGGCCTACTTATCAGTATGATATTATGAGGCTAAACATAATTAAACACAAGGAAAGCCTTAAGAAAAAATAGATGACTGGTGTTTCCTAATTGCCCTAGTGTTCAATCCCTGAGTGACTGCAAGAAGTAGACACTTGGTAGTGGTTGAATCCAGAGAGGGGATATGGACGGCTCCACAGCAGGGAGGAACGAAGCTCCCTCTTAGCTTTCACATGGGAATGGTGTTTCACAGCTCGTGGATGACACCTTTGACCATCTCCTGTAATTCCCAGGTGGGCCCCTTTTGAGGTGTGGGGGGGGACAGAAAGGGGTTGTAAGCCATATCCTAGAGTGAGGGCCCTGAAATGTACAGAGATAAATTGACATGCCAGGAGTTACCATACAGATGAGGATGGGTCCAGGACAGGAATAGAGTTGGTTCCCTGGGGGGAGAGATCCCTGAACACGAGTCACCATCCTGGGGCACCTGAGATCATGCCCTGTCGCCCACAACCAAGTATCTTTCTTGGACACTCCTGCTGGAGGAGGTGCCTGAGCCAACAGAAAAGTCCACATGCTCACTCAGCCTCCCACCTCTAGGTTTCACCTCCTGACCCAAAACACAAAAGAGTTACCTCCAAGGGAAGCCTCTCTAAAGTGCCAGTGGAAAACCCACTGTGGCCATCCTCCCTCAGTGTTCACATGACCAGCTGTCTCACATGGAGCCTTCCTAGGGACCAGCTGACCACAATTAGTGGCCAGTGAGTGGTCTGCTCAACTGCTCAACTGCTGAGAACATGGGACATTCCAAACCAACTGTCATAGGATGGCTCACCAAGAATTAGTTTCCTTTTACTGACCAACCCTGGATGACCAGTTACTGTGCACACACTTGGAAAATGGCCACCTGCATTGGTGCTTTGGTGGCTTAATAAATTAAACCTGTGACCTTCAGTGTCTTACCACTTGTTGATCTGAGCAAGTGTACAAACAGCTTGGCCTAAGGCCTGGCCGAGAGTGAACAGGGGCTGCACTGGCTCTGAGTGGGCAAATTCCCCACTCCTTTGCAAAGCGTCTCCCCAGATCATGTCTCTACAGACTTTCTCCATTATTTCCTTACAGGGCAGGGGACTTGTTCCATCTCCTCTTAAAGGGGCCCTTCCATACCAACAACCAGCCAACTTCCTCCCCAGGATACTCACCAAGGGTCTCCAGAATTATTTTCCTATTTTCTCTTGCATTTAGGGAAACTCTATGCTCATCAGTTCCAAACTTTTGGAATTCATAACCTCACTTCAAGTCTAAAATTTTGCCTGCACTATGTCCCAGACATCCAGAATCTTATTCAGCAACTCCACATGGTTGTGTAACACCTCAGTCTTCATATTTCTAAAGCTGAAGAAAAAGGGAAGGGAACTTCTGGAAGCAGACCCTTGCTGGAGCAATCTTGGAAGTTGAAATGGAGCAGGAGTTGTACGTGTCCAGAGCCATCCAAGTCAGGAAAACACCAGTGTGGGTAGTACCTGAGCCAGAACCAGACTTCACAGGGTTCCCTTAGAGCAGGGTGGGCCTAGTACCCCTGACTTAGCCCAGCTCCATGCCTGGGGAGTCAGCCAGTATCACTTGCATTTGGGCAGAGATTCAAGGGTAGCATAGGAGTAGGGAAACATTGTACAGCCAGAAGCAAAGGCTTCAGGGATGCCACAATTTAAGCCTCTGGGCATAAGGAAGCTGTAGCCGGTGGTCTAGAAGCATGGCATCCCATGTCTTTGTCAGGGCTATTGTATCTGCTGGGCCTCAGGTGCGTATAGGGAAAGAAATCAGGCACAGACTCAGTTACAAACCATTTCCTGGTCATTTGAGGACAATTGCTACAGAGGTTATTGGTTCGCTTTGTAGGCCAGATGGACCAGATTGTGCTCTGATGCCTTCCAAGGAGAAAACTGTAGATAATGGGGTGATTTCCTGGGATATACACTACAGGCCAGAGACCTATCTTTTTTTTTAAGATTTTATTATCTGACAGAGAGATCACAAGTAGGCAGAGAGTCAGGCAGAGAGATAGGGAAGCAGGCTCCCCACTGAGCAGAGAGCCTGATGTGGGGCTCAATCCAAGCACAATGAGATCATAACCTGAGCCAAAGGCAGAGGCATAACCCACTGAGCCACCAAGGCGCCCCCAGAGACCTATTGTTATGTATGGTCATGGCACTGCCCGTTCATGTCTTCCACGTGTCTGTCCCCATTTGGGGCCTTGGGAGAGGTTGGCCCAGTCAGAGAAGACCAGAGATCCCACACTTCACTGCTGAACATGGTCTAGTCATCTTTACAGGCAACTGTATTGGAAGATCTTCTTGACCATGCATGTGATGACAGAACATCTGTATAGATGCTTGTAAGACTCTGGCTAGAATGCAGTGGACCAGCACTATGACCACTATGAAGACAAACACAACAAACAAGAACATGTTAAGGGTCACTATAGGGTGCTTCCAAACAGGAACCCCTATTGCCCAACTGAGTCCAAGAGAACTAATCCCCTTAGCCATGAGGATCAGCCTTAATGCCAAACAGATTCTTCCTTAAGGCCTTTCAGAGACTGTTCTGTCTTATTTTATGGACCAAAGGGTGTAAACAGTAACACAAATACCACTACCTCCTGCCAACTAGAAATCTACGGCAATGGCACGAAAATCACTATGCCAACAATAGGCTCAGACGGATCCATATTCCATCTTCCACATAAATTGTATTATGAGTCAATTTCCCCCAAATTAGAGATAGGTTTCTTACAGGCTTTCTTATTTATGCAGTTTCCAATAAAGGGAACATTGTTCTAATTTGTGGCATAAATAGTAAATCCTCCAAGTAGTGTGCCCGAACAATCAAAAGTCGCCGCCTTTTGGAGCTCACCCAGGAGTTGGAATTTCCAGTCTTGGTGATTCATTTCATTTGTTGAAATCTGAATTTCCCAGAAGGATTTGCCATGGGGTCCAGGGATGGATGGCACATCCTGCGGTCAGAAGCACAGAGAGGAGTGGCATAGGCTATGTTCTCACTTAACAAGGATAATAATTAGTATAGTGATTATAATAAGAAAAAAAGGAGTAAAGGGGTCATTCTGGGTGAATGGCAGCAAGCCGTTTATGGGAAATGAGAAGTAGTATTTTAACTAAGCATATACAAAATGAACAAAGAATTAGATGGGAGCCTTGACCCAATATCTTGTGTGTTACATGCTTGCTTCTCAAATGAACGATTTTGTCACATCAGGTTGTCCAGAGTGGGCCCTGAAGACCCAAATCATCATTGGCAAAGTTGCGGGGAATAAGACTTGAGATTGTGAGGAGAGTACATACAGGAAGCAGACATTTTTGTTTTCTGGGAGAAGAGAGAGTTTACTTTTAGAGGATTCCGAAGAGAAGTGGGGATGGTTGGTCAAAATAGAACATTAGTATATCTCATGTCTTGAGCCCCCCAAAATGACAGTTGGCCACCTCTGAACACAGACCCATCAGTCTGGACTCCCCACCCAGTGGAAACCCAGAGAGGATACTGCCAGGACCCAACATTGACTTAGTGGGAGAACTTCAGCTTTTGTGATTGGGGACCTTCAGCTCAGTTCATCGCGGTGGATAACAATCTGCTGAGATCATCAATCTCCCTGGTCTCTGAGGCAGGCTCAGACAAGATTCACAAGAGCCTATACATGGTTCCAAGCTCTGATTCTTCTTCTTATGACTCACAACAGGTTTGCACAGAACAATACAACATTGTAACCAAAAGGACAGCATAAGCGTACAAAAAGGAATGGTCTGGTTCCACCAAGGAGGCCAAAAAAAAAGGGGACCCCAGAAGAAGGCCCAGGTGCCAGGCTGGAAAGCTGTGGTTTTGAAGCAACGGCAGCTCAGACGGGGTCTTGGCGGGACCTCTGGGATGACCTGTCCTGTAAAGGAAGGCCAAGCAAATAACAACAGGCAAAGAATATCAGAGCTTGCTAGAGCAAGGGAGTCAAGCCACCATTATGTGCATTTGGCAGAGACTCCACATCAAGCAGAAGAGTGAGAACTCATGCTAGTGGGGAAAAGGGAAGGCCTCAGCTATGCCCTGATGGGAGCCTATTGGCCCAGAGAGCCTCAGTGAGCTGTCTAGAAGTGAGGCATCCTATGTGCCTGTTCGGGGTCCCAACTTGATGTTTTCTGGTCCGTCAGACCTAGGTGGGGAGTGGGGACAAGAGTTAGGGAAGCTCTCAGATAGAACTACGGCCATTTGGGCCTATTGTTCTGCGGGATCTGGTGCAGATTCCTGGCCTATTGCTAGATAGAGCAGCCAACCTCCTTCCAAGTCTGACATACATAGTAAGCCTGCTTGCTCGGCTGACAACAAGGATTGGGTCCTGGATTGGTTGTGGTCAGAAACCCATCTTCATGTTCGGCCTGCCTATGGCCCATTTGTGCACTCGCTTTTTCATGCAGACTGGGGACCAGAAAACCAGGAAAATGCTGAGGAATTTGCTGAGGGAGGGGCTGAGGACAGAGACTATAGATTTGAAGATCTGAGAACAGCAAGTGCCTGCATAAGCCCAGGTCCTACAGGATGAGAATCAAAAATAGCAGGAAAGAGGAAAGTAGCCAAAGCTACCAAAAGGAGGTTATCAGTAAGAGAGAGGAGAAGGGGTGCCTGGTTTCTTCAGCTGGTGAAGTGTGTGAGTCCTGAGGCCATGGTCTCAGGGTCGTGGAGTCAAGCCCCCTGTCAGGCTCTGCACTCAGTGGGTAATCTGCCTGGGATTCTCTCTCCCTCCTTCTACACCTCACCCCCTCCCATGATCTCACTCCATCTCAAAAGAAAATAATTCATTACCTAAAGAAACTAAAAAGAAAGAAAAGAAAGAGTATAACGGAATGAAAGAGGAAATGATGGCACACGGATTATGGATCTATTGTTCTGAATCTTCTACGTCTGCGAAATAGTCTTCTCTGGGCAGAGCGATGGTAACAGACATGGCCATGCCTTGCGAAGGGAAAGGGGACAGTCAGGCTAGGTGAGGACTCAGGCCACTTCTCCCAGGATCATGTCCCTGACCCAAATACTCAATTTCTGTCCTCAGCTCTGCAGTCCCCCCATCTCACCAGCCCCAGAACCATGATCCCCTTAGCCCACTGATATGAAGTCCTCCAGGGTCTCTGGGCCCTTTCTGGCCCTTACATTTCAGAACTGGCACCTGCAACCAAAGCCTGTCATCCCATTCTTTCAAGAGGCATCCAAGGTGCTGCCCATGACTTTCTGTCCCCATGATTTCCTGCCTTCCTCGGCTCCCTCCTGCTATGCTCCCTCATCCTTCCCCGAATCATGAATTGCTTCTTTCCCTTCTCCTCTCACCTCCGACAACCTGATTGCTCTGTGAAATGGCAACAGTGGAGCAATGATGATGGGTTTACTGCCATCCTCCCTAGTCCTACCTCAGTTGACCCGTGAGCCAAACCAGCTAGCATGGAGGTGATTTCCATGGGCCTGGCTTGTGCTGAGCATGAGTGTGACAGGGACCTGGGCAATAAAGGTACTGCCCTATGCCTGGGCTGATCATAGACACTGGAATCATACTTGAGTGTTACTACAGCCCACAAGAGTCCTAGTCCAGAGAAGAGGTGAATGTGACAGGAGAGGGAAAATGACATATCCAAATTCACCTAGGCTGTCAGTGTGGAGACAGGTTTCCACAGCGAGCATGGATATATAAACCCCAGCGCTTGCCAGCAATCATTCCAAGCCCCGAAGCCCTGGCAAGACTGGGGGGGGGGCCCAAGCGGGTTGAGGGAAGGTCCAAGGGTGGTCTGGGACCATGATGTGGGGAGCAGGTCCATTACTGTGTGGCTGGAGCAGCGGGATCAGACAGGAGCAGAGACAATGGTCCCACTTCTAGAGCCCCTGTCCTGGGCCAGGTCATCCAGAAAACAGCTCAGTGGGATCCTCGAGCACCAGGGTGTCTTTCCAGCTCAGCAGCCTTCACACAGGTCTGGAATTCCAACGAGCCTAGGAGGGTCTCCAAAGGCTCTTATGTTTGGCAGGGAGAAATGCAGCCTCACTTCACTTTTGGAGAGAATCATAAATATCAAATAAGAAAAGAGGATTACAAACAGAGCACCTTCAAAGCCCAGAGGCAGACTACTTCTATTTCAAAAGAAGGGATTTTGGGTAAATTGGAAGGGGAGGTGAATCATGAGAGACTATGGACTCTGAAAAACAATCAGAGGGGTTTGAAGTGGCGGGGGGTGGGAGGTTGGGGCAACAGGTGGTGGGTATTATACAGGGCACAGATTGCATGGAGCACTGGGTGTGGTGAAAAAATAATGAATACTGTTTTTCTGAAAATAAATAAATTAATTAAAAATAAAAAAAAAACCCTACCATTACAGGAAAAGAACAATCAGAGACTGAATCTGGGTGGCTCAGTCATTTAAATGTCTCCATTCAGCTGGGTTTCTGATCCTTGGGAGCAGGCCTGCATTAGGTTCTTGGCTCAGCCTGGAGTCACCATCTCCCTCTCCCATGGCCCCTCCCTGCCAATCCTTCACTCTCTCTAAAAAATAAAAACTCTCCATGGCTGAAAAACAGAAAGAATTCCTCTAATACATATACTTCATCTTTTTTATTTCCTACCTCCCACTCTCGATCTACAAAGTAGCTGCTGTAATCTGCCTGTTCCCAGGAACCCTCTCCCCTTGGTTCCTACCTGAGTGTACTTCCCTACCTGGAGGGTCTTCTTCCTCTGAGCTGACCTCGTATATCGTATCCAGGCTCCATTCTATAGAGACACAAGCATGAGCAGCGGGTTGTTAGAGAGAGGGGCTCCCTTGCGCCTGAGGCTCCAGCGGAGGCCAGGCTGGCTTGCCTGGCAACACCTACTCTTCCACCAGGTCCTCAGACTTGCCCTGGGCTCCCTGAGTCAGAGCCCTTCAACAAGACCTTGAGCACAGCTGCTAACGCTCAGCAAAAGAAGGATGCCCCTTCACATGGAACTTCCCTGTCTCCATGGGATCAAGATAGCTCTCACCCACGCACGGATCAACCTGTGTTCCCAACTTGGTGGAAACAGTCTGGGTTAGATGGGGTCCGTGAGCAGCCCCTCTGCCAGGCTCAGAACAGGTGCCCAGGGGAGCTGTCTGTGAAAATGAAAATGTTCTGTGTTGTAAACATGAATTACGGGGCACCTGTAATTTAGCTGATGTGATGAAGGATGGGACTGTTTAGCTTTGTTTCCTTGAATTAACTCACACATGAGCAGACATGTCTCGCTAGGGGCAGGGACAGTTCACTGTCCTCAGGAGCCCATCCTTCTCTTCCTGGTCCATACTAGAGCCTCGGCAGGCACTTAGCATTTTGTGGGGCCACAGAGGCCCAGACAAGGTGAAGAGGATGTTTCTGCCCCTGAACTAGACCCTAATCCAGGCTGTATCAAGAGAGGCTGCTGAGAGCTAACCATCTGGGTGAGAAGGAATGAGAGAGATGCAATTGGTGCCCTTGCAGTGGCTAACAGGTGCAGGGCTCCTGTCCCCCTGAGTAGAAGGACACAGAGTTTGGGTGTGCGAACTCTCAGATCATTTCAGAGAAACCATCAAACTGATGTCCTCTGGGCCATAAAAGGGAGGAGCAAGAAGCACCCCAACCGTGGGATCAGCTCCCATGACTTTGCTAAGTTCACCATGCCTGGAGTCTGTGCCCCTCTCACCTCATGAACACCTAGAATGTTCTACAGCTGCCATAGCCACATGGTGTGAGATCTCTTCAGCTTAAATATGTCTGCAGGCCAGATAACCCTTGGCCAACTGCGTGTAGACAAGGACTGGTTGCCGAGTGACTTCCAGAAGCAGGTGAAAAGTAAAAACTTGCCCCTCCTACCCCTGGGTGGTTCAGGCTGGGAGCCTCCGTGTGTCTGGCCTGGTCCTGTTCCATCCTCACTGATGTGTCTCGGATGGGGGAACAGAAGACCTGACTGCATTCTCTGACTCTCCCTAATTTCCATGATGGAAAGAGCCTGGTTTGTCGCACAGGTGGCCGGAGAAGAGGATGGAATGAGAAGCAAGCCCCTTCCCTGGGGATTTAGGAAGACGTCCATACAGTGCTCACACCAGCCGTGACAGTGTGACCTGCCTCGTCCCTGCGCAGGAGGAGCCCGAGTGGCATCCTCAGCGTGGGCAAGGCTGGGCCCAGGCTTCACCTGATTCACCTATCCTTGCAATCTTGGCATGCCCTCCCTCTCTCACATGGCCTGGCTGTCTTTCGAGCTGTCCCTCTGCCCGCCGCCCCCCATCCCCTCTACATCTTCCCTCTGAAGATCTAGTCCAAGCCCCTGGATCATGCCCTCACCCGTCAAAGCAGAAGGATCTGATGGATTCAGGACTCCTTAGAGCCTAGCTGCTGCTCTCACTTCTGTATTGGGTTGTCCCCAGCAGGCATTCCCTTCAACACTACCGTGAGACTATAGTCTAGAGACAAAGGATTTCTAGAACCTTCAGGCTCCCACTTCTCAGATTCCCTTCAGAACAGGGTGTGGCAATCATCTGCCCTTGGGACCACCTGCCTCAGCTCTCCCCCTACGAGGAAGAGGATTCTTTCTCAGACTCCTTTCATCAAAAAGTTGTGGGAACAGAGGAGGGGTCGTAGATGAAATATCCCTTTAATCTGAAGAGTCTGATGGAACATGGCCTCTTGGATTGGATTTGGTGAGAGCCCCATTCAGGGAAGATCAAGAACAAGGCAAATAGCTATTACTAATGCCACTCAGTGTAGAAATGTAGGGTCTTCCCCTAGAAATTGAGATGGGAAAATATCATGAGATCTGAGGTTGAAGGGCCTCATCTCGGTGCTAGGCTCCCCAAACACAGGCACTACGTCCTCGCTGTCATTCAGCACCCTCTCCAGCCTCCCTTTTCTCTGACGCCAACTGAATATCCTACGGCTCCTTCTCTTTAGTCATGATGGCTCTCGCTGTCTGCTCAGAGGTGAGACCCATCATGAACTGAAGTCATTCCTGACAGACTCAAGGGATTTCTGAAAATGTTATTATCCTCTCAGGACCCTGGGAACACTTTCCTCCATGGTGTTGGGATTTTGTCAGATGAAACCAGATGTATTTGGCATACGATAGACTGCACACATTTTTAAGTCATACAATGCCGTAAGTTCTGACACACAACACACCCATGAGGCAAGGGGCGGGATTTTCTTTGTCTTTTTCGAAATGATAAGTTCACACCAGCAACTGTGCTATTTAGGGAGACATAAATCCTGGAAACACACACACACAGACACACACAAAACCACATGCCCATTCAGAATCACACCTCATTATTTCACACTGAGACACAGCCCACCTCCACATACACAAACTCACTACCTGAATTACAAAGACATGACCATGGTTATGCACATAGAAAACCCATTGTTTCACCACACCTCTGATCCCCATTCCAGTGGGAACCCAGGATCTGATGGTGCCCCTGACTACAGACAGCAAGAGACTGATTCCAGAATACACACCTCTTTGGCTCAGTCTGCGCAGCACCTGCAGGTACAGAAAAGAGAGCACCATGAGGCTCAGGTCATGTTGTATACTGTCTGACTTCATGATCTTTCGTTCTCTCAGTGATATCAGGAAATCAGAGGGAACCCAGTGTTTGGCCCCCACGGAAAACAAACAGGACACTTGAAGGAAATTGTTTGTCCTAGGGGATGTGTCCGCCCGGTCCATTCAGGATGGTGCCTACAAATTCTTCATCCAAGCAAGGGAAACTGTTGCTGAGGGAATGAATGCCACCACCACAATTCTTTTCTTTTTTTTTTTAAGTATCATTGGTGAAGTTCAACCAATCTTTATTTGTCTATACATATTAGGAACATACTTAGTGTTTAGCAAATGCGTTTGTTCACAGAACCCCAAATCATTTTAACTAATGTAATAATAAAGCTCGAAAAGTCTAGTGTAGACTAATGTGGGTCTAAAATGAAAGCATGATCTACTAACTATAGAAAGTTCTTTTCAGCAAGGACATTTGGGATCCCTGCTTTATGTATCCTGTATAGGTTCCTCATAAAAGTTGACCAAATTTAAAAGCTAAATAAGAAATTACTTTCTTTAGCTTTAAGAAAGTGAGGTTATACTATAATATTTCTATAATTTGGAACAAATAGTATCAATACCTTTTCTAAATTATGATAATGTTACACCATTTTTCTTGCTTTTATCTTTTGTACACCAGCGCAATTCTAACCAGGTTTGCTGTTGCCATTGGTGAATGTCCTCTCGAATCAGATGATGGTTGGCAAGAGAAAACCACTCAGCACTCTCCCCAAAAGGGAAATTATACATATGTCTTCTCAAATGTGTGTGTATGTGTAATTACACATTTATGCAATTACACATGCACACACATTCAGACACATATACATTTGAAAAATCACTTTATTTCCATATACAAGCAATTTTTTATTATTATGTTCAATTAATCAACATATATTACACATATAATTACACATTTATGCAATTACACATGCACACACATTCAGACACATATACATTTGAAAAATCACTTTATTTCCATATACAAGCAATTCTTTATTATTATGTTCAATTAATCAACATATATTATCTGATTTTCACCTGAATTTGCTGAAAGAAACCAAGAAAATAATGCTTGGTCCTTGGGTAAAGACAGGCATGCTCACCTTGGCAATATGCTGGTGTTTCTGCACTTCAGTGCTCTGGCGAGGCCACGCCCAGACCAAGACGATGTCCACATCTAGACGGACATCAAGAATGTACCTGTCAGCACATTGGTGGTGCTGCTCAAGGATAATTCGGGGAGGGGCACCCGGAGGGCTCAATCCTTTCAGCATCAGCCTTCTGCTCAGGTTATGATCTCAGTGTTGTGAGATCGAGTCCCACATGGGGGCCACCCTGCTCAGCGAGGGTCGTCTTCTCTCTCTCCTTCCGCTGCTCCCGCCTGACTGTGGGCTCTCTCTCTCTCTCTCTCTCTCTCTCTCTCAGATAAATAAAATCTTAAAAGAAAAATGAATAGCTCGGAGAGTATTGCTTGATATGAACAGGGGTTAGATCATGTGGGGTCATGTGGTTGGCTGGCAGGGGCTGAACTGCCCCCGTGGGGTCTCCCACAGCTAGAACGTGTGCCCTAGATGAGGTTTAATCTTTTCTCTGAGAATGTTGACTTTGGCCAGTGGCAGTGGTGGTAGAATCTATCTCCTGCAGAAATATACACGCTCTCTCTTGCTCTATTCATCTTTCCCTGTCTTTCTGTCTGTATCTTTCTGCCTCTGTCTCTCCATGTTTCCCACGATAAAGCACCCACTCACAATCACACTACATAGAGCCACAAAAGACACCTCAACCAAAAACCTCATGCACACAAACTCACAGCACACACACGGATCCCACTGGCTTCCTAGTCTTGCAGACAAAAGAGCATACTTTGTCACCTGGGAAATATGCCTGTCCCCAAACCACCAAGAGTCCTACCAAGAACCCCCAATCAGGGAGGGTCTCCAGACTGAAGATTGCAAGGGGGCCACACCTGCCTTACCAGCTAGAGTTTTTCCACAGGAAGAGACTGAGTCCAGAATACGTACCACCTCCCTCTGTTGATGTTTCCTGAGGCTGCAGGCACAAAAAAGAGGACACCATGAGTCTCTGGCCGTGCTGTATACTTGTCTGCCTGTACTGATCTTTAGTTCTCTGAATGACTTTAGGAAACCAGATGGAACACAGTGGTTGAATCCAACGCCCCAAGAGTGGGACCTGGATGCCTGTATGAAGTCATTTTTCCTGGACTGTCTACCCAGTCCACTCAGGATGGCAACTACAAAATTCTTCATCCAAGCAAGAGAAACTCTTGTGGATGGAAAGGATCATACCACAGCAATTCTAACAAGATTTGCTGTTGCCAGTGGTAAATATCCTCTTGAATCAGAAGATTGTGGGCAGGAAACAACCACTCAGGACTCTCCGCAAAAGGGAAATTATACATATGTCCTCTCAAATGTGTATGTGTGTGTATACACACGTATGTGTATATAAATGGATATATATACTTATATAAACACACATATATTTATATGTATGTATATATAAGCATATACATATATATATACACGTTTATACATATATAAGTATATAAAATTATATATACACATACATACACACACACATACAGTTTGAAAATCACTTTAGGGGTGCCTGTGTGGCTCAGTGGGTTAAAGCCTCTGCCTTGGCTCCGGACATGATTACAGGGTCCTGGGATTGAGCCCAGCATCGGGCTCTATGCTCAGCGGGGAGCCTGCTTCCACCTCTCCCTCTGCCTGCCTCTCTGCCTACTGTGATCTCTGCCTGTCAAATAAAGTTATAAAATCTTTAAAAAACCATTTTACTTCCATGTACAAAAAATTTACATTAGGAAAATGAATTTTTTTATTATGTCCAATTCACCAACATATAGTGTATAATTTGATTGTCATCTGAATTTGATGAAAGAAACCAAGAAAGCAATGCTTGCTCCTTGGGGAAAAAGAGAGGCAACCTCACCTTGGCAACACTCTGGTCCTCTTCTTCTTTGGGCTGATGGCAAAGCGTCACACAGACTGAGATTTTCTCAGACACATCTGGAAGGACATCAAGAATGTACCCATCAGCACATTGGTGGTGCTGTTCAAGATTAATTCGAGGAGGGGCGCCTGGAAACTCAGTTCTTTCAGAACTGGTCTTCCCGTCAAGTCATGCTCTCAGGATGCTATGATCCAGTCCCACGTGGGGGGCCCCTCCTCAGGGAGGACCTGCTCTTTCTCTCTCCCTCTGCCCTTCCCACCTGACTGTGCTTTCTCTCTCTCTCTCTCACTCTCTCTCTCTGAGAAATAAAATCTTAAAAAAATGAATAGCTCGGAGAGTATTGCTTGATATGAATGTGGGTTAGATATGTAATGTCATTGCTTTTCTATCAATCTTTATCAGTAGATTTCTTTGCCTTCCATTGTGTGTAAGGCTGGATAATCAATGGGTATATATTGAAATATATCTTGTTTCTATTTTCACCAGTCTATACCTCTGGGATGGGCAAGTGCTGAGTGAAGGCATGCTGCTGGTATTTCTCTATACCTATAATTTAGGCAGATTAAATTTAGGCAGATTAATTAAATTAGCCACATGTCATCAAAGACGAAATGTAAAAGAAAATGTGTGTTTTAGTACAAAAGCTTGTATCTAGACACATTCTTCTCAGCTGTTTTGGAAAACTAGTTCTATGAATAAAAACAGCATGTGCCCAGATGTATTGAAGTCAAGACTCGGGACACGAGAAGGGAGTTTGAAGGTACATGAAGACAAAAAGAGAGACTTCCATGGGCAAAGACCATGGAGATCACCTCTTCTTCCTAAGGACAAGAGAGAGCCTGAAGACACTGAAAAATCAACACGCTCTTCTGGGATCCATAGGAAAACAGAGGACACAGGGAAACCATGGCCCTCAGGAGACAAAAAAGGGAAAACAGGGGATCAAGCTTTCCTGGAGCAGACACTCTCGCGCAGAACACACCATTTTCTCAACCTCCCATGGAACATTCAGCAGGAGACCACATTCTCGGCCGGAAAACACATCACAACACAATCAAAGAGTAGATTCAATACAACAGCTGCTCTCAGACCTCTATGAAATTCAACTAGAGATCAACAACAGGAAGAAATCTTGGGAGAATCCCCAAGGAGCTGTGATTTAAAAATACACTTCTTAATAACACAGTGGTCAATGAAGAAATTTCAAGAGAACCTTTAAAATATTTTTCACCATGTTGTCTTGATGATGACAGCTTTGTAATAGAGCTAGAAGTCCGGAATTGTGATGCCACCAACGTTGGCTTTCTTTTTCAATATCCCTTTGGCTATTCGAGGTCTTTTCTGGTTCCATATAAATTTTAGCATTATTTGTTCCATTTCTTTGAAAAAGATGGATGGTACTTTGATAGGAATTGCATTAAATGTGTAGATTGCTTTAGGTAGCATAGACATTTTCACAATATTTATTCTTCCAATCCAGGAGCATGGAACATTTTTACATTTCTTTGTGTCTTCCTCAATTTCTTTCATGAGTACTTTATAGTTTTCTGAGTATAGATTCTGTGTCTCTTTGGTTAGGTTTATTCCTAGGTATCTTATGGTTTTGGATGCAATTGTAAATGGGATTGACTCCTTAATATCTCTTTCTTCTGTCTTGCTGTTGGTGTAGAGAAATGCAACTGATTTCTGTGCATTGATTTTATATCCTGACACTTTACTGAATTCCTGTATAAGTTCTAGCAGTTTTGGAGTGGAGTCTTTTGGGTTTTCCACATATAGTATCATATCATCTGCGAAGAGTGATAATTTGACTTCTTCTTTGCCGATTTGGATGCCTTTAATTTCCTTTTGTTGTCTGATTGCTGAGGCTAGGACCTCTAGTACGATGTTGAATAGCAGTGGTGATAATGGACATCCCTGCCGTGTTCCTGACCTTAGCGGAAAAGCTTTCAGTTTTTCTCCATTGAGAATGATATTTGCGGTGGGTTTTTCATAGATGGCTTTGATGATATTGAGGTATGTGCCCTCTATCCCTATACTTTGAAGAGTTTTGATCAGGAAGGGATGTTGTACTTTGTCAAATGCTTTTTCAGCATCTATTGAGAGTATCATATGGTTCTTGTTCTTTCTTTTATTGATGTGTTGTATCACATTGACTGATTTGCGGATGTTGAACCAACCTTGCAGCCCTGGAATAAATCCCACTTGGTCGTGGTGAATAATCTTTTTAATGTACTGTTGAATCCTATTAGCTAGTATTTTGTTGAGTATTTTCGCATCTGTGTTCATCAAGGATATCGGTCTATAGCTCTCTTTTTTGGTGGGATCCTTGTCTGGTTTTGGGATCAAGGTGATGCTGGCCTCATAAAATGAGTTTGGAAGTTTTCCTTCCATTTCTATTTTTTGGAACAGTTTCAGGAGAATAGGAATTAGTTCTTCTTTAAATGTTTGGTAGAATTCCCCCGGGAAGCCGTCTGGCCCTGGGCTTTTGTTTGTTTGGAGATTTTTAATGACTGTTTCAATCTCCTTACTGGTTATGGGTCTGTTCAGGCTTTCTATTTCTTCCTGGTTCAGTTGTGGTAGTTTATATGTTTCTAGGAATGCATCCATTTCTTCCAGATTGTCAAATTTATTGCCGTAGAGTTGCTCATAGTATGTTCTTATAATAGTTTGTATTTCTTTGGTGTTAGTTGTGATCTCTCCTCTTTCATTCATGATTTTATTTATTTGGGTCCTTTCTCTTTTCTTTTTGATAAGTCGGGCCAGGGGTTATCAATTTTATTAATTCTTTCAAAGAACCAGCTCCTAGTTTCGTTGATTTGTTCTATTGTTTTTTTGGTTTCTATTTCATTGATTTCTGCTCTGATCTTTATGATTTCTCTTCTCCTGCTGGGCTTAGGCTTTCTTTCTTGTTCCTTCTCCAGCTCCTTTAGGTGTAGGGATAGGTTGTGTACCTGAGACCTTTCTTGTTTCTTGAGAAAGGCTTGTACCGCTATATATTTTCCTCTCAGGACTGCCGTTGTTGTGTCCCACAGATTTTGAACCGTTGTATTTTCATTATCATTTGTTTCCATGATTTTTTTCAATTCTTCTTTAATTTCCCGGTTGACCCATTCATTCTTTAGAAGGATACTGTTTAGTCTCCATGTATTTGGGTTCTTTCCAAACTTCCTTTTGTGGTTGAGTTCTAGCTTTAGAGCATTGTGGTCTGAAAATATGCAGGGAATGATCCCAATCTTTTGATACCGGTTGAGTCCCGATTTAGGACCGAGGATGTGATCTATTCTGGAGAATGTTCCATGTGCACTAGAGAAGAATGTGTATTCTGTTGCTTTGGGATGAAATATTCTGAATATATCTGTGATGTCCATCTGGTCCAGTGTGTCATTTAAGGCCTTTATTTCCTTGCTGATCTTTTGTTTGGATGACCTGTCCATTTCAGTGAGGGGAGTGTTAAAGTCCCCTACTATTATTGTATTATTGTTGATGTGTTTCTTTGATTTTATTAATTGGTTTATATAGTTGGCTGCTCCCATATAGGGGGCATAGATATTTAAAATTGTTAAATCTTCTTGTTGGACAGACCCTTTGAGTATGATATAGTGTCCTTCCTCATCTCTTATTATAGTCTTTGGCTTAAAATCTAATTGATCTGATATAAGGATTGCCACTCCTGCTTTCTTCTGATGTCCATTAGCATGGTAAATTCTTTTCCACCCCCTCACTTTAAATCTGGAGGTGTCTTCGGGCTTAAAATGTGTTTCTTGGAGGCAACATATAGATGGGTTTTGCTTTTTTATCCATTCTGATACCCTGTGTCTTTTGACAGGGGCATTTAGCCCATTCACATTCAGGGTAACTATTGAGAGATATGAATTTAGTGCCATTGTATTGCCTGTAAGGTGACTGTTACTGTATATGGTCTCTGTTCCTTTCTGATCTACCACTTGTAGGCTCTCTCTTTGCTTAGAGGACCCCTTTCAATATTTCCTGTAGAGCTGGTTTGGTATTTGCAAATTCTTTCAGTTGTTGTTTGTCCTGGAAGCTTTTAATCTCTCCTTCTATTTTCAATGATAGCCTAGCTGGTTATAGTATTCTTGGCTGCATGTTTTTCTCGTTTAGTGCTCTGAAAATATCATGCCAGCTCTTTCTGGCCTGCCAGGTCTCTGTGGATAAGTCAGCTGCCAATCTAATATTTTTACCATTGTATGTTACAGACTTCTTTTCCCGGGCTGCTTTCAGGATTTTCTCTTTGTCATTGAGACTTGTAAATTTTACTATTAGGTGACGGGGTGTGGGCCTATTCTTATTGATTTTGAGGGGCATTCTCTGAACCTCCTGAATTTTGATGCTCGTTCCCTTTGCCATATTGGGGAAATTCTCCCCAATAATTCTCTCCAGTATACCTTCTGCTCCCCTCTCTCTTTCTTCTTCTTCTGGAATCCCAATTATTCTAATGTTGTTTCGTCTTATGGTGTCACTTATCTCTCGAATTCTCCCCTCGTGGTCCAGTAGCTGTTTGTCCCTCTTTTGCTCAGCTTCTTTATTCTCTGTCATTTGGTCTTCTATATCGCTAATTCTTTCTTCTGCCTCACTTATCCTAGCAGTGAGAGCCTCCATTTTTGATTGCACCTCATTAATAGCTTTTTTGATTTCACCTTGGTTAGATTTTAGTTCTTTTATTTCTCCAGAAAGGGCTTTTATATCTCTCGAGAGGGTTTCTCTAATATCTTCCATGCCTTTTTTGACCCCGGCTAGAACCTTGAGAATTGTCATTCTGAACTCTAGATCTGACATATTACCGATGTCTGTATTGATTAGGTCCCTAGCCTTCGGTACTGCCTCTTGTTTTTTTTTTTGTGTGTGTTGAATTTTTACGTCTTGTCATTTTGTCCAGATAAGAGTAAATGAAGTGGCAAGTAAAATACTAAAAGGGTGGCAACAACCCCAGGAAAATATGCTTTAACCAAATTAGAAGAGATCCAAAATCGTGAGTGGGGAGAAAGGGGATAAAAAGAGGTTCAAAAAGGAAGAAAGAAAAAAAAAAACAAAAAGAAAAGAAAAAGAAAAAAAAAAGAAAAGAAAAGAAAAGAATTTTTAAAAAAAGAAAACACCTAAGAAAAATGTAAAAAAATATGTATATATATTAGATAAACTAGTAAAAAATCGTTAAAAAAGAAAAACGTAACATTTAAAAAAAAAATTTTACCCGAAGGCGAGAAAAAAAAAATGAAAAAGAAAAAATTAAATTAACTGCAAGACTAAAAATATCACAGGAAAAAAGCCATGAGTTCCGTGCTTGGCTTTCTCCTCCTTTGGAATTCTGCTGCTCTCCTTGGTATTGAAACCGCACTCCTTGGTAGGTGAACTAGGTCTCGGCTGGATTTCTTGTTGATCTTCTGGGGGAGGGGCCTGTTGTAGTGATTCTCAAGTGTCTTTGCCCCAGGCGGAATTACACCGCCCTTACCCGGGGCCGGGGTGAGTAATCTGCTCGGGTTTGCTTTCAGGAGCTTTTGTTCCCTGAGCGCTTTCAGTAGAGTTCCAGAGGACGGGAATACAAATGGCGGCCTCCTGGTCTCCGGCCCGGAGGAGCCGAGAGCCCAGGGCCCCACTCCTCAGTGCGCCTCAGAGAACCGCGCCCAGTTACTCCCGTCTGCCTGACCTCCGGCCGCGCTCCGAGCTCACCGAGCCTGCGACTGGTTCAAGGTAACCCCGAGCTGCGAGCTTACTGTCAGCTCTGTCTCTGTAGCCGGCTTTCCCGTTCCAATACCCGCAAGCTCTGCGACACTCAGACACCCCCGATCCTTCTGTGACCCTGCGGGACCTGAGGCCACGCTGACCCCGCGTGGGCTTCGCCCCGGTTTAGCCTCTGGAGCGATGTCCCTCAGCGGTACAGACTTTTAAAAGTCCTGATTTTGTGCGCAGTTGCTCCGCCGCTTGCCGGGAGCCGGCCCCTCCCCCCGGGGTCTATCTTCCCGTCGCTTTGGATTCACTTCTCCGCCGGTCCTACCTTTCAGAAAGTGGTTGTTTTTCTGTTTCCAGAATTGCTGTTCTTCTTCTCTTCGATCTGCCGATGGATTTTCAGGTGTTTGCAATCTTTAGATAAGCTATCTAGCTGATCTCCGGCTAGCTGAAGCAGTCTCAGCTTGCTACTTCTCCGCCATCTTGACTCCTCCTCCCAATTTGACTTCTTCTTTGCCGATTTGGATGCCTTTAATTTCCTTTTGTTGTCTGATTGCTGAGGCTAGGACCTCTAGTACTATATTGAATAGCAGTGGTGATAATGGACATCCCTGCCATGTTCCTGACCTTAGCGGAAAAGCTTTCAGTTTTTCTCCATTGAAAATGATATTTGCGGTGGGTTTTTCATAGATGGCTTTGATGATATTGAGGTATGTGCCCACTATCGCTACACTTTGAAGAGTTTTGATCAGGAAGGGATGCTGTACTTTGTCAAATGCTTTTTCAGCATCTATTGAGAGTATCATATGGTTCTTGTTCTTTCTTTTATTGATGTGTTGTATCACATTGACTGATTTGCGGATGTTGAACCAACCTTGCAGCCCTGGAATAAATCCCACTTGGTCATGGTGAATAATCCTTTTAATGTACTGTTGAATCCTATTGGCTAGTATTTTGTTGAGTATTTTCGCATCTGTGTTCATCAAGGATATCGGTCTATAGCTCTCTTTTTTGGTGGGATCCTTGTCTGGTTTTGGGATCAAGGTGATGCTGGCCTCATAAAATGAGTTTGGAAGTTTTCCTTCCATTTCTATTTTTTGGAACAGTTTCAGGAGAATAGGAATTAGTTCTTCTTTAAATGTTTGGTAGAATTCCCCCGGGAAGCCGTCTGGCCCTGGGCTTTTGTTTGTTTGGAGATTTTTAATGACTGTTTCAATCTCCTACTGGTTATGTGTCTGTTCACGCTTTCTATTTCTTCCTGGTTCAGTTGTGGTAGTTTATATGTTTATAGGAATGCATCCATTTCTTCCAGATTGTCAAATTTATTGGCGTAGAGTTGCTCATAGTATGTTCTTATAATAGTTTGTATTTCTTTGGTGTTAGTTGCGATCTCTCCTCTTTCATTCATGATTTTATTTATTTGGGTCCTTTCTCTTTTCTTTTTGATAAGTCAGGCCAGGGGTTTATCAATTTTATTAATTCTTTCAAAGAACCAGCTCCTAGTTTCGTTGATTTGTTCTATTGTTTTTTTGGTTTCTATTTCATTGATTTCTGCTCTGATCTTTATGATTTCTCTTCTCCTGCTGGGCTTAGGCTTTCTTTCCTGTTTTTTCTCCAGCTCCTTTAGGTGTAGGGTTAGGTTGTGTACCTGAGACCTTTCTTGTTTCTTGAGAAAGGCTTGTACCGCTATATATTTTCCTCTCAGGACTGCCTTTGTTGTGTCCCACAGATTTTGAACCATTGTATTTTCATTATCATTTGTTTCCATGATTTTTTTCAATTCTTCTTTAATTTCCCAGTTGACCCATTCATTCTTTAGAAGGATGCTGTTTTGTCTCCATGTATTTCTTCTTCTCTTCGATCTGCCGATGGATTTTCAGGTGTTTTCAATCTTTAGATTATCTATCTAGCTGATCTGCGGCTAGCTGAAGTAGTCTCACCCTGCTACTTTCCGCCATCTTGACTCCTCCCTCCCACAGCAGTAAGTTTTAAAGTGTGCCATGTGATAATATTTTTTTAGAAGGTTGATCTCATGTGGTTTCTGTCTGACAGTATCTCCTGGAGAAACACATTTAACTCTCTATCATTGCTCTCTGTGTGTCTTTATTACTTCTCTCTGTCTCTATCTCTGAAGGAGGGTACATGACAGAATGACCAACGGCTGTTATATGGAACACATGAATCACTCAATTCTACCTCTGAAACCAATACTACAGTATCTGTTACCTAATCTGAATTTAAACTTTTAAAACAAGCATGCAGGTGGCTCTTGGTGAGCCACCCTTCTTCATGGAAGGAAATGCAAGGCAGAAGAGTAGAAAAGAAGGGAGAAACAGAGTCTTGGCTTTGCCATTGAAGACAAAGTTACACCTGAAGCTAAGGGGACATTGTATGTCAACTTGGCCTCCATTAAAAAACAATAAAGGAAAATAAAGACACCCTAAAGAGAGAAGAGTGTCCAAAAATTTTAAAATCTTAAATCAGTACAAGTAACCATCATTAATCTCATGGTATCTTTCCATCAAGTCTGTGTCTCATCTCTGTATTCACTAAGTTGGGTGGCTCTCCGAGTGAGCAGTAGTCATTCACTCATGGGATGATTCTTTACAATGGGAGGCCTGGGTTCCTCCCAATGTTCTCTATCTAACCCAACTCTGTATGAGAGTTGCAAGAAAGAAAAAGAGTGGAGCCTATGTTCATAGCCAAAGGTGACTTTGAGTTCCTGTTTGTACTTGTCTTGCTGTGTACCTTCGAGCATCTGAGGCTTTCTGGGGCTCAGCAGTCAATGAATACTAACTTTCTCCCCATTTCTGTTTGGGGCTGGCTGCTGAGAGGTGACCCAACACTGAGATCGACTTACCAGGTTTCTCAATGCTATGCCTCCCAATCTCAAAATCTGTGAGATGGCCAGACAGTTTAGATCTTTTCTGTGCTTGTCACACTAATGGCTATGCCGACATTGGTCCTCCATGGGACCACTGAGGTCACCTTATGAGGATAGACAGTGTTTGGGATTTCTGTAGACTCAAGCAGTTCAGAAATCTATACAGACCTTGGAAAGACCTTCCATTGTTTCTACTGAACCCATGGCTCAGATCTACCCTTGTCAGTGTGGTAAGTACAATTCTGTATCTCAGAGGATCAGCATAGGGTCCCACATCTGGGTTCACATTTTGGCATTTACACTTAAGAGCTTGTGTGCCTGGGCATATTCATCTCTGTGCCTCAGTTTCTCCATCTGAAGAGTGCCATTAGCAAGGAAACCACTACATTGGTGGTGAGGGTTGAATGGTTCATATAAGTAAAGCATGCCGTGTAAATGATCAGAAATGTTACTTAGAGGTGAGATGCCTTGTCTGAGATCCTATAACTTCACAAAACTCAGAGCTACATTCAAACCCTGGCATCCAAACTCCGAGGGCAGTGCTTTTTCCATGTCTTATAGCTGCTCTGTCTAAACATGACCACTTTATCTTAAACCGACCTGGTGTTGAAGGAGTCAGACAAAGGTCTCAGAAATCTTTTGGTTGAGTATACTGCCTGAGTATACACCAAGTGGGTATTTCCCAAAATAATGTACATCATGCTTCCAGAATGTGTTAGTTGCCTGACCCAACACCTATCTGGTAAAACACAATGAACACCAGTTTTCTAGGGAGAGAGGATTGCCTACATAACATATGGGGGTTCCAAAATGTGTGAAACGAATCATCTCGTGTGATTTATTCCTTCTCAAGTAAGCATGTCAAACTAAGACCTGTTTCCAAGTCATGCAAATGACCTTAACCTCAACTTTGAAAAGAGCTCTAGGTCTTTCACGGGACCAGATTTGTGCATTACATCAAAACAACATCCATAGAAACTTGTTCTTTTTTAAAGCTGGTGCTCTATATGCAAAAGTATGCAATGATCTATATACATAACTTTTTTATTTCTCTTTTCATCTCAAAAATTTACCTTTCATTTTTTTGTTATGGTATCAACTCCCTATGGACTTGCTTTTTGATCCATCTCTGTTAATGGATTTCTTTGTCTATCATTGTGTGTGAAAGGCTGGATACTCAATGGGTATATATCTATTTTTTTCTCTTTTCACCAGTCTACACCTCTGGGGTGGGCAACAGGTTGAGAGAAAGCGTGTTGCTGATATTTTTGTACACTTATAATTTGGGATAATGGTGAAAAGATGTAAAGGAAATGTGTTTTAGTACAGAAGCTTACATCTAGACACATTCTTCTTAGCTGTTTTGGAAAACTAGTTCTATGAATGAAAGCACCATGTGCCCACATATATTGAACTCAAGACACGTGCCAGGAGAAGGGAGATTGAAGGCACATGAAAGCAAAAGGAGAGGCTTCCATGTGCAAGGAGCATGGAAATCAGCTCTTCTTCCCAAGGACAAAAGAAAGGCTGAAGACACTGAAAAATCAACCACTCCTCTGGGATCCATAGGAGAGGGGAAGACACAGGGCAAACCATGGCTCTCAGGAGACAGAAAAGGTAACACAGGGAATCAAGCTTTCCTGGAGCACTGGAGCAGAGACTTTAGTAGAACACACCATTTTCTCAAGCTCACATGGAACATTCAGCAAAAGAGACCACATTCTGGGCTGTGAAACACACCCCAACACATTTAAAAGAGCAGAAGCAATACAATAGTTGCTCTCAGACCTCTATGAAATTAAACTAGAGAGCAACAATAGGAGGAAATCTTGGAGAATCCCTAAAGAGCTGGAGATTTAAAAATATATTTCTCAATAACACAATGGTCAAAGAAATTGTTTCAAGGGAAACGTTAAAATATTTTGAGCTAAATGAGATGTAACTATATCTTGACAAACATTTATGAAGAGGTAGGGCTTGGGAGAATTGATAGTACTGAAAGATGTGTGTTGGAAAATCAGAAAGACATAAAGTGACTAGGCTTCCTTCTTAGAAAACAAGGCAAGAGAATAGTGTCATATAAAACAAGCAAGAGAAAAAAATAATATTATTGCAGATACCAATGAAATGGAACACGGGAAATTCTCAGACCAAATCCACAAAACCAAGACATAAGCTCGTTTCTTGTAAATATCAGTGAAAATGATGAACTCTAGCCTGGAAAAAATTAAAGAAAAAGAGAAAATGTACATTAATATCGGACACAAGAGGATCACTACAGAGCCTATGGAGGTTGAAAGAATTCAAAAGTAATACTTGGTATTTACCAAAGATATAGATGTAGGGAAAAGAAGGGCCATATGTACCCCAACATTCATAGCAGCAATGGCCACAGTTGCCCCACTATGGAAATAGCCAAGACGTTCTTCAACAGACGAATGGATAAAGAAGATATGATCCATATATACAACCGAATATTATGCCTCCATCAGAAAGGATGAATACCCATCTTTTGTATCAACATGGGCAGGACTGGAGGAGATTATGCTGAGTGATATAAGTCAGAGAGAGTCAATTTTCATACCAGGGAGATGGGAGTGATTGGCTGCTTTTCTCTGAGGGTGCACTGAGCATGGGGCCCTGATCTCTTGGCTCTTCCGGACCAGAGATTGAGAGGCCACCATTTTCACTCTCATCCTCCAAAGCTCTATGGAAAGCACTCGGGGAACAAAACTCCCGAGAACAAACCCGAGTAGATTACTTGGTCCACCCCCAAGCAAGGTTGGTGCAATTCTACCTCAGACAAAGACAACTGAGAATCATTGCAACAGGCCCCTCCCACAGATCAGCAAGAACACCACCCAAGACCAAGCTCACTGATTAAGGAGAACAGTGGAACTCCAGAGCTAGGGGAAAGGAATGCATAGAATTCATGACTTTTCCCCCATGATCCTTTAGTCTTGCAAAGTTAAATTAATTATTTTTTAATTTTCTTTTTTTCTTACTCTATTTTTAAACTTTTGTTCTTTCCTCTTTTAGTGTTTTTTAACTAGTTTATCTTCACAATAGATTTCTTTTAAAAAAATCTTTTTACACCTTCATTGTTAGAGTCATATTTTATCCCTTCATTGTATTTAACCTAATTTCTTGTATACATATAGGGTTTTTTTTCTAAAAAAATTTTGCGATACAATTTCTTCAAGTTGATCAAAATATACCCAAATCTAGCACATAGCTTTGTCCTGGTTGCCAGCCAGAACGCGTTCCCTCCTCTTTCTTTTTTTTTTTTTTCCTATTTCCAACCAACTTTTCAATTCCTTTTTTAGAATTTCTTTAAAATTTTCATCATTACACTCATATTCCATCCTTTCATCATGTTTACCCTTATTTTTGTATATATATATATATATTTTTTCTTTCTTTATAATTTTGGGTGGTAGTTTCTCCTAAGAGACAAAATACACCCAAAATCAAATGGGTGGCTCTGTTCTATTCACTAGCCAAATGTGTGTGTGTGTGTGTGGGTGGGTGGGTGTTATACTGGTGGCTGGGGACCTAATCAGTATGGACATTGGCAATTGTCAGAACTAGAGTTCAGAATGATGATTCTCAAGGTGTTAACTGGGCTCAAAAAAGGCATGGAAGATATTAGAGAAATAAATATATTAGACTAAAATATAAGAAAATATCTAATAAAGATATTAGAATAAAAGATATTAGAGAATCCCTTTCTGGAAAAAGAAAATAACTAAAATCTAATGAAGTTGAAATTTTAAAAAGTGAGTAATGAGCTGCAATAAAAAATGGAGGTTCTTTCTGCTAGGAAAAATGAGGCAGAAGAGAGAATTAGTGATATAGAAGACCAAATGACAAAGAATTAAGAAGTTGAGCAAAAGAGAGACAAACAACTACTGGACCATGAGGAGATAATTCAAGAGATAAGTAATATCATAAGCTGAAACAATGTTAGAATAACTGGGATCACAGAAGAAGAAAAAAGAGAGAGCAGGGCAGAGGTATATTGGAGCAAATTATAGTAGAGAATTTCACTAATATGGCAAAGGGAACAAGCATCAAAATCCAGGAGGCACAGAGAGCCCCTCTCAAAATCAGTAAAATAGGTCCACACCCCATCATCTAATAGTAAAACCTACAAGTCTTAGTGACAAAGAGAAAATCCTGATAGCAGCTCAGAACAAGAAGTCAATAGCATACAATGGTAGAAATACTAAATTGCAAGCAGACTTATCCACAGAGACCTGGCAGGTCAGAAAGGACTGGCATGATATATTCAGAGCACTAAAGGAGAAAAATATGCAGCCAAGAATACTATATCCAGCTAGGCTACCATTGAAAATAGAAGGAGAGATTAAAAAAAAAAAAAAAAAAAAAAAAAACCTTCCAGGAAAAACAAAAGCTAAAAGAATTTGCAAACACCAAACCAGCCCTACAAGAAATATTGAAAGGGATCCCCTATGCAAAGAGAGAGCCTAAATGTCATAGATCAGAAAGGAACAGAGACAATGTACAGTAACAGTCACCTTACAGGCAATACAAAGACACTCAATTCCTTTCTTTCAATAGTTCCCCTGAATGCAAATGGGCTAAATGCCCCAATCAAAAGACAAAGGGTATCAGATTAGATAAGAAACCAAAGCTCATCAATATGCTGTCTGCAGAACCACATTTTAGACCCAAAGACACCCAACTTTTGTAGCAACATGGACAGGACTAGAAGAGATTATGCTAAGTGAAATAAGTCAAGCAGAGAGAGTCAATTATCATATGGTTTCACTTATTTGTGGAACATAACAAATAGCATGTAGGACAAGGGGAGATGGAGAGGAGAGGGGAGTTGAGAGAAATTGGAAGGTGAGGTGAACCATAAGAGACTATGGACTCAGAAAAACAATGTGAGGGTTTTGAAGGGGTGGGGGGGTGTGAGGTTGGGGGAACCAGGTGATGGGTATTAGAGAGGGCACATATTGCATGAAGCACTGGGTGTGGTGCAAAAACAATGAATACTATCACACTGAAAAGAAATAAAAAGAAAATAAATAAAATGAGGAGGTGGAAAACAATGCTAATAGACATAAAAAAAAAAAAAGCTGGAGTGGCAACCCTTATATCAGATTAATTAGATTTTAAGCCAAAGACTAATAAGAGATGAGGAAGGACACTATATCATATATCAAGGGTCTGTTCAACAAGATCTAACAATTTTAAATATCTATGTCCCTAACATAGGAGCAGCCAACTATATAAACTAATTAATGACAAAATCAAAGAAACACATCGACAATAATACAATAATAGTAGGGGACCTTAACATGCCCCCCTCATGGAAATGAACAGATCATCCAAACAAAAGACCAACAAGGAAAAAGGCCTTAAATGACACTGGACCAGATGGATATCACAGATATAATTAGAACATTCCATCCCAAAGCAACAGAATACACACTCTTCTCCAGTGCACATGGAACATTCTCCAGAATAGATCACATCCCAGGTCACAAATCAGGTCTCAACCGGTACCAAAAGACTGGGATCGTTCCCTGCATATTTTCAGACCAGAATGCTCTGAAGCTAGAACACCATCATAAGAGGAATGTTGGAAAGAACTCAAATACATGGAGGCTAAAGAGCATCCTACTAAAGAATGAATGGGTCAACCAGGAAATTAAAGAAGAATTGAAAAAAATCATGGAAACAAATGAAATGAAAGCACAACTAGTAAAAATCTTTGGGACACAGCAAACATGGTCCTGAAAGGAAAATATATAGTGATACAAACCTTTCTCAAGAAACAAGAAAGGTCTCAAGTACACAGCCTAACCCTACACCTAAATGAGCTGGAGAAAGAACAGCAAAGAAAGCCTAAACCCAGCAGGAGAAGAAAAATCCTAAAGATCAGAGCAGAAATCGGTGAAATAGAAACCAAAAGAACAGTAGAACAAATCCATAAAACTAGGAGGTGGTTCTTTGAAAGAATTAATAAGATTGAGGAACCCCTGGCCAGACTTACCAAAAAGAAAAGAGAAAGGACCCAAATCAATAAAATCATGAATGAAAGAGGAGAGATCACAACCAACACCAAAGACTTATGCAAATAAGTATAAGAACATATTATGAGCAACTATATGCCAGCACATTTGACAATCTGGAAGAAATGGATGCATTCCTAGAGATGTATAAACGACCCAAACTGAACCAGGAAAAAATAAAAATAGAAAACCTGAACAGGCCCATAGCCAGTAAAGACATTGAAAAAGTCAGCAAAATCTCCTCACAAACAAGAGCCCAGGGCCAGACAGCTTCCCAGGGGAATTCTACAAAAGATTCAAAAAAGAATTAGTAGCTATTCTCCCAAAACTGTTCCAAACACTAGAAACGAAAGGAGAACTTCCAAACTTATGAGGCCAGCATGATCTTGATCCCAAAAGCAAAATCTCCTTCAAAAAGGAGAATTAGCAAGACAGGAAACAATGTGTGTTGGAGACGATGTGAAGAAAGGGGAACCCTCTTACACTGTTGGTGGGAATACAAGTTGGTGCAGCCTCTTTGGAGAACAGTATGGAGTTCCTCAAGAAATTAAAAATAGAGCTTCCCTAATGACCCTGCAATTGCACTACTAGGTATTTACCCCAAAGTTACAGATGTAGTGAAAAGAAAGGCCCTCTGTACCCCAATGTTTATAGCAGCAATGGCCACGGTCACCAAACTGTGGAAAGAAACAAGATGCCCTTCAATGGATGAATGGATAAGAAAGATGTGGTCCATATACACTATGGAGTATTATGCCTCCATCAGAAAGGATGAATACCCAACTTTTGTAGCAACATGGACAGGACTGGAAGAGATTATGCTGAATGAAATAAGTCAAGCAGAGAGAGTCAATTATCATATGGTTTCACTCATTTGTGGAGCATAAGAAATAACATGGGAGGACATGGGGAGATGGAGAGGAGAAGGGAGTTGAGGGAAATTGGAAGGGGAGGTGAACCATGAGAGACTATGGACTCAGAAAAACAACCTGAGGGTTTTGAAGGGGCAGGGGGTGGGAGGTTGGGGGAGACAGGTGGTGGGCATTAAGGAGGGCACGTATTGCATGGAGCACTGGGTGTGGTGCAAAAACAATGAACACTGTTACGCTGAAATGAAATTTTTTTAAAAAAGGATAATTACACACCAATATCTTTGATGTACAAAGGTGCAAAAATTCTCACCAAAATGCTAGCCAATAGGATCTGACAGTACATGAAAAGGATTATTCACCATGACCAAGGGGGATTTATTCCTGGGATGCAAGTTTGGTTCAACATCTGCAAATTAATCAATATGATACAATACATTAAGAAAAGAAAGAACAAGAACCACACAATACTCTCAATAGATGCTTGAAAAGCATTTGACAAAGTACAGCATCCTTTCTTAGTCAAAACATTTCACAGTGTAGGGATAGTGTACATACCTCAATATCATCAAAGCCATTTATGAAATCCAATAGCGAATATCATTCGCAATGGGGAAAAACTGAGAGCTTTTGCCCTAAGGTCAGGAAGACGGCAGGGATATCCACTATCACCACTGCTAGTCAACACAGTACTAGAAGTCCTGGAGTCAGCAGTCAGACCACAAAGAGAAAGAAAAGGCATAAAGAAGAAGTAAAACTCTCACTCTTTGGAGATGATATGATACTTTCTGTGGCAAACCCAAAAGACTGCACTCCAAAACTACTAGAACTCATACAGGAATTCAGTAAAGTGTCTGGATATAAAATCAACTCACAGAAATCAGTTGCATTTCTATACACCAACAACAAGATAGAAGAAAGAGAAATTATGGAGGTGATCCCATTTACAATTGCACCCAAAGCCATAAGATACCTAGGAATAAACCTAACCAAAGAGGCAAAGAATCTCTACTCAGAAAACTATAAAGTACTCATGAAAGAAATTGCAGAAGACACAAAGAAATGGAAAAACATTCCATGCTCATGAATTGGAAGAAAAAATATTGTGAAAATGTGTATGCCATCTAAAGCAATCTACACATTTAATGTAAACCCTATCAAAAACTATCAAATTTTTTCAAGGAAAAAGAACAAATAATCCTAAAATTTATATGTAACCAGAAATGATCATGAATACCCAGAGGAATGTTGAAAAAGAAACCCAAAGTAGTGGCATCACTATCAGAATAACATCAGACCTGTCCACAGAAACCTGGCAAGCCAGAAAAGGCTGGCAAGATGTATTCAGGGCACTGAATGAGAAGAACATGCAGCCAAGACTACTTTATCCAGCAAGAATGACATTCAAAATGGATGGAGAGATAAAGAGCTTCCAAGACCGGCAAGCTTTAAAAGAGAATGTGACCACCAAATCAGCACTACAAGAAATATTAAGGAGGGTTCTATAAAAGAGGAAAAATCCCAAGAATATCATTGAACAGAAATTTATGGGCACAATCTATAGAAACAAAGACTTCACAGGTAACACGATGTCAAAAAAAACATATCTCTCAATAATCACTCTCCACATGAATGGCCTAAACATGCCCATAAAATGGCATGGGAATGCAGATTGGCTAAAACAATAGGACGCATCCATATATTGTCTCCAGGAGACCCATTTTGAACCTAAGGATACAACCAGACTGACAGTGAAGGGGTGGAGAAGAATTTTTCATGCCAATGGGCCTCAATAGAAGGCTGGGGTAGGCATTCTCATATCAGATAAATTAGATTTTAAACTAAAGACTGTAAGCAGAGATACAGAAGGACACTACATAATTCTTAAAGGGTCTATCCACCAAAAAGATCTAACAATTGTAAATATGTATGCCCCCAATCTGGGAGCACCAATTACCTAAGAAAACTATTAATCAGGATAAAGAGTCATATTTGATATGAATACATTAGTAGTGGGGGATCTTAACACTCCACTCTCAGTAACAGACAGATCATCCAAGCAGAAAATCAATAAAGAAACAAGAACATTGAGTGACACATTGGACAAGATGGACCTCATAGATGTATACAGAACATTCCACCCTGAAACAACAGAATACTCATTCTTCTCGAGTGCACGTGGAACCTTCTCCAGAATAGACCACATACAGGGTTACAAATCAGAGTTCAATGATACCAAAAGATTGAGATTATTCCCTGCGTATTCTCAGATTACAATGCCTTGAAACTGGAGCTCAACCACAAGGAAAAGTTTGAAAGGAATTCAAACACCTGGAAGCTAAAGACCACCTTGCTTAAGAATGCTTGGATCAACCAGGAAATCAAAGGGGAACTTAAACAATTCACGGAAACCAATGAGAATGAAGACACTTCAGTCCAAAACCTATGGGAAACAGCAAAAGTGGTCCTAAGGGGAAGATACATAGCCATCCAAGCCTCTCTCAAAAAAATGGAAAAATCCAGAATACACCAGCTGTCTGTACATCTTAAATAACTGGAGAATCAACACCAAATTAAGCCAACTCCACACACAAGGAGGGAAATCATCAAGATTAGAGCAGAGATCAATAGATAGAAACTACAAATACAGTGGAACTCATCAATGAAACTAGAAGCTGCTTTTTGAAAGAATTAATAAGATCGATAAACCATTGGCCAAACTAATCCAAAAGAAAAGAGAGAAGGCCGAAATTAATAAATATCAATGAAAAGGGAAAGATCACAACTAACACTCAGGAAATAGAAACAATCATCAGAAATTATTATCAACAGTTATATGCCAATAAATTAAGAAACCTAGATGAAATGGATGCATTCCTGGAAAACTATAAACTTCCAAAACTGAATCAGGAAGAAATTGACGACCTGAATAGACTTGATATCTAGTAATGAGATTGAAACAGTGATCAAAAACCCCCCAATAAACAAGAGCCCGGGACCTGACAGATTCCCTGGGGATTTCTACCAAACTTTCAAAGAAGAAATAATACCTATCCTCCTGAAGCTGTTTCAAATAATTGAAGCAAAAGAAAATTTCCAGACTCCTTTTATGAAGCCAGCATTACCTGATTCCCAAACCAGGCAAAGACCTCACCAAAAAGGAGAATTTCAGACCAATATCCCTGATGAATATGGATGCTATGATTCTCAACAAGATCCTAGCAAATAGGATCCAACAGTACATTAAAAAGATTGTCCACTATGACCAGGTGGGACTTATCCCTGGGTTGCAAGTGTGGTTCAACATTCGCAAATCAATCAATGTGATAGCGCAGATCAATAATAGAAGAGAGAAGAACCACATGGTCCTCTAAATTGATGCAGAAAAAGCATTTGACAAAATCTAGCATTTGTTCCTGATTAAAACGCTTCAAAGTATGGGGATAGAGGGAACATTCCACAACTTCATAAAATCCATCCATGAAAAAAACTCAGAGTGACTATCATCCTTAATGGTAAAAAGCTGACAGCCTTCCCTTTCATATCAGGAACACAACAAGGATGCCCACTCTCACCACTCTTGTTCAATATAGTATTAGAAGTCCTAGCAACAGCAATCAGACAACAGAGAGAAATAAAAGGTATTCAAATTGGCAATGAAGAAGTCCAACTCTCTCTCTTCGCAGGTGACATGATACTTTATATGGAAAACCCAAAAGACTCCACCCACAAACTACTACAAATCATACAACAATTCAGTAATGTGGCAGGATACAAAGTCAATGTACAGAAATCTGTTGCTTTCTTATACACTAACAATGAAAATACAGAAAGGGAAATTAGAGAATCGATTCCATTTACTATAGCACCAAGAACCATAAGATACCTGGGAATAAACCTAACCAGAGAGGTAAAGGTTCTGTACTCGAGAAACTACAGAACACTCATGAAAGAAATTGAAGAAGACTCAAACAGATGCAAGACCATTCCATGCTCATGGATCAGAAGAATAAACATTGTTAAAATGTCTACAGTGCCTAGAGCAATCTATACTTTCAATGCCATTCTGATCAAAATTCCACTGGCATTTTTCAAAGAGCTGGAGCAAACAATCCTAAAATTTGTATGGAATCAGAAGAGACCCCGAATTGCTAAGGAAATGTTGAAAAAGAAATACAAAACAGGGGGCTTCACATTGCCTGATTTACCACAAAGCTGTGATGACCAAGACAGCTTGGTACTGGCATAAAATCAGACACATAGGCCAGTGGAACAGAGTAGAGAGCCCAGTTATGGACCCTCAACTCTATGGTCAAATAATCTTTGATAAAGCAGGAAAAAATATACAGTGGAAAAAAGACAGTCTCTTCAATCAATGGTGCTGGGAAAATTGGACAGCTATATGTAGAAGAGTGAAACTTCACCATTCTCTTACACCATACACAAAGATAAACTCGAAATGAGTAAAAGACCTCAACGTGAGACAGGAACCCATCAGAATCATAGAGGAGAACACAGGCAGAAACCTCTTCGACCTCAGCCACAGCAACTTCTTTCTAGAAACATTGCCAAAGGCAAGGGAGACGAGGGCAAAAATGAGCTATTGGGATTTTATCAAGATCAAAAGCTTTTGCACAGCAAAGAAAACAGTCAACAAAATGAAAAGACAACTGACAGAATGGGAGAAGATATTCAGAAAAGACATATCAGATAAAGGGCTAGTACCCCAAATCTATAAAGAACTTGCCAAAATCAATACCCAAAGAACAAATAACCCAATCAAGAAATGGGCAGAAACATGAACAGACATTTCTGCAAAGAAGACATCCAGATGGCCAACAGACACATGAAAAAGTGTTCAACGTGACTGGGCATCAGGGAAGTACAAAACAAAACCACAGTGAGATACCACCTCACACCAGTCAGAATGACTAAAATTAACAAGTCAGGAAATGACAGATGGCTGGCGAGGATGCAGAGAAAAAGGAACCCTCCTACACTGTTGGTGGGAATGCAAGCTGGTGCAATCACTCTGGAAAACAGCATGGAGGTTCCTCAAAAAGTTGAAATTATGGCTACCCTACAAGCCAGCAATTGCACTACTGGGTATTTGCCCTAAACATACAAACATAGTTATCCGAAGGGACACGTGCACCCGAATGTTTATAGCAGCAATGTCCGCAATAGCCAAACTATGTAAAGAACCTAGATGTCCATCAACAGATGAATGGATCAAGAAGATGTGGTATATATATACAATGTAGTACTATAAAGCCATCAAAAGAAGTGAAATCTTGCCATTTATGATGATGTGGATGGAACTAGAGGGTATTATGCCTAGCAAAATAAGTCAATCAGAGAAAGACAACTATCTTATGATCTCCGTGATATGAGGAAGTGGAGATGCAATATGGGGGGTTTGGGGGTAGGAAAAAAATAAATGAAACAAGATGGTATCAGGAGGGAGACAAACCATAGGAGACTTTTAATGTCACAAAACAAACTGAGGGTGGCTGGGGGGAGAGATTAGGGAGAAGGTGGTGGCATTATGGACATTGGGGAGGGTATGTGCTATGGTGAGTGCTGTGAAGTGTGTAATCCTGGTGATTCACATACCTGTACCCCTGGGGCTAATAATACATTATGTGTTTATAAAAAAAAATTAAAAAAAAAAAAGAAATGGGCAGAGGGCACGAATAGACATTTCTGCAAAGAAGACATCCAGAGGGCCAACAGACACATGAAAAAGTATTCAACGTGACTGGGCATCAGGGAAATACAAATCAAAACCACAGTAAGATACCACCTCACAACAGTCAGAACGGCTAAAATTAACAAGTCAGGAAATGACAGATGTCGGAGAGGATGCAGAGAAAGGGGAACCCTCCTGCACTGTTGGTGGGTAATGCAAGCTGGTGCAGCCACTCTGGAAAACAGCATGGACGTTCCTCAAAAAGTTGAAAATAGAGCTACTCTATGACCCAGAAATTGCACAACTGGGTATTTACCCTAAAGATACAAATGTAGTGATCTGAAGGGGTATGCACACCCAAATGTTTATAGCAGCAATGTTCACAATAGCCAAACTCTGGAAAGAACCTAGATGTCTATCAACAGTTGAATGGATAAAGAAGATGTGATATGTATATATGTGTGTGTGTGTGTGTGTGTGTGTGTGTGTACACTGGAATACTATGCAGCCATCAAAAGAAATGAAATCTTGCCATTTGAAGCAACGTGGATGGAACTAGAGTGTATTATGTGGAGCAAAATAAGTCAATCAGCGAAAGACAATTATCATATGATCTCCCTGATATGGGGAATTTGAGAGGCAGAGTGGAGTGTTTGGGGGATAAGGAAGGACAAAATGAAACAAGATGGGATCGGGTGGGAGACAAAGCAGAAGAGGCTCTTAATCTCAGAAAACAAACTGTGGGTGGCTAGGGGGAGGGGAGTGTGGAAGGGGGGGGCTGGGTTATGGACATTGGGGAGGGTAAGTGCTATGCTGAGTGCTGTGAAGTGTGTAAGCCTGATGATTCACAGACCTGTACCCCTGGAGTAAATAATACATTATATGTTAATAAAAACAATTAATTAAAAAAAAACCTATACAGTGCCAATGTCAATCGTTGCTGACTCCATGCAAGGCACTTTGGTGGTTTGGGGTTTTCTATGAAGCACACTGGAAAGAAGAAAAATGAAAATGGTGAGGTAAATATAAATGATATTTTGGGGTTCTTTTTTCTTTGTTTGTTTTTTTAAGGAGGCTCCTGCCCAGTGTGGTGCCCAAGTCAGAGCTTGAACTCACAACTATGAGATCAACACCTGGGCTGATATCAAGACATGGTCTTTTAACCAACTGAGTCACCCAGGCTCCCCTAAATTCATGTGTTTTTAATTCAATATCCTCCAAATATGAAGATTTCCACATGTGACACATGAAAGGTGGCCACTTTTCAAGGGCTCAAGAGCCTCTCAGACCTGGTTGCTGCCACATTGGACAGTGCCTCTGGAGATCATTTACATCAGGGAATGCTACTGGACAGTGCTTCTCAGGATATCCCAGCCTATACTGCACTTTGATTTATGAACATCCTGAAATAAGCCACTTCTTCAGACTGAGTACTGAGAAGCACATCTGTGCCTGGGATTCCCAACCCCAGTGAGTCAGTGTGTGAGGAAATTCCATACACGTTGCCAGGCACGGATGGTAGTGGCTCAGTAACAGTTTACGCAACAATATCTAAATTCTCCATCTTGCTCTCTCTTTAGCCACCTTCTTGAGAATGTGAGAAACCAATGAACAGAATGAATGACTATCAATCATTTTAATTAATTAAAATAAATTAATTTAGGGATCTCCTCTCCTCCCCTTGTAACCTGGCCTCTAGGCGCTTACACAGCAATGAGGCTGACATTGGAGTTTTCTCTCTCTCCCTGTATTCACACTCTGTCAATGCCTCTTTAGTCCGATAGTATTTTTACTCAATTAAAGTACATAATAGAATATTGTACCCAGAAATAATAGCTTCCCAGTTCTCTGGGACACATCCATTGGCTTCCAGTTGTCCCCAGGGAGGATTTTGGACCCAGGGGAGTCTTGGTAATGACTTAGTACATGGGAGGTTGCCAACTGTGGGGATGGGTGTTACTGGCATTTGGTGGGTAGAGACCAGAGATGCTATGCAGCATTCTACAAGGCACCCTGAAGCTCCCCACAAGAGTTGCTTTGTCCCAAAGGACAACCCAGAGGTTGAGAAGCTCTGTCTTAAGTCATGTCTGTTAAGTCCCTTTAAGCAAAATGGGGATTCCTAGGGATGCCTGGGTGGCACAATCAGTCGGGCATCTGACTCTTGGTTTCACCTCAAGTCATGGTCATGGGGTCCTAGGATTGAGTCCCTGTTTGAGATTCTCTCTCCCTCTCCCTCTGCCCCTCCCAATTATGCTCTCTCTCTCTCTTTCTCTCTCTAAAATATACATGTAAATCATTTCTTTTAAAAAAGAAAGAAAAATGGGGATTCCTACTGATGTCTTTTAATCCAATATTAAAGGGTTGATATCTATGTATATGGAATTAGTCATAGACCCCACTGATGTAAGGATATATACACATTTTATTAGAAGATATACACAATTTTTTAAAGTAGCAAATACTGTTTTGAGAAGTGTTCTCTCAAAGCTCACTCTGTGGACCCAGTCATTTCTCCCCAACTATTTTTCTCCATGACACAAAGATGTACTTCCAAGCATTGTTAGACAAACTGGAACATGCCCCAAACCACCTGAAATTGGACAATAGCCTTTCCTTTTTGAAAAATTTGCAAGAGAGTATAATAGAAACGAGACATTGAAAATTGCAGTAGAATATCCTGCATCTTTTATCCAAACTGAAATTCATATTCACAGACACATTAGCACTCATCAGCCATGTCCCACAATTTTTCACCCCCTGCTAATGCTAATAAAATGTATGATTTTTTCTTCTGGGGGTGGTTGACAAAAGTGTGAACCCACAGCCTTTACAGCCTGCTAGAAGGGTGTGTGCCTTGAAATCAAATACCATCACCATTTCCCCATGTTGCATCTGATGAGTTTCATATGTGCTTTCTTTCGTTCACCACAAGTTTGGAAATGTTTGAAACTGTAAAAGAATAATGAGAATTATAGACTTGACTTCTGAGATGGGAAATTACGAATAATTTTTATATCATCTTCTCATTTCCCCTTCTTTTTTTTTTTAAAAGATTTTATTTATTTATTTGACAGAGAGAGATCACAAGTAGGCAGACAGGCAAACAGAGAGAGAGAGAGAGGAAGAAGCAGGCTCCCTGCTGAGCAGAGAGCCCAATGTGGGACTCGATCCCAGGACCCTGAGATCATGACCTGAGCCAAAGGCAGCGGCTTAACCCACTGAGCCACCCAGGCGCCCCTCATTTCCCCTTCTTGATGCTGCACCACAACTCAAGAAATGGCCTTTGTTTTATTCTTTGCATAAGGTACAATCAAGTTTTCTCCCTTCAATTATGTTATATTGTTTTATAATACTCCTAGATAAGCAGGAGAGTGTAGGGAGCATGAAAATCAGGAGATAATAAAAGGTAAATCTGACTGACTTCAAGATATAAAAGTAAATTATACATCAATCTAATAATAACTATTTGTTATCTACTTTTTACTGGATATTCCTTGTAGTTGATATCCAAAATCAAGACCACAGACCAAGCTCTCTCTTAAATTTGTCTCATTCAAAATAATGTAAGACCACACCCATTCAACAACATAGTAACTGATTCTATTAGAAGTGCTTATAAGTTGGGTCACTTGGGTGGCTCATTTGGTTGAGGGTTGGAGTCTCAGTTTTAGCTCAGGTCATGATCTCAGGGTCCTGGGATGCAGCCTCTGTAGCTCCACACTCAGCAAGGAGTCTGCTCCTATCTCTCTTTTCTCTCCCTCTCTCCCTTTGCTCCTCTCCTGCTTGTGCATCCTCTCATTCTAAAATAAACAAATAAAATCTTAAAAAAGAGGGGGGGAACGCCTGGGTGGCTCAGTGGGTTAAAACCTCTGCCTTCTGCTTGGGTCATGATCCCCCGGTCCTGGAATCAAGCCCCACATTGGGCTCTCTGCTCAGCAGGGAGATTGGTTCCTTCTCTCTCTCTCTGCCTACTTGTGATCTCTATCTGTCAAATAAATAAATAAAATCTTTTTTAAAAAGAGAGAGAGAGAAGAAAGAAGCAGCAGCATTTATAAATTGTCCTGGGATAGCAACATAAAGAAATGATTTGTCTTGGGAACAAATGTAAGGTTCCTACAGGTATAATTAAGGAATAATTAAGGGGAGATTGGATTTAGCTGAGTTTGCCGTGTCATTAAGGATTCATGGGTCACCTGGGTAGCGCAGGCACTTATATGTCTGACCCTCGATTTCGACTCAGGTCATGCTCTCCGGGTCATGAGATGGAGCCCTTGCATGTAGCTACTCCTTGGGCCAGAGTCTCCTTAAGATTCTCTCTCTCCCTCTTCCTTTGCCCCTCTCCTCCCTAAAAAGAGGATAAAGAAAGAAGGAAGGCTGAACATTTACCTATGAGTTTAAACTGCTCTAATTTTTAATAGTCTTTTGTGAGCAGCAAGGGGTGAAGACAACCCTAGTTATCAGGAGAGGACGATGTTTAACTGTCTTGTGAACACTTGCAGACTCAGGTGGGTCCTTGCCCTCTGGTGGGCATTTCAGAGAGCAGAACAGATGAAGTTAGACTGAGTAGGGACAGGGAAGAGGGAAGAGCTTGCATAGTCTGTGACATAGCTCCACCTAGGGGCCAGATGCATTTACGACTGCTCCATTCACCAAAAGTTCCAGTGTCTGCCACAGTCACTTGAGAACTAAAATCCACCAGAGCTGTCTGTATTTGAGGAATAAAGGCCAAAATGAGTGAGGCACAGCAACAATATCCTCTCAAATATCACCGAGGGTTCCTTAATAAGAATATTTAAAATAGGTATAATTTATAAAATGTTGATCTGAACCTCCCGTGTCTTGATTCTCAAATATATTTTAAAATGGCTTCATGGTTTTGATACGCCTGTATTTTTATATTTAACTGTGAAGCAAAATGTGATAGCAATAAGGGATTTCCTCTTTCTAGTCACCAAGTGGCAATAAAATCAACGTGAAGCATCTATCTCATAGGATGGGAACGAAGCAGAGCCAAATGCCATCCCCCTTGGCTTGGTTGCCCATGATTCCTTAGCAAATAGGTGGTATGGCCATCACCCTGGCCCACATACTCTAAATAGTTGAGCTAAAGTGAAAGAGAACTTAAACAGATATTAGTGAAGGGTGAGTATTGCTTAGTAAAGCTGAGGTTTTAATCTTAAGAAAATATTAGTGAAATTGAAATGGGAATTTTATCTTCTGTTGTGTGGTTTCAAGATGAAGCATGAATTTTTTCCAAATATGTATGGATGAATACATATGGAGAAATATTGATGAAGTCAAATACACATGTCTGAGTTTGTCTAAAAGATGAGAAAAATTTATAATTATTGGCCTCAGGCAATTCTTGAGATTTGTAAATATTCAAATTCAACTTTCTTGAAAGTGTAGCACCGTGTTAAATTTTGATTCAATGTTGAATAAAAACATTTTTGGCCACCTTTCTGTCATCAGTAAATTGATTCTCTCCTAGAACTAACTTAAAATGAATCAAATTCAAGAGGCAAATGCTGGTATGGTAGAGTGGAAAGAGAACCCTTTAACAGAGATCCCATCCAGATCGATCACACTCCAGAACCAAGTCACCTTCAGAGGGAGTAGGAGACCAGAGAAGACTCTCATAGAGGACCCATCCAATCTTGTGAAACTTTTTTTTTTTTTTTTTTTTTTTTTTACTTCTCAGGGTTCTGCAAAAAGCAAATATGAGAAAGCATAGTACAGGGAATAAAGTATTTTCCTAATACAGCAAGTGTTTTGGAGGCCAACTCAATTCCAAACAGCGTCTGCACCTAGAGACACTGCATACACTCGGGCTCTCTGCTCTAGGAGCTGTGGGCAGGACTAGATTTTCAATACCCACACTGGAGAGAGGACCAAGTCTTTCTATTCCTTAACCAGATCATAGCTCAGACTGCTCTACGAGATGCTGCACTGAGTTTCCCCACTGACTGATTCCACCCCTCAGTGGCTGCTGTGGTTCTGAGTCACGGCCAGGTGGGACCAGTTCCCCAAGTTGGAGACTCTCGGGAGTTGAGTCTGGCAATGCCTGGCAGAAATCTAATGTGTCCCACCTACGTCAGCAACAAATTTTCTAGTAGCCACGTCACACACAGTAAAAGGAAATGAGTAAAAATAATTATAATTGGAAAAATGGTATCCCTTCCACATGTATTTATGTCAATGAGAATTGTTTCAGAGATATCAATAAGATAATTTCACTTCTTCCTTCTTCTAGTTTCAGAATCCAATGTGCATTTTACCCTCAGAGTACATCTCAACTCAGAGGAGCTGAACTCCAGGTGCTCGATGGCCACAGGTGGTCGGTGGCTACAGTATTGGACACCCATGATCTGGTTCACTGCACCAGCTCAGGTCAAGGCTGATTGACCGACCAAGCTTTTTATTCTCATTAGTATCTCAAATATCAGAAGTTCGGGGCCAAGAGTCATTTATCTTTATATTGTGTGTCATTTCCTAGGAGAGGGATGACATGTAGTAGCTACATAACATGTATAGACATGCAAGTAGAGAAGATTAAGAACCCAAGCACTCATGGTCATTTCGGTCATTGGGAAACTCCAGTCTACAAGTTTTTCCACAGAGAGTGGGTCTGGCTGAACATTTTAAAGAAGGAAGTAGATGTCTCATCTGCCTGGGTCATCTTGAGAAACCCATGTACCTAAAGTGTGTTTATGTCTGCGGCCATAAGTCCACCAATTCATGGCAGAAGGAGCCCCATGGGGAAGGTTTGTTGTGTCTGTTCTGCTCTGTGGTGCCTCAGAAGAGTGAGATCAAGACAAGTGTTCAGCTGGGGGAGCTGGTGTCCAGATCAGGAACCTGGAGCCCTGACAGGAATTAGTCTCCACTTTAACTCAGGATGCAAAGTTCCAGGGTGAGGCCACTATCCTGTCCTGGGTTCTGTGACACCTGTCCGGGGACAAGAGGAAGGAATTGGCCCCTGCGAAGTGAGATGCTGAAACACAGCATCCAATCCAACCTTACTGTGCAGAAACTTTGCTGCACACAAGGAAAGCTTTAGCACCGCCCCAGGGGAAGGCAGGCAAGCTCCTCTCGATGCAAAGCTGCCACTGGGGAAATTCATGTAAGTAACTGCAGGAGAAAAAGGCCAAGTCCCACCTTCTGGGCCCTGTGAGGAGCCAGAGGTCTGAAGACAGAGACCAAGAGTGGTGACTCTGCCCCCCACCCCTCATGCAATACAACCCATCATGACACCTGCCCCGGCACAGTGACCAGAGACCTGAAATGCCCCCTTCCCTTGCTCATATTCCTTCTTCTCCCTAACATGCCATCAAACCCTGCCTATGGCTTTCAGTTAAAAGACAATCAGTATGCTTCACATAGAATCACTAATTTGGGGAGTACCCGGCTGGTTCAGATGGTTAAGCACCTGCTTTTGGTTTAGGTGGTGATCTCCAGGTCTTGGGATCAGGCTCCCAGCTCAGCAATGACTCTGCTTCTCTGTATCCCTCGGCCTCTCCCCCTGTTTGTGCTTTCTCTGTCCCTGTCTCTCTATCTTTCTCAAATGAATAAGTAAAACAGAAGTCTTAAAAAAAATAATAATTTCATGGCTTTAGTATATTCCAGCAAGGTAAGTGACAGAAGACACTGCTTCTTAACATATAATACAACTTATATTTGTTTTATTTACAAAAGTAGAATGTGAAATGTACACAATTTTTTAAAAGATTTTATTTATTTCACAGAGAGAGAGCACAAGCAGGGGGAACAGCAGGCAGAGGGAAAGGGAGAGACAGTATCCCTGTAGAATCCGACTCTGGGCTCAACACGACTCTCAACCCCAGGACCCTGGGATCATGACCTGAGCTGAAGGCAGATGCTTAACTGACTGAGCCAACCAGGTGTCCCTGAATTGTGCACAATTTCTAATCCTAACTCCTTAACATATTCCAAATTAGCACTGCACTCAATTTCCTTCAAATTCTAGTGTTTTGTTTGGTTTCCCTGTATGTATGAAAAATCTATAGAACCTGAGAAACGGTGCCATGAGGTAAGCCTGGCCATCCATGGGTCTCCCCAGAGGCTGACGGAACCCCAGGGCTCGGGCCTCTCCCAGCTGAGGTTGGATGTTGCCTTGTTGCCAACTTGAGCCCAGGCTGCCATGTGCCCTCCGGGATGGGTGGTGGGGCCAGCAGAGCCACCCTGCTGGCATGGGAGGGACCCCCAGGGCCTCTGTCCTCCTCACTTTACTCGGGAGCCTGAGCTCCCGCGTTATTTCCCCACATGGATTGGCTGAGCTGCTCCCTGTTCACCTTGAGAGGGCCACACCCGACTGGTGAACCTTCCAGGGACACTTTCCACAAAGAACACTATGTGACTTGCTCCTCCTGGCATCAGGCACAGGGCGAACCTGTGGGCACCCACAGCCCCCTCTGCCCAACCTCGGAGCCAGTAGGGGACTCACCTAGCAAACTCAGGGCTGGAGAAGGCAAGGGTGTCCTTTCCCCAGGGTAGGTTCACATTACATCCTTCCCTGGTAGCACTGGCCTTGACCGTCATCCCCCCTGCAAGGTCATGGGCAGTGAAGGCCACCCCAGTGCCCTCCTGGGGTTTGGGTCCCTGAAGGACTCTCGTTTGCCTCTGCTCTTCCTCCTGCCTCTCTACACTCCATTTCCTCTTCCTGTTCTCTTTCTTCTTTCTTTCTTGATTCAGTCTCTGGAATGCAGAAGAAGAGGATTTTGGGAATCAGATTCTTGATGGAATCATCCTGTTTTAAAATTGTGTGATTTGGGTAGCTGTTAAGTGAGTCCAGAGCCCTCCAGGGCAAGAGAGCACAAAGTGGGGGGAGCCCGGGGCAGACCCAGGTTTCCAGGGCCCCTCCAGCAGGAAGGCCCAGTCCTTCTCACTCCCACCCTGCTCCCTGCCCACCACTCAGGGCTGCTCAGCACCATTCTGTGTTGCAGACCCAGGTCAGGAGCCAGGGTGATGCAGGAGAGCAGGTGAGGGGGCAGCAGCAGGACATTTTATAGACATGGGAGATGCGAGGACCTCCTATGCCTGGATGAGACCAGCGCCTGGAGGGTCTGGAGGAAAGGTAATCTTAAATAGCAAAGGAAGACAAGATGATGACAAACAGTACACCCAAAGCTAATAGACATGACGGCTCTTATTCTTACATCATTAAAATATGAAAAGCACATGCATTTCCTTGTTCTCTCTGATTTCATAGCATTTCCTAAGTCTCCACGCTGTAAGTGTTCCCTGACTGCTCCCCAAAACCTCTCCCATAGGACACACCTGAGAGCTGCTCCCTACCTGGGGTGTCTTCATCTTCACTGCTGAATTGTAGCTTCTGTAGACAATCTAATCTTTAGAGACACAAGCATGAGCAGTGGGTTGTTAGAGAGAGGGGCTCCCTTGTGCCTGTGGCTCCAGCGGAGACCAGGCTGGCTCGCCTGGCATAACCTGTTCTTCCTCCAGACCCAGACCTGCCCTGGGCTTCCTGGAGTCAGAGCCCTTCAACAAGACCTTGAGCACAGCTGCTAACCCTCAGTGAAAGGAAGGATGCCCCTTCACATGGCACTTCCCTGTCTCCATGGGACCAAGATAGCTCTCACCCATGCACGGATCAACCTGCGATCCCAACTGTGGTGGAAACAGTCTGGGTTAGATGGGGTCCATGAGCAGCCCCTCTGCCAGGCTCAGAACAGGTGCCCAGGGGAGCTGTCTGTGAGGATGAAAATGTTCTGTGTTGTAAACATGCTTTACGGGGCACCTGAAATTTGGCTGATGTGATGAAGGATGGGACTGTTTAGCTTTGTTTCCTCGAATTAACTCACATGTGAGTAGGCATGTCTAGCTAGGGGCAGGGACACTTCACTGTCTTCAGGAGCCCATCCTTCTCTTCCTGATCCAGACTAGAGCCTGGGCAGGTACTTAGCTTAGGATGGGGTCACAGAGGCCCAGACAAGCTGAAGAGGGAAGTTTCTGCCCCTGAAGTAGACCCTAATCCAGGCTGTATCAAGAGAGGCTGCTGAGAGCTGACCACTTTGGGGAGAAGGAATGAGGGAGATGCTGTTGATGCCCTTGCAGTGGCTACCCGTCCCCATGAGCAGGAGGACTCAGAGTTTGTGTGTGAGAACTCTCAGGTCATGTCAGAGAAACTCTCAAACTGATGTCCTCTGGGCCATAAAAGGGAGCAAGAAGGATCACCCCAACCTTGGGTTCAGCTCCCATCACTTTGCTAAGCTCACCGTGCCTGGAGTCTGTGCCCCTCTCACCTCCTGTGCAGCTCTACAGCTGCTATGGCCACATGGGGTGAGATCTCTTCAGTGTAACTGTGTCTGCAGGCCAGATAACCCTTGGCCAACAGTGTGTAGACAAGGACTGGTTGTCAGGTGACTTCCAGAAGCAGGTGAAAAGTAAAAACTCATCCCTCCGGGCCCTGGGTGGTTCAGACTGGGAACATCCATGTCTCTGGTCTGGTCGTGGTTTCATCCCCACTGATGTGTCTCAATTGGGGAACAGGAGACCTGACTGCATTCTCTGCCTCTCCCCAATTTCCATGAAGGAAAATGCCTAGTTTGTTACAAGGCGGCTGGAGAAGAGGCTGGAATGGGAAGCAAGCCCCTCTCTCTGGGCTTTTAGGAAGACGTCCACACAGCACTCACACCAGCCATGACTTCACCACCTGCCTCATCTCCTCTCAGAATTCTCTCCTGGTGGGGGAGGCATGAGAGATAGTGCATAGGGTCTGGGGCTTGAAGGGCTTCATCTCAGTGCTGGGTTCCTTAACCACAAGCTGTGTGACACCGCACAATTCTGCACCCTCTCCAGCCTCCCTTTTCTCAGAGGCCAACTAGATACCGTTAGGGCTCCTTTTCTTTAATCATGATTGATCCCAGCACCTCGAGGGGAATGAAACAGCCTGCTCAGAGGTCAGATCTGAAGTTGTTTTTGACCCCTTAATCTGGAGCACAGTTTTGTCCACTTAGAACCCTGTGAACATTCTTAATGTTCTTAATCTGGAGCACAGTTTTGTCCACTTAGAACCTTGTGAACATTCTCCTCACTGGTGATGGCATTTCCCCCCATTTACTGAGGTGTACTTGGCATACAGGCAAGAGCAAAAATTTAAAATACACAATTTGATCAATTTTGAAACAGATAATTGCATGAAACAATGGTGACGGGAATTGTCACTTAGATACTGACGTTGACAACTGTGTTGTTAGAGGGGAGCTCGATCTAGGGGTATGGACACACACACACACAATCACAGCACCTGATTCCCCCAAGGTACAGCCCACCACCATGCACGCAAACCCTCACCCACGAAAGGGAACAGAGGTACTTGTTGAAGAATGGTCACAGTTCTTTACCTGGAGAATTAGCTTCCCTCTTCACACCCCCAGCCCTGGTTCCCAACAGGAACCAAGAATCAGCAGAGGTGGCAAGGGACCTCCACCCTCTCTTACCACCTAGATCATTTTCTGGCAAGTGAGGGAATCTGGAGTTGATACTGTTGTCACTTATTCCCAAGACCACCTGCAGTGACAGATCACATCACTCCCTATATGTCTGTCTGGGTCATTTGTCCTATTGGTGGCTTTAGCAAACTGGCTGGGGAACAGTCCAGTCCATGACCCTGATGAAGTTCTAGAGCCTAGGTGAGGTTCAGTGGGCTGAGATCCAGAGCCGATGACCAAGAAAGAATTCTTGAGACATCTTTGTGTAAAATGGTGGTGGTTTATTAAAGCACTGGGACAGGACCTGTGGTCAGGAAGAGCTGCTGCCCTGGGTTGTGAGGGATGGCAGGTTATGTACCCTGCAGGTGGGGGAAGGTGAGGGGAAGGGAGGTCTCAATGGAGTTTTCATATGGGCCTACAAGGTGCCGGAAGACCAATGTTGTCTTTTAGCAAGCCATTATCAAGATAGTTGGGAGATGTCTTGCAGGATTGTGATCTCTGCAAGTTAACTATCTGCTTATTGTTCATGGCAGTCAGGGCTGCCTGAGGGATGCTACACTTATGACTGAGGGGGAACGGATGGAGAGGGGGGTGCAAGGCGCCATCTTTGCTTTGTCTTCAGCCAGCCTTGTGCTCCCTCATCAACCCCCAAGGCCAGCAGAAAGGATGCTGGCAAAATGGGCCTGAGCTTTTCTTGGATCCCGTACTCTCCATCCATACTGGTTGCCAATCATGGAATTCTTCATCCAACAAGGGAGGATTTCTGCTGGGGAGAAACCTTCACCCCACCCCAACTTCGCACAGTCTACCATCTACCAGCTGGTGCTGCCATCCCCCCAGTGGCTGTGTGAAGCAGGTGTCCCAGGTGGGACTCGACTCCCCCAAACCCCCAAAAAGGAGATGGCAAATACCGTTATGTCCCCCCCCCCCCAATGGGTCCATGATTAAAGGAGCAAGACTGATATAAAGTGAAGGTTAACCAAAGCTTTATATCACGCCAAGCATCAAGAATCAAACTGACCGGCCAGGGCCGTGCCTCTTACAGAGAGGGTGACCTTTCTCTGTTTCACAGACTAGCTTTTAAGGGTAAAGGCCATGCAGTGGGGCCTGGCCACACACAGGTGGCCAATGCGATTGTAACACACACAGGAAACTCCACAGAGATGCTAGGTGACCAACTGAATTACAATTTACCCTAGTAGACATTTGAACCAGCCTATCACCTTGGTCAGAATTGGTGCCCAAAAGGCTCCCAAAAGGCGGGCCCCATACTCCTTGGTAGCTAGGGAGACAGTATGCAACCCCCCACTGATCGGATGTCTCCACCTGGCCTGACCCACCCTTGTATCTGGGCTTTGTTACCTGTGGCTGGTTTCCAGGACTAGTTTTTTTTTTTTTTAGTCAGTCCCCTGGGGGAGGGGAGCAGGGACAGTATAAGGGTTAAACAAGGTTGTTGTTTAACCTTAATGAAGTCTGGTTCAATAGGTCCTTACACTGTGTGTGATGCACAGGCCCACAGCTTCTCTTCGGAATTCAACTGAATTTAAAAAGAGAGAAAGAGACCAAGAAAGCAGGCTTTGCATCTCAAAGGCAGGTGAGCTCACCTTGGCATTCCATGGGGCCTTTTCCCTGTTCCTGTCCCTGGGGTGCTCCTCCAGCAGGCCTTTGTGTGGGGCTAGGAGGACACTTGTAACTCAGTCCCTGGTGTTGCTGTCAGGGACAGAGGAGTTTGGTGGTGGAAGGAGGCCAAGGAGAGCAGCGGGACAGAGGGGAGGGAGGAGCTGAGTCCAGGCTGGTAAAAACAGCGGGGTATCGAACTCCTCCTTGCCACCATCTCAGGCTATACAGCTCACACAGCCTGACGCTTCAAGGGCTTGTCGTGACAAATCTCCACGATATTTCCCTACTTTGGGCTGAAGGCTGAGGAGCGACCCCAGCACTGACAGATGCGGACCTACATGGTCCAAGGTGACCTCTCACCTCTGAATCTGCAGGCAGATCAGGGGCACAGGGCTATCTATGCCTGCTTCCCATTACCCTCCATGCCAGAGTTGGCTCTGGGTGCCTCTGGCCGCCCTGGGCTGTGGGACCTCAGACACCACCTTATGGCAGTGGCCACATCTGGGACCTCTGCAGATTCTCAGCCTCCAGGCACATGCACAGATGCTGGAACTCCGTCGCTAGTGACCCTGTGCAAGTGTTGAGCACAGGTCAGTACTTCAGAGCTGGAGGTCACAGGCTGGTTCTTCCCCCTGAGCACTCTGGAGCGTGGGTCACTCATCTCTGTACCTCAGTTTCTCCCTCTGAGCAGTGGGGAGAAAAAAACCAATGCCCTGCCCAGCTATGGCGAAGCCTGAGCAAGACAGGGCATGACAAAGGTACAGGGGAGACAGGGTTTTCTCCGAGTGACACCAAGTTGTGACATGTCCACGGGACATGTCTACAGGGGGAGCACACCCTCTCGGGCCCAGCCATTGTCCACACCTCACATTCACACTACACAGACCCACACGGAGACATCCCTAAAGCCTGAGCACACAGACCCATGCCACCTAAGGGAATATGGCTGCTCCCGGAGGCTGTAGCACTGGCCACCATCCATTACCTGGAAAATCAGTCCTTCCAGAAACGTCCTCATTCCCAGCAGGAAGCCGGAAATAGCATGACCTTCCAGCAAAACACGAAAGCCCCACCTTTCCTTTCTCATGGATTTTTCCTCAGTGAGTAAGTGATTCAAAAACACATTCCTATTTTACTGGGTCTGGAGACCACCTGCCCTTACAGAAAAAAAAATCCCCGCGAAGGTGCGACCATACTGTACACTGCTGGCACGGGGCTTTTGTTCTCTGGGTGAGTCTAGAAAACGAGACAGGAAGCCATGGCCTGGGCAAAGACGCCAGAACCAAGTGTGGAGGACCCCCCCTGTGGGAAAGACACAGGCTTGTCCCAGTGGATGCAACTCTTATGTCCATCTTGATCAGCAACAGTAAGACTCTTAAACCCAGGAGGGATATTGGTGCTGAAGAGAGATGCCGTGCCATACGGTTGGTAAGCTGATGCTGGCATGTGAGCACCCTCTTGAATCAGGCCTCAAGAGTCTCCCCACAATGAGAACTGCACATCCCATCTACAATATCCATTGTCAGATTTTCCATACGTGAGCTCATTCGAACATGAGATAAACTGACACAGCGACGTTTCCATCTCAAAGCCGGGAGACCATAACCTGGCATTAGATGGGGCTTCTTAATCTGCTGGATCATGAGGAAGCTTCTCAGATAGGACCTTGGAGGGTCTAGGAGGACACCAAGGGGCTGTCAGTCTCGGGCGGCACTGCTGCTCGGGACTGACTCAGGGAGGTTTGGTCGACTTGGGCAGGGAGAGGGAGTCATGGAACCAGCTAGTTAATAACCATGAATTGGGCTGCTACCGGGTCACCAGCAAAGGAGAGGGGCAGGAGAGAAATGAGGAACAGAGCCTTTCGGCTTTCTGGCAAAGACCGTCAAAGTTGCCGTGAACTGTTCATGATCAGAACTATATCACATTCTGGAAAAGGCAGAATACACGAGAGACAGTAAAAAGATCAGGAGTCTCAGGGAAGTGGGGGGTTGAATAGATGAAACCAGGGGATTAGTAGAGCAGTGAGACTCTTCTGGGTGGTTGATACCAGACATTATATATTTTTTCCAAATTCCAAATTTTTTCTAAAAAAAAAAAACATAGAATTATACCACACAAAGAGTGCACGTTGATATCAAATATCTACCAATATTGGTCCACTGATAGGAACAAACACACCACATGAAGGTCAGAGGTGAGTAACAAGCAAAACAAGGTAGGGAGGAGGGGAGAGGGCGTAGGAGATCATTCTCCATTACCTGTTCAAGTTTTACGTGAATCTGAAGTGCTTTATAAATTAGATGAGTTATTTATATAATGTTATTAATTTTAATTATTTATTTAATCATTTAATTATTTAAGTAAGTTTATAATTTATAATTTATTATAATTATTTAATTAAACAAACAAATATCTATTTAATTTTTAATTTAATAATTTATAATCTATAAACAAGTTATTATAATATAATTAATTAATTTTATTTATTTGTTTATTTATTTGCTTGATTAATTAAAAATATTTTTAAAAACAGGTTTATTAATTAAAAAATAGTATGTTTCCAGAAGAGATCTATTTCCATTAATGTTCAGCACCAGTTAATATCCAAACATTAACTTGAGACATTGTTTCCTATTAAATGTGAACAAGGCTGAGTTATCTGTCAACCCGTCTTTACTTCCACAGTCATGGTCACAGCACTACTGACTGACTCAGCCAATCACAACTTTCACACATAGAATAAAAAAGCACATGGCTTATCATGTTTATAGCTTTCCATCACGTGTGGTACACCGAACAAACATTCATTTCTTCTCAAATCTGCTGAATGATTAATTTTCACGCTTCCTTCCATTGACTCGTCTGCGGGATGCACCCTGGGGCGCGGCAGGACACCCATTTTTCTGACCCGCTGCCGGCGGTGAGGTGCGTTTTTTTTCGTAAATGAGGACCGAATTTTCTTTTTGTATCCATCAGCTAAGACTCTGGAAACAAGTTCATAATAAGAGAGCTGTTGACACCTCGGCGGCAGAAGGCCACAGCGAAACTAGTGATAACTGCTTCACAGTTGAAGCTTTTGGTCTCTCATGCACCCGCTGAATCAAAGCTGGGCTTCGGAATCCTGTGGTTTGGTGCGCACTTAAAACACCCAGCAGACAGACTGCGTGGGGAATACCCTTCCTTGCATGAAGCGATATAGAAAGTCAGCAGAGCGTCGTAACAGACAGCGCGAGCCCGAGGTCCTGGGTTCAGATGCTATGAGAAGCTGGGAAGGTCGGGCTACCCCTCTGTGCCTCAGTTCTCTGCACTGCGCCATGAATACTTGCATAGAACCTCCTGTTTCCTATTAACAGTAGGATGCTCAAAAATTATTGCATACAGGTAAGTGTTTGAGCAGTGGCTGCTTCTGGAGAAGAAGGGGCTTACATGGCCACAGAGCAGGGAGGGTGAGGTTTACTTCTCATCCTGTACACAGGGAGGATGCATTACAGCTCAGGAATATCTGTTCTCATCTCCTCTGATCCCGTCAGCCCTGCGGGGTGGGCTGAGCAGGACCTGTGACCTGTGTTGTATAGTTCACGGCACTGAAATTTAGAGGTATTCAGAAATCCACAACACAGATGAGTGAGGGTTCTGGACCAGGAATGCACCTGGTTCCTGAGGACAGAGATTCCCTGAACTCAGCCCCAAGTCCTTTCAATCATGCCCTTAACTCCTGAACCAAGGGCTTCCCTTCCTTCATTTATCAACTCCTCCTCCCTCAAGGTTCCTATGAGAGAGAGATGATGTCCTAGCAGAAGTATCAGAGCCAACACAAGGGTCCGAATCACCATTCACCTTTTCTATCAATCCCTGACCCAAAAATACCCACTATTTTCCCCAAACCAAGCCCTCCAAAGGGCCAGGGAAGCCCAGCTGTGGCCGTCCTCCCCCAGCCTCCTCACGGAGAGCCTTCCTGGTAACCAGCTGACCCTCGAGGACTAGTGGTCTGCTGGGCTCACTGGCTGACTCAGAACCCAGGCCATTCCAAACCAAATATCGCAGGACAACTCTGCCAAGAACTAGCTTCCCTTTGACTGACCAACCCTGGCTGTCAACCGGAACCCCACCAGTTCTTGCGAATTAACTAGGAAAGTGGCCATCTGGCCTGGTGCTTTGGTGGCTTAATGGATGGATTCCAGGACCCTCAAGGTTTCACTGGCTCTTGGTCTAAGTAAACACCCATGTACCTTGGATGAAGGTCAGGCTGACAGCGGATGTGGGCAGCACTGGCCCTGCGTAGAGTACCTTCCCTGTCCTCCTTCTTCCTCCAGGCTCTACAGCTCCTCATCCAACCCTAGGTCCTTCAGTGGCAGGGGACCAAGTCCCATCGTCTCATCGAGAGTCCTTTCCATATCCATAGCCTACGAGCCCACCCCTGGACTCTCCCTGAGGATCACTGGACCCTCACTCTTTCTGCTACCAAATGTTCAGTGCATCAACCTGATAGCACTGTTCCTTCTCACCACTCTCCTAGGCAGACAAGGACAGGGGAGAAGGCTGGTTTTCTCTAGATTCTTTGGGCAGAAGGAGGAGAAGGGAGGGCTGTAGGCAGAGGCATGAAGGGAGGCAGGAAGATGGGGCAAGGGAAAGGGACAGCATGGTTAGTGTCCCTGCACAGGCCAGCAGAGCCAGAAACCCAAGGACCTGGTGTCAGAGGGACACAGACCCCGCTGCTGATGAGTGGCCCAAGAGCCGTGGAGATGGCCTGACTGTGCCCTGCACAGAGTCCTCCTCTGTCCTGATGTCCTGAGAGCTGGGGACTTGGGAGTAGTGAGGCAGCAGGCTTGGACATGGTACAGATGGGGTCCCAGCACTCATGGAGGGAGGGAGGAAGAGAGGGAGTGAGGGGGATGGGATGAGAGAGAGAGGGCCTCTCCTCCATTGGTCCCCTTGGCTCAGGCAGGGAGAGTCCCGGGTCCTGATCAGGGGACCTTGTGTGACCCCTCTTGCTGAGGACACCAGCACAGGCCAGTCACTTTCCTGGCTTCTCTGCCAAACTTTGTCCCCACCTTTACAACTCTCTCTTCCAGATATCCTGTGACATTGTCACTTTTCCTTCCCTTCCACTAGATGCTGCTCTACGGCCACTGACAACAGCTTGAATTTCTGATTCTGAGATCCTAGTGTGGATGAGGCAGAGAGGCCATCTGCTGAGTCCTCCCCATTCTTCAGAAAGCATGTGGAAATCTGAGGCTTTACCTGGGCTCTTTGACGTTATGGTGACAGTATTGACTCCAATAGCTGTGACTTGAGGAGCACTCAGTGTGTCAGGCTTCTTTCACCCATTAGCTGCCTTTTTCTTTCTTTTTTTTTTCTTTAAAGTTTTTATTTACTTATTTATTTATTTGGGAGAGAGAAGAGTGTGTGTGCATGTGCAAGGAGCAGAAGGGGAAAGAATTTCCAGCAGAGTCCTCATTGAGCTTGGAGCCTGATACGGGGTTCAAAGTCATGACCCTGAGATCATGACCTGAGCTGAAACCAAGAGCCTGAAACTCAATTAACTGGGCCACCCAGGCTCCCTTTCACCAGTTAGCTTCTTCACTGCCCCCAGACCCTTTGGAGTGCGTTCTCACCCTACATACCAGGAAATCAAATCTCAGAGAGATGATGTGACTTGCCCAGAATCACACAGCATGTAACCAGACAAGCTGTTATTTGTCAAACATTTTGTTTAAATCCAAAGGCCAGAGACATAGTGTTGTCCCATTGTCCATAGCAGTTGTTAATTCCTGAGCTCCTACTATGAGCTGGACACTGTTTGAGGTTTCAAGAATAGAGAGATGAGTAAAATAGACCCATTCTATGAGCAGTTTGTCCTATGTCCGCTCCCCTGAGAACTGTGAGGGCCACACTTGGTTGTCCCATTGCTGTGGAGAGCTCAGCATAGTAGGGCTTCAGTTCATGATAAATAAATGCCAGTTATTAAAAAAATAAAATACTAAAATATTAAAAATATTTTAAAAAGAAAAAGGCACTTAAGACAATGACAGCTAAACTCTTGGACATGGAAAAAAAATCGCAAATTTTTCCATGTTTTCCAGCAAATGATCCTGGATCAATTTTATGGATGTAAATCTTTAAGCCAACCTCAAAATCATATCCAAAAATCAGTTTCAGATGGATTAGGGATCTAATTATATAAGATAGACCAATAAACTTTTAGAATACAACAGAAGAGAATGTTTTCATGACTTTGGGGGTTGGCACAGATTATGTAACTAGTGTACAACAGTGCTAACCCTGAGGGAAGAAATAGCTATTTTATTTTATTACTTTTTATAATTTTTTATTATGTTAATCACCATACAGTACATCATTAGTTTCTGATGTAGGGTTCCATGATTCATTGTTTATGTATGACAACCAGTGTTCCATGTAATCCGTGCCCTCCTGAGTACCCACCATTGGGAAGGGAAGAAATAGCTATTTTAAAAGGAGGAGCTGGGAGAGGAGCAAGACGGCAGAGGAGTAGCAGACTGAAATATCATCAGGTCCCAGGAGTTCAGCTAGACAGCTATCAAACCATTCTGAACAGCTACAACCTCAACAGGAGATCGAAAAGAAGAAGAGCAGCAATTCTAGGAACAGAAAAGAGACTACTTTCTGGAAGGTAGGACATGCAGAGAAGTGAATCCAAAGCCCCGGGAAGAGAGATCACAGGGGGAGGGCCCAACTCCGGGCAAGCGGTGAAGCAGCAGAGCACTAATCAGAACTTTTAGAAGTCTGTTCTGTGGAGGGACATCGCTCCAGTGGCTAAGCAGGAGTGGAGCCCTCGCAGGGACAAGGTGGTCTCAGGACCCGTGGAGTTACAGAAAGACTGTGGGTGTCTGAGCATGGCAGACTCCCAGGTTTTGGATTGGGGAAGCCGGCTGCAGACACAGAGCCGAGGAGGGAGCTCCCAGCTTAGGGTTACCTTAAACCATGATCCATGGCACAGTCGGGCCACTGCTCTTTGAGCGGGGACCCCACAAGTGGCAGACCTGGGGAAACTTACCTTCCTCTTCTGGGAGGAGCAGCACAGGCAAGCGTCAGGAATCTGCTGGGTTTGCAGACTCCAAAGGAGGCCATGTGCCAAAAATAGAAAAGCTCGGTCACAGGCTGGGTGAGCTCGGAGCATGGCCAGAGACCAGGGAGATGGGAGGGATTGGCTGCTTTTCTCTGAGAGTGCACTGAGGAGTGGGGCCCTGAGCTCTCTGCTACTCCGGGCCTGAGATTGCAAGGCCCCATTTTCATTCCTGTCCTCCAGAGCTCTACAGAAAGCATTCAGGGAACGAAAGCTCCTGAGAAAGCAAACTTGAACAGACTGCTTAGCCTGGCCCCTGGCAAGGGCAGTGCAATTCCACCTCGGGCAAAGACACTGAGAATCACTGCAACAGGCCCCTCCCCCAGATCAGCAAGAATATCCAGCTGAGGCCAAGTTCACCAATCAGTGAGAACTACGGAATTTCAGAGTTAGGGGAAAGAAATATATAAAATTCATCGCTTTTCCCCCATGACTCTTTAGACTTTCAAAGTAAAATTTTTTTAATTTTATTTTTTTCTTATTATATTTTTTCTAATTTTTCCTCTTTACTATTTTAACATTTTTAACTATTTTATCTTATCAATAGCTTTTAAAAAATCTCTTTTAATTTTCATATAGTCGCATCTTATCCCTTCATTGTATTTAACCTTATTATTTGTGTACATATAGGGTATATTTTTCTTTAAAATTCTGGTATATAATTCCTCCTAATAGATCAAAATACACCCTTAATCTAGCACATGGCTTTGTTCTAGTCTCCAGTCTGATCACATTCTCTCATTTTTTCCTTTTTCTTTTTTCAACCAACTTCTTTTCTTATCAATTCCTTTATAAGAATCTTTTTAAATTTTCATCTTTATATTCATATTACATCCCTTCATTGTGTCTGCCCATATATTTTTTTTCTATAAAACTTTGGAGGTAGTTTCTTCTAACAGACCAAAATATACAACAAATCAAGTGCATGTTTTTATTCTATTCACCAATCTTTTATATATACATACATATAATTTTTTCCCTTTTTTCCCCCCCTTTCTTCTCAACCTGGTTTTGGGTCTCTTCTGATTTGCTTAGTGTATGTCTTTGTGAGGTCATTGCTAACCTTTTAGTATTTTATTCTCCCATTTATCTATTCTCATCTGGATAAAATTACAAGAAAATTTCACAAAAAAACAAAAAACCAGAGGCCATACCAATGTCTAGGGACCTAATCAATATGGACATTGGTAATATGTCAGAACTGGAGCTCAGAATGATGATTATCAAGGTGCTGGCAGGGCTCTAAAAAGGCAGGGAAGATATTAGAGAATCCCTTTCTGGAGAAATAAAATTCTTTTCTGGAGAAATAGAAGAACTAAAGTCTAGCCAAGTTGAAGTCAAAAAAGCTACTAATGAGGTGCAATAAAAAAAATGGAGGCTCCTACTGCAAGGATAAATGAGGCAGATGAGAGAATTAGTGATATAGAAGACCAAATGATGGAGAACAAAGAAGCTGAGCAAAAGAGAGACAAACACCTCTTGGTCCAGTAGTTACTGGACCATGAGTTGAAAATTTGAGAGATAACTGATACCGTAAGATGAAACAATATTAGAATAATTGGGATCCCAGAAGAAGAATAAAGGAAGAGAGGGGCAGAAGGTATATTGGAACAAATGATAGTAGAGAATTTCTCTCATATGGCAAAGGGAACAAGCATCAAAATCAATGAGGGCCAGAGAACCCCCTCAAAATCAATAAAAATAGGTCCACACCCCATCATCTAATAGAAAAACCTACAAGTCTCAGTGACAAAGAGAAAATCCTGAAAGCCGCCCAGGACAAGAAATCTATAACATCAATGGTGGAGATTATTACATTGGCACCAGATTTATCCACAGAGACCTAGCAGGTCAGAAAGGACTGGCATGATATATTCAGAGCACTAAAGGAGAAAAATATGCAGCCAAGAATACTATATCCAGCTAAGCTGTTACTGAAAATAGGAGAGATAAAAAAGTTTCCAGGACAAACAAAAGCTAAAAGAATTTGCAAACACCAAACCAGCCCTACATGAAATAAAGAGAGAGCCTAAAAGTCATAGGAACAGAGGCAATATACAGTAAAAGTCACTTTACAGGCAATACGATGGCACTCAATTCCTATCTTTCAATATTTCCCCTGAATGTAAATGGGCTAAATGCCACAATCAAAAAACACAGGGTATCAGAAAGGATAAAAAACCAAAGCCCATCAATATGCTGTCTACAGAAACTCAATTTAGACCCAAAGACACCTCCAGATTTAAAGTGAGGGTGTGGAAAACAATGCTAATGGACATCAAAAGAAAGCTGGGGTGGCAATCCTTATATCAGATTAATTACATTTTAAGCCATAGACTCTAATAAGAGATGAAGAAGGGCACTATATCATACTTCAGGAGTCTTAGATAATTTTAATTATCTAAGCCCCAACATGGAAGCTGCCAATTATATAAATCAATTAATAACAAAATCAAAGGAACACATTGACAATAATACAATAATAGTAGGGGACTTTAACACCCCCCCCGAAATGCACAGATCATCTGAGCAAAAGATCAACAAGGAAAAAGGCCTTAAATGACACTGGACTAGATGGACATCACAGATATATTCTGAACATTCCATCCCAAAGCAACAGAATACACATTCTTCTCGAGTGCACATGGAACATTCTCCAGAATAGATCACACCCCAGGTCACAAATCAGGTCTCAACCAGTACCAAAAGATTGGGATCATTCCCTGCATATTTTCAGACCACAATGCTCTGAAGCTAGAACTCAACCACAAGAGGAATGTTGGAAAGAGCTCAAATACATGGAGGCTAAAGAGCATCGTACTAAAGAATGAATGGGTCCACCAGAAAATTAAAGAACTGAAAAAATTCATGGAAACAAATGAAAATGAAAGTACAACTGTTCAAAATCATTGGGACACAGCAAAAGTGGTCCTGAGAGGAAAGGATATAGCAATACAAGCCTTTCTCAAGAAACAAAAAAGGTCTCAAGTACACAACCTAACCCTACACCTAAATGAGCTGGAGGAAGAACAGCAAAGAAAGCCTAAACCCAGCAGGAGAAGAGAAATCATAAAGATCAGAGCAGAAATCAATGAAATAGAAACCAAAAGAGCAGTAGGACAAATCAATGAAACTAAGAGCTGGTTCTTTGAAAGAATTAATAAGATTGAGAAACTCCTGGCCAGACTTACCAAAAAGAAAACAGAAAGGACCCAAATCAATAAAATCATGAATGAAAGAGGAGAGATCACAACCAACACCAAAGAAATGCAAACAAGTATAAGAACACATTATGAGCAACTATATGCCAGCACATTTGACAATCTGGTAGAAATGGATACATTTCTAGAGATGTATAAACTACTCAAACTGAACCAGGAAGAAATAGAAAACCAGAACAGACTCATAACCAGTAAGAATATCAAAGCAATCATCAAAATCTCCTGACATACAAGAGCCCAAGGCCATATGGCTTCCCAGGGGAATTCTACCAAACATCTTAAGAAGAATTAATACCTATTCTCCTAAAACTGTTCCAAAAAATAAAAACAGAAAGAAATCTTCCAAATTCATTTTATGAGGCCAGCACGATCTTGATCCTAAAAGCAAAGATTCCATCAAAAAGGAGAATTACAGACCATTATCCTTGATGAACATGGATGCAGAAATATTTCTTTTCAAGTTTTGAAGTTTTTTAAAAATTTAATTTCTTTTCACTGTAATAGATTTCATTGTTTAGGCACCACACCCTGTGCTCCATGCAATACATGCCCTTCATAATACCCACCACCAGGCTCCCCCAACCTCCCACCCCCTTCCATTCAAAACCCTCTGGTTGTTATTCAGAGTCCATGGTCTCTCATGGTTCATCTCCCCCTCCAATTTCCTTCAACTCCCTTCTCCTCTCCATTTCCCCATGTCCTCCATGTTATCCCTTACACGGATGCAAAAAGTCTTACCAAAATACTAGCCAATAGGATCCAACAGTACATGAAAAAGATTATTCACCACCACCAAGTGGAATTTATTCCTGAGCTCTAAGGTTTGTTCAACATCCACAAGTCAATCAACGTGATACAAAACATTAATAAAAGAAAGAACAAAAACCATATGATTCTCTCAATAGATGCTGAAAATGCATTTGACAAAGTACAGCATTCTTTCTTGATCAAAACTCTTCGAAGTGTAGGGATAGAGGGTGCATACCTTAATATCATCAAAGCCATCTATGAAAATCCCAGAGTGAATACCATTCTCAATGGGAAAAAGCTGAGAGTTTTTCCCCTAAGGTCAGGAACACAGCAGGGATGTCCACCATTACCACCGCTATTCAACATATAAGTCCTAGCCTCATCAATCAGACCACAAAAAGAAAAGACATCTGAATTGACAAAGAGGAAGTCTAACTCTCACTCTTTGCAGATGATATAATTTCTATGGAAAACCCAAAAGACTCCATGCCAGAACCACTAGAACTCATACAGGAATTCAGTAAAGTATCAGGATATAAAATGAATGCACAGAAATCAGTTGCATTTCTATACACCAACAGCAAGACAGAAGAAAGAGAAATTAAGGAGTTGATCCGATTTGCAATTGCACCCAAAGCCATTAGATACCTAGGAATAAACCTAACCAAAGTGGCAAAGAATCTGTACTGAGAAAACTATAAAGTACTCATGAAAGAAATTGCAGCAGACACAAAGAAATGGAAAAACATTCCATGCTCCTAGATTGGAAGAAGAAATGTTGTGAAAATGTCTATGATACCTAAAACAACCTACACATTTAATGCAATCCCTATCAAAATACCATCAATTTTTTTTCAAAGAAATGGAAAAAATTATCCTAAAATTTATATGGAACCAGAAATGACCCCAAATAGCCAGAGGAATGTTGAAAAAGAAAGCCAAAGTTGGTGGCATCACAATTCCAGACTTCAAACTCTATTACAAAGCTGTAATCATTAAGACAGTATGGTACTGGCACAAAAACAGATACACATAGATCAAGGGAACAGCACAGAGAGCCCAGAAATGGACCCTCAACTCTATGGTCAACTAATCTTTGAAAAAGCAGGAAGGAATGTCCAATGGAAAAAAGACAGTCTCTTCAACAAATGGTGTTGGGAAAATTGAACAGCCACATGCATAAGATTGAAACTGGACCATGTCCTTACACCACACACAAAAATAGGCTCAAAATGGATGAAAGATCTCAATTTGAGAAAGGAATCCATCAAAATCCTTGAGGAGAACACAGGTAGCAACCTCTTTAGTCTCAGCCACAGCAACTTCTTCCTGGAAATATTGCCAAAGGCAAGAGAAGCAGGGCCAAAAATGAACTATTGGGACTTCATTGAGATTAAAAGGTTTTGCAGAGCAAAGAAAACAGTTAACAAAACCAAAAGACAACTGGCAAAATGGGAGAAGATATTTGCAAATGACATATCTGAGAAAGGGTTAGTATCCCAAATCCATAAGGAACTTGTCAAACTCAACACTCAAAGAACAAACAATCCAATCAAGAAACAGGCAGAAGACATTTCTGCAAAGAAGACATCCAGATGGCCAACAGATACATAAAAAAGTGCTCCATATCACTCGGCATCAGGGAAATACAGATCCAAACCACAGCGAGATACCACCTCACACCAATCAGAATGACTAAAATTAACAAGTCAGGAAATGATAGGTGTTGGTGAGGATGCAGAGAAAGGGGAACCCTCCTACACTTTTGTTGGAAATAAAGCTGGTGCAGCCACTCTGGGAAACAGCATGAGGTTCCTCAAAAAGTTGAAAATAGAGCTACCCTATGACCCAGCAATCGCACTCCTGGGTATTTACCCTAAAGATACAAATGTAGTGATCTGAAGGGGCATGTGCACCCAAATGTTTATAGCAACAATGTCTACAATAGCCAAACTATGGAAAGAACCTAGATATCCATCACCAGATGAATGGGTAAAGAAGATGTGATATATATATGTACTTATGTATATATCTGTACACTCCATATTAAATTGGATAATAGTCCATATTAAAATGGAATACTATGCAGCTATCAAAAATATGAAATCTTGCCATTTGCAACAATGTGCATGGAACTAGAGGGTATTATGCTGAGCAAATTAAGTCAATCAGAGAAAGACAATTATCATATTATCTCTCTGATATGAGAAATTTGAAAGGCAGGGCAGGGGATAATAGGGAGTAGGGAGGGAAAAAAAATGAAACAAGATGGAATCAGGAGGGAGAGAAGCCATAAGAGACTCTTAATCTGGGGGCGCCTGGGTGGCTCAGTGGGTTAAGCCGCTGCCTTCGGCTCAGGTCATGATCTCAGGGTCCTGGGATCGAGTCCCGCATCGGGCTCTCTGCTCAGCGGAGAGCCTGCTTCCCTCTCTCTCTCTCTGCCTGCCTCTCCATCTACATGTGATTTCTCTCTGTCAAATAAATAAATAAAATCTTAAAAAAAAAAAAAAAAAAAAAAGAGACTCTTAATCTCATGAAACAAACTGAGGGTTGCTGGGGGGTGGAGGCGAGAGATAGGGTGGCTCAGTTATGTACCTTGGGGAGGATATGTGCTATGGTAAGTGCTGTGAAATGTATAGGCCTGATGATTCACAGACCTGTACCCCTGGGGCAAATAGTACTATGTTAAAAAAAAAAAAAAGGATTGCTCATCAATCAATACCATGAAATGATAAGCCACCGATGGAAATGCTTTTTGCATACATATATCCAATAAAGGACTTGTGTTGACAAAGAGAAAGAGAAAAAGAAATAGAGAAAATTGTGAATATGCACTTCACCAAAAAGAATGTCCATTGTTAAAACTCAAATGAAAATATGTTCAGCCTTATCAGTTTTCACTGAAATACAATTTGACACCCCATGCAACACACACACACACACACACACACACACACACACACACACACTCACCGAATGTCTAAGTGAAAGTTGTCAACATTCAGTGCTGCTGAGGATTTGCAGGGACTGGAACTGTCCATCAGTATCACAGTATTGGATGATACCTGGCATGATAGCCAGGTAAAGGATGTAAGGGACGGTAGTGGCTTTCAGTGGCAACACAGCATTGGAAATGAACAAAGGACCAGCACATGAAACAATGTGACTGAATCTCACAAACACAGAGCCTGAGGAAGTCAGACATCAGAGTATCTACTGTTTGCCAGCTAATGTGCTAGGTGTGTTACACACGTTGTCTCATTTAGTCCTAATCACAAGACCTTGAATTGAGGTAATTGTCCCATTCTGCAAACAAGGAGACTAAGGCTCAGAGCGTTAAGTGTCTTGTCTACTCTCAGAGCCAGTATGTAGCAGGTGACATAGTCAAGTGTAGAACACTGGGACTCGGTGTCCCAGGGTGCCCAGCCCCTTCCTGTTGAGGTCCGAAGCCAGGGCTGGGAGGCATCTCCAACCTCTAGGCAGTCCCCACATCCTTGCTCCCTGGGTTCAGAGCATAATGCATCATCTATGGGAACAGGCACACACACATGTTTTCAGCAGAACAAACAGCATTATTTGCACCAAGGAGGAGAGAAAATTCTCATGATGTCATATATCCTGATTTCTCATTGCTTTTAGTGTTCTAGTAATCAAACCGTGGAGCTAGAGTGGTACAGTATCTGATGGAAGAGATCTTCACATTCAGAAAGAGCAGATGTGATTGAGCGAAACATGAGTACCCAAGGCTGTGTGGTCTCAGAGGAGCACTTCAGGGGCAGTGGTGCCTCTCTCCTTCTTCCTTGATTATCCTGTCCATCAGCCCCCAAACCTCTAGCCTAGCACTGTTCAACAGACAAAGAATGCAACCTACATATGGAAAGCACATACATAGTTCTAAAATATTTAGTAGCCATATTAAAAAAGAAGAAAGTTAGTAAGAGATTTTATCTTGTTTGATATATTCAAAATGTTATTGTTTCAATATACTGTTGGGTCCCCCAAAATTGGGTACCCCAATAATGGGTCCATGATTAAAGGAGCGAGACTGATACAAAGCGAAGGTCAAGCAAAGCTTTATTTCGCACCAAGCATCAGGAATCAAACTGGCCGGCCAGGGCCACACCTCTTACAGAGAGGGCAACCCCCTCCCTGCTTTCCAGACTAACTTTTATAGAGCAAGGCCATGTGGTTGGGCCTGGCCACACACAGGCAATGAGACTGTAACACACACAGGAAACTCCACAGTGATGCTAGGCAACAAATTGAATTACAATTTACCCTAGTAGACATTTGGACCAGCCTATCACACCTTGGTTAGGATTGGCGCCAAAAGGCTCCCAAAGGGCAGGGCCCCTACTCCTTGCCCCCACTGATTGAATACCTCCACCGGGCCTAACCCACCCTTGTACTTGGACTTTGTTACCTGGGACTGGATGCCCGGACCTGCTTCTAAGGAAGTTCCCCTGGGGGTGGGGGGCAAGGTCAATTTAAGCTTTATAGCAAAATGGCAGTTCAGCCAGGGTGGGGCTGCTCTGGCTGAATAGGCCCTTTTAATACAATGAACATACAAGTTAGCAAAGAGAGATTTTACATTCTTTCTTTCTATGAAATCACCAAAAAATATTTTACCATACAGCACATCTCAATTCACCCCCTCCCCAGAGCTGGGCTAAATAAATCGGAATTTGGTTTGGTGCCTGGGACATCAGAAGGCGGTATAACCTATCTTAACCTTGATGCAGGGTCTGGCTCTAGTTCAATGTATCCAGGGTCCTTCCCAGAGGAACCACTGGTTCTAATAGAATAAAGGCATGAAAGACCCTAGAGGACCCGCACCCAAGGACACACTCACAGACCACTGGATGCAATAAGCAAGAGGATTTTATTCGGGCATGCTCGGACTCCCAGGGACACTTGACCATGAAATCCGCGAGGGATGGGTCAGTGTCCGAGAGCCCCGATCTGTTTCGGGAGTCCCTTAATATAGAATTTTACAGTCCATTACATCAGAGCCCTCACTTTTCTAGCCAGTAATTTCAAAGCATTACAGTAAGGCCTACACATAGGTAGCCAATCCTTTAAAACCAACCATACATTCTGGCCAGTCACCGTTCAGGTAGTGTACAGTAGAGGGTACGTGTTGAATTGCACGTTTCTAACCTTTATCTGTATACGTGCTGAACCGCACGTCTCCAGCTAGAGTACGTGCTGAACCGTACGTCTCCGGCCTTGGTACGGGAGGCAACCCTTATCAATTTTAATTAGTAGTAGGGGAAATTCTTAACAGGGGAAGGGTATAACTTTATTTGATTACACAGCGAACGAGGGTTTAAGCAATTTTTCATTTCTTAGCAAATTATTAGAAGCATGATTATACAGAAGCCAGAAACAGCTGGGTTAAACACAGATTTTTGCTATTCGTTATCCTGTTATGCTGCTTGCTGACTCCCTTATCTATCGTCAGCTGGCCACAGTTTCTCAGTTAGCATAAGCTGGTTATAAAATGAATGCTAAAACCTATAGGCTATAGTATAATTCTGACCTGGGGTCCTTCAGGCAGATTTCAAGACTTCCTGTAAAAAAACAAAAACAAATGGACAAAAAAAAAAAAACAAACCAAAAAACAGAACACAACAACAACAAAACACTTTAGACTTTGTGTTTTGGTGAGTGCTGTGAAGTGTGTAAACCTGGTGATTCACAGACCTGTACCCCTGGGGATAAAAATATATGTTTATAAAAAATAAAAAATTATATTAAAAAAAAAAAGAATACAGACTTCGGAAAAACCTGGGTTCAAATTCTAGCTTTACGAACTGGGCAGCTTGAAGACAATTATTTACAGTTAATGAGCCTACTTTATAGGATTTTTTAAAAGATCACATAAGAGAACACATCAAATGATGAGCATAGTGTGCTTTTATAGTATATTGCATATCATTATAACACATAGTATACAGCCAACATTCAGTAAATGGTAATTATTAATAATTATTAGTATTATAAATTTCTTACCATAAAGTTCAGCAATAAAGCTTACCTGGGGTAAAATTGAAAAAAAAAATAAATAAATAAATAAATAAATGCTCACTAACATCTTATGGCTGATGGTTGATGGCTAATGCACATGGTGGCTTGGGTGCAATCGATCTCACATAATTCTCTCTTTAAAGTTCCTTGGCTCATAGGTAACAGTAACATTTATTGAGTGGTTACTGTATGCCTGGCATGATAGCCAGCATTGCACACGACCCTAAGAGGTAGATATTACTGTTATCTGTTTTGCATATGGGAAAAACAAGACACAGAAAGGCTAAGTGACAAGCCCAAGGTCATAAGACTTACAGACAACAGAGGGAAATTTGAACCCCGTGCAACCCGGTGTTCCAGGTCAAGCATGTAATCTCAAGACTTTAATGAGTAACAACCACAAAAAAGTGCATTTTTATTGTAATATAATATTTGAATATGTAGGATTCCTTTACAAGCATGATATAAATACTAATCAAAGCATTTAGCTAATCCAAGCATTCTACACTCACTTTACAGAAAAGCCTATTGCCTATTGCCGAAAAAGCTCTAACACTAAGCACCTTGCCTGTAAGACAACATATCCCAGTCATTCCACAGAACATGTAGTTTTAAGAAGTACTACACGGCACAGTAAAAACAAAATCTCAGATTCAGCTGGTTCGTGTTGCACAAATTGACGAAATGCTGCACAGAGTAAAGTGCCCATGTACCCTGACTGACACAGCAAACGTAGCTCCAGTTTGCCCCCAAGCCAGGGAGGAAGGCAGGAGTTTTCCCTGCTCGAGACTTTTGGTACCAAGGTTCTGGGCAAATTGGACAGCGAGATGATCTTTCTACTTAAAACTGTAGAGGCCAGACAGACTCTTGCAAATGGGAAAGGAGTTACCCTCCAGCCCACCCAATACCGCTTGTTAAGAACCGACTCTTTGCCATTCCAGGTGATCTGCCTCTTGTCAGTGATGAAGTTCTAGAACCTAGGTGAGGTTTGGTGGGCTGAGGTCTGGAGCGGATGACCAAGAAAGAATTCTTGAGACATCTGTGGTGCAAAATGGTGATTTATTAAAGCACCAGGACAGGACCTGTGGGCAGGAAGAGCTGCTGCCATTCACATTTCTGCTATCAAGCGTCTTTGTTAGTGAGATTTGGGTTTAGAAGAAATTTAACTTTATTTAGGGCTGAGGAACAGAGTTACTTGCCTCTGGAAATTTGTGCTATTGATAAGGTAACTTCTTTGTTTGTAGATCTCTAGGACTTTTGTAAACCAAAGGAGACTCCTGTCTTACAGGATTGTGATCTCTGCAAGTCAACTATTAGTTTCTCATTTATGGCAGTCAGGGGTGCCTGAGGAATGTTACACACATTACCAAGGAGAGTGGGTGGAGAGGGGGTGCTCCTGCTCCCTCATCATCAGGATCCCGAATAATGTGACCCTGGCTTGCAGTGTTGGTCTGATGAGGGAGCAGGAGGCTGGCTGAAGACAAAGCAAAAGCTGGCACCTTGCACTCCTTCTCCACCCACTCCCCTTGGTAAATAGTTAACTTGCAGAGATCACATCCTGCAAGACAGAGTCTCCCTTGGTTTACAAATGCCCTAGAGATCTACAAAGAAGTTACCTTATCAATAGCACAATTTCCAGAGGCAACACCCTCCCCTCCATAAACAAAACTGAGGAAGGCTGAGATAGAAGGAAATGTAAATGTAAATGTCACAGGATTGTGACAACCAAAAATCTCCCAACTATCTTGATGTTAATGGCTTGCCTAAAGACAGCATTGATCAAGCCCGCCAGGGCAAGGCCTCTGGTAGGCCTCTGATATCTTGGCACTTGTAGGCCCTCTTTAGCATAAGAAAGTTCCATTGAAACCTCCCTTCCCTCCCCTTCCCTCAACCACAAGGTACATAACCTGCCATCCCTCACAACCCCGGGCAGCAGCTCTTCCTGCCCACGGGTCCTGTCCCAGTGCTTTAATAAAGCACCATTTTGCACCACAGATGTCTCAAGAATTCTTTCTTGGTCATCGGCTCCAGACCTCAGCCCACCGAACCTCACCTAGGTTCTAGAACTTCATCAGGTCCTCCTCGATGGGACTATCTGGTAGGCACCATCCAGTGGGTTCCTCAACTACCTCCATCCCCCAACCACTGCCGTCCCTCTGGCCTCTTACCCACACTACAGCCAAAGCTCGGATCTTTAAAATGCAGATGTGATGTCAGGACTCTCTCCCTCAGCGCCTTGGCTGAAAACCTTTCACCCATCGCCGCCCCCCACCCCCCGCCCCCCGACCCCGCCACCGCTGCCATGTTTCATTTATGATTCCATTGGGGAAGGGCTATGGTCTTTTTCACCCCAAGTTACACCCTTCCTACACTTTATGTGTTAAGATGGTCTTCCTTTTATGAAATAATAGAGACAGTGTGTCTGTTATTGGTTTTCTTGTCCTTAATCAAAATAGAAAAAAAAAATTGGCTTGGGGGTGACAGTAACTTCTGCCACTGGTTTACGGATTTGAGTCTTGTGTCCCTTACCTCCAAGCTGTGTGACCTTGGGAAAGCAACCTGGTGCCTCTGTGCCTCCCTGCCTCCTTCTAGGGGTGGTTGTGAGGATTGAGCGATCTAACCCTATGGAAAGCCCTCACTCAGCCGGCTTCAGGAGCTCCAGCGCCTGGGAGAGCAATCCTCCTCGTTGGGCAACAGCGCCCCCCAGTAGCTCTTCATCCCGGCTGCAGACAAGCCACGTCCCTGCAGCAATGAGGCTCAAAGGGTTGGCTGTGTGTGGGCACCTTGTGCCCAGGGCAAGACTGAAGCAGAAGTTGGGAGGAAAGCCATAAATATTCATGGACTCATGTAAAGCTCAGCCTGTCTGTGTCCCTGAGAATAAGCTTTGTTCCTTTGGAAGCTACTGTCCGAGCTCTCAGCTCTAGAAAAGAAAATGAAATCTCTCTCCCTGGCCACCCCTCCCCCGACCCCAAGTACCCAGGGGCTGCTTTCTTTGCGGAGTGGATATGAGGGCAAGCTATCTCTTCAAGGGGGCTAACAGGGCAGTGGAGCCCTGGCATTGTCACCCACTGGGGCCCAGGCTGTGTGTCAGGCACCACCAGCCACAGCCTCTCCTTGCCTCTGGCTTTTCTGGGAGGTCTGAAGAATAGAAAAGGACAGCTAGCTGAACGCGGGAGCCCTCTGTGTGACAGTCACACAACAGGGACAAATGTAAGTTCAGTGCTTTCTCTGGGAAGAGCCTTGCATGTTAACAGGGCCATTCACCCCTTTGTCCTCAGACAAGGAGTGGCAGGAGAGTCTGTGAGACCCTCTCTTTTCACATCCCTGCCTCCCCGTGAGAGACTGACACCGACTCCCCTTTCCAGCCTGAGCTTGGAGACTTCCCTTTAGCCCACGAGCTTGGGAAGGAATCCCCACGAGGGACAAAAGTTTGGCTCTGGGTGTGAGTGGGCTTGCATTCAAATCCCAGCTCTGACGTTTGCTGACTGTGTGAGCTTGGGCAAATCCCTATCTCCGTGACCTTGTGCCTGCATCTGTAAACTAAGGGTGACAGTGGTAGAGCTCTCATGGATTTGATATGGGATTTGAGTGTGCTGATCATCCCCTAATCTCCAGTGTCTACAGAGGCCAAACAGGCCTTGTGGGAGAGGTAGGCTGGGTGCAGGGCAGCAGGGACTGGTGGGGACTGTGGCAAAGTAGGAGACAAACCCCACGTAATGGGCTCAGCTGCTGCTGGTCATTAATTGATTCAGAGCACTCAAAGCCTTTGATGGTTGTCTCCAGACAACCTCAAAACCCCCTAAATTGGGGGGTGTTGGTTTGTTTTTGCACAAGAGTCTTTGGCACTCTGGGGTTTAGCTGGCCGGCCAGAATAGATTTAGTTAGGGAAGCCTGGTAGAAAGAAACATGGCCTCGGTGCTGCCAGTTTTTCTCCGATGCTCAAGAGAAACAGGAAATCAGCTGCATTTTTCAATGCTGGCAATTAAACAGCATTTTAAAAACAATGCGCCAGGCTGCAGACAAAAATTACTTTAGCTGTGTGACCTCGGGGAAGTCTCTTAACTTCTCTGAGTTTCTGTTTCTTCATGAATAATGACTGCAAGAATGCACCTTGCTCCTGATCTTAGCAATTTGCATAAATCACTTTATTTAACCTTTCCCTCAATGTGATGAACCACATATTGCTTCTCTCCCTCAGTTTACAGCTAAGGAAACAGAGGCATAGAGAAGCTAAGTAATTGGCCCAGAGTCCCACAGCCAGTAAGTGACGAACAGCTCTGAGGTTTCCAGATGAAAGAGTGCATGCAAACCATCAGCGACTATTAGCTACAGTTATTTTATCATTCTCATTATTACTACTATTATTAATAACAGAAATGGCTCAAGGTCACTTCTGATATTCAATTTGATGATCAAAGCAACCTGTGAGACTTCTGTTTGCCAGACAAACACTAGGGGCAGCTCTAAATTTTGTGGTATGTATTTTGCAGGCTGCTGCATCTCTGAAGCATTCCTTTCTGCACAGGCACCAGGCTACCCTGCCAATGGGCTTCCTGCGACGATAATTAGATTTAGACGCCTGGTGCAGTGGATAGATTTTCATTTCGGGGTGACCAAGCCAATCACGACCTGTAATTTACAGCCTGAGTTGTTCTGAAATCAATACAGATTTGCTCTTCACTGAGGAGGTTATAAAACACGGGTGACAGGAGGCCCCCAAAAACGGTTGACATGGGAGCAGATAGCTTGCTGGGGCCTGGAGAGAGGCCAGGCCACTTGAGAGACAAAGCAGAGGGTGTGAGAGACCCACCTCTGTCCAGCAGGCTGCGGGCAGAGCCGCCCAGAGTTCCCATTGGGGTCCGCATGGGGTGCAGTGTGACTAAGAGACTAGACCTGATTGGCAGAGAGGCGTGACAGAAACAGAATGAGGAGAAGTTTTGGAGTTGGGTAGAGCTGGATTTGTAAGTCAGCCTTGAAGTTTTCTACCTGTGGTTCTTTGGGCTCCATTCCCCAACACTCAGTCTTCTCGTCTGTACAATGGGCAATGCACTGAACCTGCGGCTGAGATGAAGATGAGATGAGTCAGCATTTGCACACGTTTGCTTTCCTGCACTGTGAGGGTGCCAAGAGGCCATGAAGTCAGGGCGACCAGGTCTGAATCCTGCCCCTTTCGCCTTTACAGTCACCTTTCATAGGTCCCTTACCTCTTTGAGCCTAAGTATTCTTGTCTGGGGATAATAATAGAAGCCCCCACCTGGGGTGGTTGCGATCATTATATCAGATATTAGCAGCATGCACAGAACACAGCATGAGCTCAGCAAGAGGAACGCGTTATTTTCGCCAGTCTGATTTTTTTCCATCACAAGCCAGGCACAGAGGAGGCTCTCACTGAGCCTCGTCTCAGCCACATGGTGGACTGATGTCTTCTTCAGGAAAGAGATGGCATCCTCCAACTGTGCAATTTGGGGAGAGTTTAATTTTAAAAGTTAATGACACTGAAAACATTCACATAATAAAATAGTCATTATTATCCATACACACACTATTTGCAAATGTGAGCTTGGGCATTGGACAGCCAACATGGGATAGCACGGGAGGGCGGGGCTACACCAGGGGCTTACCACCCTCTCCACCTATTTAGCAACCGTGGAATAATTACTTGATATATGCCCCGGCTTGTGTTGGTGACCTGGGTCATACAGGACTAAGACATGCCTCCTAGCAAGAAATAGACTCTCAAATTTTAAAAAAGACACAATCAAGCTCCACCAATTTTTAATAAGACACAGCCAGCAGGAGGCAACGTCTGTTACTGGTTACACATGTGGGCTTTGAAGCCAGACCAGTCTGGCTTTGATGGCGAGGGGCAAGATGAGGGGCACACCTGCACCTGCAGGATGGAAATCCCTGTACCAAATCATGGCACCGTGTCAAGACTCAGTTTCCTCCTCTGCAAAGTGGAAATCATGAGTGTGTATGCTTAGAGGATCGCGGTGAACACGAAACGCAGCAATTTCACTAAGTCACCACGTTTCAGCAAGGAGCTCACTGACACCTTGAATGCAGCATGTGGGACCCTGAAGAGAAGACCCCAGGGAGCCATGCTTACACTAGCGACTCATGGAAACCACAAGATACCGTGTGTTATTTTAAATTGCTACATTTGAAGTCATTTGTTACGTGGCAACAGAATCACTAAGACATTAGGTAACTTGTCCCAACCTACCTAGCTCCCCAAGGATAAGAGCCAGGATTCAGAACCAGAGGGAACCTCCATACTTAGTCAAAGGTAACAGCCAGAGGGGTTAAAATGCAAAAGATTGTCTGATTAGCACTCAGTTAAGCGGAAAATTCTATTAATCAGAATCTCTAATTCCTGGACGTTATGATTAGTCAGGGATTTTCTGGATTAGAAATCGAGTTTTCCGTGGCAATGGGGACCTACGTTGTGGACGCCTTGGAGAATGGCAGCAAGCCTGCAGCTGGGAGAAGAAGGTTCTCCATCACATGTGACGCAAAGTTCTGATTCAGAACAGCCATGTTCCTATCTTGAAAATACAACGGGATCATCAGCCATCTGACGCTGGGCTTCTGCTGTGTTCCTCCCCAGTGGACCTCAGGGGCTGAAAAAATGACATCTTGTGACCTATGACTTACTCCTTTCAAAGACAGAGCTTGGGGATTCCTGGGTGGCTCAATCAGTTAAGTGTCTGACTTGATTTTGGCTCAGGTCATGATCTCAGGGTCGTGGGATCGAGCCCCACATTGGCCTGCATGGTCATTGGGGAATCTGCTTGAGATTCTCTCTCCCTCTTACTCTGCCCCTCCCCCCAACCCCTCTCAATCGCACACATTCTCTCTCTCTCTCAAAATCAATATATATTTTAAAAGAGCATGACTCTGGTGGAAGGAGATGTACACCAACCAAATAGCCACCCCCACTACAAATCTAACAACAGCAGCTCGCAGTCACCCAGACTCTGCGGAGCCTGACCCAGAGCCTCCCTGAGACCACGGTTTCCCCAGACAGACTCCCAACTGGCATCTCTTCTATCACTGTTCTTGAATATCATCTATTCACCATCTACTTACCGGGAGTCAGGGAAGCTGTGTTTCTCCTAATAAAATGCAAACCCAGAATGCAGATGAGTCACCTCGCTTAGATACAGCAGGAATGGAGAGTTGCAAACCCAGAATGCATTTTGCAAACCCAGAATGCAGAGGAGTCACCTCACTTAGATACAGCAGGAACGGAGAGTCACGTTCACTCATTCACTCCCTGGGGCCCGCACGGATCAACAGTCTGAAAGCACGGGGCAAAATGTTTCATCTTCTCTGTTCCATTTTCCCACTTGGCTTTTAGTCTCTAGGTTCTTGGGAGACACTTTGAAGGAATCAACATTTGGATCAAGAAATAAGCCTCCCTGACAAACCATGAGACTCTTAAAGTCACAAAACAAACTGAGGGTTGCTGGGGGGAGGGGTAAGGAGAAGGGGGTGGGGTTATGGACATTGGGGAGGGTATGTGCTATGGTGAGTGCTGTGAAGTGTGTAAACCTGGCGATTCAGACCTGTACCCCTGGGGCTAATAATACATTATATGTTTATTTTTTTAATTTTTAAAAATAAATAAATAACTAAATAAAAGAAATAAGCCTCCCTTCTGGGAAGGAGCTCTGTGCCCCGCACAGGTGTAACCCACAAATCCTCAACAGGGTGGAGCTGATGCAGGTGGCCAGAGTTTTTCAAATTTTTGCCAGGGCGTTCTCTCTGCCTGCGAGTGCACCTTGCCAGCTATGTTCAAGCATGTGCAAACCTGAGGTGACTGGCCCAACGTTCCCTGTCTGGTCCCCAGCTGCTTTGGGGACCTCCTGCAAGGCTTTGCCCCTTGACTTTGTCAGTCTCTTTCAAGTATTTTTACTAGATCATTGCATCCTTTCCTTCCCATCACTTCGTGAGGCAGGTGCTAATATTGGCCCCATTTTCTTGATGTAGAAACTGAGGCTTTGAGAGGCAAATAGATTTGCCCAAGCTCCAACAGCCGTCAAATACATGGCAGAGCCTGGATCTAATTGTGGTACAGACTGCTCCCCAAGTCTGTGTTTCTGTTCATTGTGTTGGATGCCCCACAGTAGGACCTAGCACATTCCTAGCACATGTGTTGTTGTTGAAAAGGTGACTATGTGCAGGGTGAGCCCGGTGTGAAAGGAGACATGAGCTGTTTGTTGGTAGAAGCAGCACAGGGAAAAGGTGGGGGAGGTGTGCACTCACCTGAGGCTCAGTCCCAGGCGACAGGTTTGCTGGGAGCCTGAAGAACCCTGGCTTCAACACACCTCAGACTTGGTCCAGACGCCTTTGTTTTCATGCTTCCCATTCAATCCACACATTATTTAGATTTATTGAGAACCCACAGTAACACACCTGAGTGGTCTGAGTGGTGAATTAGATGAAGTCCCTGCTCTCCTGGAACTTGAATTCTGGTGGTGGGTATTATGGAGGGCAAGTATTGCATGGAACACTGGGTGTGGTACATAGACAATGACTCTGGAACACTGAAAAGAAATTTAAAAAAAAAATAAAAAAAATTTAAAAAAAGAAATAAGAAAGAAAACCCCAAAATAAAGTAGATTTTAGAAAGCACTAAGATGTGAAGGAAGTACGGGAGGATCTTCTTAACGAAACCAGAGAAGATCTGTCTGAGGACTAGAGCTAAGGCAAGAATGGAGTGAGGGAGGCAGCCAGGCTAGCACTGGGAGGAAGAACACTTCAGGTGCAGAGAAGAGCAGGTGCAAAGGCCCTGGGGTGGGAATGAGCAAGGCCCACACAATGAAGAGAATGGATGCAGTTAGGAGGCTGGTGCACAGTATGTGTGCTGAAGCATGGGCAGGGGGGTGCCCATGTGGAATGAGGTCAGAGATTAGGTCATCAGGGGTCAGTAGGACATTTGAGGAGAAAAGCAACTTGGACTTCATCCTGCCAGCCACAGAGAGCCATGAGAGGGAATGGAAGGATCCAAGTGATCTCCCCGATGGCGATGGAGGTGATTGGAAAAGACTGCTCCAAGAATGGGAGCAGGGAGAACAGGTGGGACAGCCGGCAGTGCTCCTAGCCTGGCCACCCGGAAGGATTCCTCGCTTCATCTCACTCCAGGTATGCTGGGACCCTGGCCTTTAACTCACAAGCTTGCTCTCGCCTTAAGGTTTCTGATACAGGGCCCCTCACCTCACTCAAAGATGAAGAGGACAATCCCCTTCAGCGCCTTTCTCTAGCTATCCCCCCAGCACTTTTATTTATCTAGAGAGCGGGAGTGGGGGAGGGGTGGGGGAAGAGGGAGGAAGAGAATCCGGAGCATGCTCTGCACTGAGCACGGAGCCTGACATGGGGCTCCATCCCAGGACCCCAAGATCATGACCTGAGCTGAAATCAAGAGTCAGACGCTCAAGCCACTGAGCCACCCAGGCACCCCTCCTGCTCTTTAAATTGTCTTCCCTCACATCTGCTCACCTAGGACAGCTTCTCTGATCCCACATCCAGGAGAATGTCCGTGGCATTTAGCTCTTTCTGTTTGAGCTTGCATGGAGCCTGTAAAGGACACCCACACCACCCTCTCCTTGCTGAGCCCATGAAGCCTGGAATTGCATCATTGCTCCCCTACATAGAAAGCACGTAGGGGGCTCTCGGCGAAGAATTAGTTGATGGAATAATACTTTTGTGAAAGCTAGTTGTAATTTGAGCTGCATGCAGCTGACCTTAAATGATTTTTAAACAATTAAGTGGGGTCAGTCTTTCAAACAAATATATTTTGTAGAGCAGTAACCATGACTGACGGCATGCCTCATATAGGGCTAGGAATGATGCTAAGCACGCCAACTCAATTCACTCAATTATCTCAATAACCATAGACCCTGGGAACATTCACCCCATTTCTCTGATGGGAGACTGACGATGGAAGTGGATAGGAAACAAGCCCGAGAACACCTTATGACTATGTAATGGAGATTAACAGTTTGAGTCCACGTCCATTTGGATGCAATGAAAACAGGCACAATCTTTCCTCTGGCAAATATCCACCAAGCGGCAGCTTCAGAGGTAAAAGAAGATGTGCTGTGAAATTAGCCAGAGCTCCTGCCTCCAGGAGACCAGCATCTGGCAGGAGAGACGGGAGACCTGGCAGGAAGTGTCCGTGCTGCTGATGAGTCAGGATCCATATGGACCAGCTGAAAGAAGTATTGAGATGAAAAGGACAGCTTAACAACCCCAGGAATAATTGAAAAATGACTCACGTTCACTTTTTTTTTTAATTTATTTATTTGACAGACAGATCACAAGTGGGCAGAGAGTCAGGCAGAGATAGAGAGAGGGGGAAGCAGACTCCCCACCAAGCAGAGAGCCCAACTCGGGGCTCGATCCCAGAACCCTGGGATCATGACCTGAGCCGAAGGCAGAGGTTTTAACCCACTGAGCCACCCAGGCGCCCCTGACTCACATTCACTTACTCTAATTCTTCAACACCGTGGACTCAGAGTCCACGGAAGTATTTCTCAAGCCTCCTTTTCTATCCCAGTATCACCCCAAACCACCTTCTGTACTCTTGACTGATACACTTCTTCCTTTTCAGTGTTAAGATCCCATATCCCTGAAGCTCCAGACAGCTGACAAAACCCAAATCGGCCACTTTGACAGTCTCTGAAAGCCACGGACCTTCTCCTGGAGAAATGCACCAGTCAGCGCTGACACCCGCACCCCTGCGCACACGCACATCTACTGGTTTCCCCGGTTTGCCCATCATTTCACCGGGTCCTCAGACGTTGATTCTTACCCACCATTTCTGAGTGAGAGCCCCTGCCCTTGGTCATCTGAAAAGCACCTTAGCAGTTGCCAAAGGAAAAGAGCTTCTGCTCTTTCCAAGTGTACAAGAAAACTTCAGAAATTTATGTAAAAAGAGGTCCACGCCCAACCAACCAAACCTACCCCTTGCTGCTCCGTAAGCTTGTCTTTCTGCACAGTGTCCAGCCTGAAATGAATTTCTCTTCCAAGGTGCAGGGAAATCTGTAATAAGGACAGCGGGTGATGGTGGCCTTAGCCGCTCTCCAGCTAATGGCATGATAGCAGAAGAAGCTAGAACCAGATCTCTCCTGTTTTGGTTTCAGTTTGGGTTCTTGATACCCTGGGTGGTTTTCATTCAACCGTGTGTCATGGTCCTGGAGACCAGTGGTTCTCAGCCACTGCACTGGTCAGTGCTGGATGGCCATCAGCTTACCAGGGTGTTGGAAAATAACTTGAATGGGTTGTGAACTATCAAAGTGGGCCAATGATTTGCTTAAAAAATAAATTGGAGAACTTTCAAGTTTCCCTCTAAAATGATGCCATTTTCAGTGCCTTGTTTTCCTGCAGGTGATAGATGGGTGGAAATGGGCAGTGGGTGCCATCTGGGGAATTCCAAATGACCCTAGGGTACTCACGTGACTCCGTCGCACCCTGCAAGGTCCCTGAATTGTTTTTGTGTTTAGAAAGAACTTAGCAAACCCCAAGATTTCTTGTCACCATTTTTACTCCTTCTAGAATAATGCTTCCTAAGCTGCAGTTATTTTACTATTACTTTTTAGATTTTTTGGCCTATCTTTAGTTACACCTTATTTAAAAAAAAAAAACACATTTATCCCAATAGCCAGCCTTCTAGAGTCTTGGCCTAAACAATCATAATCATGAAATCATGTGGTTAATGTGTTTGTTACTTACCCTCAAGATCCATTAAAGTAAGTGCTCAACTTTAGAAATAAAAATCACTATCATGCATCATGAAACATCATTCCCTAGGCCCTTCTCCCCCAGTGGTATGGTTACCACATTTTAAGGACACCCTATTCTAGTAAGTACCTTCATGCACTGAAAAAAATTAACTCCAATCCATTTATTCTTTTGTAAATTCCATTTCTTCTTTTAAACACATCTATTAGAAAGTATATATCTATTAGATATATCTATCTGCTTACTATGTACCAGACACTGGCCCATGTGCAGGCATGCTCATCTCTTCATTTAATCCTTGCAAGAGGACTTTCAGGTGGCTATGGCCATTCCCATTTGATGGGAATGGAGGAAAAGATGGAAAAAAAATGCTCGGGGAAGTCTGAGGGTCTTGCCCAAGGACACACAGCTTATACCTTTCTGGGAGGACAGAACCAAGTTCTTATGCTAGGGTAGGGAGGACCTACCGGCCATGTTGGGGATGCTGGTTGGCCTTCTCCAGTATTTGGGCACCAGACTTCACGGTGGCTCCATCACATCTAAGCTGTGAAACCACAGTGGGGACATTTATTTGTGAAATATGTCCCTGTGTTCCAGCAGCCTAGGATCTTTCCAAGAGTTTCTCAAAATCCAGCAGAATAAATATCAGATTTTTTATTGCCCACCACATAATAGGAATATAACTTATTACTGTTAGAGCTCCAGACTTTAGGCAACTTCCATAAATCTGGCGCTCCAATTGACTCCATATGCATTTAAGCAAAACCCAGCCCACATCAGGGAGCAGTGGATGTAATTGGAATATGGAGTGTGGCTTTTGGATTAATCACATTCTGAATATTAACTGCGCATTATGCTGATTTCCTTGTAAATATATTCAGAAGCCCCAGCGTGTGTAACTGACTCGGTCTTATACAATCAGAATAGCAAATGTCCTGACTGTGGGGTTGGAAACAGTCCCAACTGTAGTGTACGAAGCCGAGTTTCATTTCCCCCGAGAGAAAGAATATTTCAGCCCACTCCAGGAGGCCTCCAAACACAATGTATGGTTTCCTGACACCAGGGGAAGGAGCCGTGTTTGTTTTCAACTGCCTGGTTCAGAATGGATTTTGCCGAAAACAAGAACACTTTTTTATCCCCCCAGGGAATTCTTGGAGGATTTTTCTGGCCCTAACATTTCTTTAGGAATAATCCATTCTGACTATCTTTACTGGGGAGGCAGTAGAGTCAGTAAGTGGTGGAGGAGAGAACAGGATGGGGAACAGTATGATCAAAGATTGAGGTTTAGAAGGAAAATCCTGAGTGACTCCCAGTCCTGCTAAGGGTACCCCCCATGCTGGGTGACCTTGCTCTATGGGAACAGACAATGTTCTCCGTGAGTCACACAGTTCACCACTCGCAAAGCAATCCTTGTGCCTGGAGAATCCCATCCAGCACACCTGGCAGCTCTGAGAGGTGAGTGCTATAATTCCCATTTCACAGATACAAAAACTGAAACTTGGACAAGTCTTGCCTTGAGGAAATGTGAGTAAACCAGCCTTGGGCGAAGGGCCTGGACTTGGGCACAAAATTAAGGGGATGCCAAAAATCTCAGCAATCGGCAACAGTAACAGTTTTTTAGATTTTATCTATTTACTTGAGAGAGAGAGAGAGCATGAGAGAAGAGAGATCACCAGGAGAAGCAGATTCCCTGCTGAGCTGGAAGCCCGATGTGGGACTCGATCCCAGGACTCCAGGATTACCACCCGAGCCGAAGGCAGTCACTCAACCAACTGAGCCACCCAGGAGCCCCGGGGACAGTAACATTTTTAATGCCATATTTTTAATTACTGCAGAAAAAAAAAAAAAAAAAGCTGTGGCGAACAAAATATCTAAATTTTAAGTGAGGACAGGATTAGTAAGAGTGCTTTGCTGAGCCACGTTGGAGTCTGAGACAAAAGGTAATATCAGTACTACCGACTTTACCTTGATTAACTGAGAGGTTTTTGTTGTTCTTGTTTGGCTTCTCCTTGAATTTTGTGTCTCATTATGGCCTCACCCTGGTCCCAATCCTTCCTAGGAACCAGAGTTGTCTCCCTAAATCCCATATGTGCCCCTGTCAGGCCTCTGATTGCATTCTTCTGGGGGGTTCCCTATTACCGACAGGCAAGAGTCCAGATGCCCAAGCTGGGCTCAGAGAAGCTTCTGGAATCGGAGGAGGACTGTAACTCTGTGGTTTACATACATCAAATGATTAGTAATCTTTGGGCTGAGGACACAGGTTCCAGACCCAGATGGCCTGCGTTGGGATCCTGTTCTATCACTTACAAGCAGTGTGATCTTGGACAATGAACTTAGAGTCCCAGGACCTCAGGTTTCTCTCCTAAAAATGGAGAAAGCATCCATGCTTGTCTCATAGAATTGTTAAGAAAATTCAAAAAATTGTTAAACCTGGGTGGCTCAGTCAGTTAAGCGTCTGCCTTAAACTCAGGTCAAGATCCCAGTGTCCTGAGATGGAGACCTGTGTCAAGCTCCCTGCTAATCAGGGTGTCTGCTTCTCCCTCTCTCTTTGTGCATGCACATTCTCTCTCTCTCTCTAATAAACAAAATCTTTTTTTAAAAAATAAAATTAAAAAATAAAAGGCAAGAATCATAAAAAATAATGTCACTTATTAGGCACCAATTTTCCCCCAACATCTGGCATATATGATAAGTGGTCAGTTCATTCATTCAACAGATATTTATTAAACATCTATTACGTGCCAAGTACCTAGTGCTAGAACTTTCAAGTCTCAATAAGGGCTAGTTAATGCTCTTGTTGTTATAGCCACAGCCCATGAGGTAGATAGCTCTGTTTTCATCCCCATTTTATAGGCAAGGAAACTGAGGCTCAGAGGGTTGAAGCCAACGATTAAATTGAAGAGCCAGGATTGGACCCCAGTAGGTCTGGTTCTGAAGCCTGCTGAGTTCTCAGCAAAGTCAATTGGAGCATTTTCTTTTCTTTTCTTTTAAATTCTGATGATTGGGCCCACACCCTGGAAGTTCTGATTTAATTTGTCAGGAGTGTGGCCTAGGCATCAGATTTTTTTTTTAAGATTTTATTTATTTATTTGAGAGAGAGACAGTGAGAGAGAGCGTGAGCGAGGAGAAGGTCAGAGAGAGAAGCAGACTCTCCATGGAGCTGGAAGCCCGATGCGGGACTCGATCCCAGGACTCCAGGATCATGACCTGAGCTGAAGGCAGTCGTCCAACCAACTGAGCCACCCAGGCGCCCAATTGGAGCCTTCTCTGAGTGTGCTTGTCCCTCCCTGGGAACTGCGAGCTTCCAGAGGGCCTGCCCCTTGTGTCTACCTTGGACCCAGCAAAAAGCTTTGTTTATAGCAAGTGCTCAACAAATGGCCAACAGGATAAACTGAATCTTGTCTCGAAGATGTGGGTCTGCCTTGTGGCTTGTGCCCTTGTATGTACCCCTGTGATGAAGAATGTATGTGCTTCTTCTCTGAACTCCAGATTCTTTGCAAAAAAAAAAAAAAAAAGAGACCTTTGCTGGGGTGGTGGAGATGTAGTTGTCCAAAATGAAACCTGTCTTTTGCCCCCTCGTGCCTGCTCCATCTCTAGGTTCCTGTCTCAGTAGACATAGCACTGTCCACATGAGACACCAGGCATCCTCCCCCTCCATCCTCCTTTCCAGGCTTCTGACAGACACTCAGCTGGCATGTGCTGGGGGTCCTACCTCTAAGTCTTTTCCCATCAGCCACCTCTCACTATTCCTCCACCATGTTAGTCCAAGCTGCCACCAGCTTTTGCTTGGATGCCTGTAACCTCCTCTTCACTGCCCTACCTGCTTCCAACCTGGGCCCCATTCCATTCCACTCTCTCCTGGGCAGCCAGAACCACTTTTTCAACCACAGATCTGACCCAGTCTCTCCTCTACCTCAAACCCTGCCAAAGCTAGGCTTACCATAAGCTGGTCTCTGAAGTGGGGCATCTACAAAGGGGAAGAAATGTAGAATGATCCTTCTGGGTGTGGGAAGAAGGTATAAGAACCTTTATTTCTGTTTGTTTTCTATTGTATCTGTTTTGGAAGTTGAGTTTCTGGCCATGTTTCATAATGTTCTATCTTAGTTCAATTTCCCTGGAAGCAGAGCCTGAGGCAAGGATTTGTATGCATGTTCAGGCACTGCACTTAGGAGGAACCTATGAGAGAGTAAGGGAAGCAGGATAGAGTACAAACATAAGCAAAGGTGTGGTCTCAGCTGGAATCCAGCTTCAGCTTGATCCAGCTGGGAGCTCTAGAAGGTGAACTGCACCACCAGGAGTTGACCTTTCGTATACCTCTGTCAGCTACCTGACCCTACAGTGATGAGGAATGCCCACTTCCAAGTGAGGCAGCTCCCTTTGGCCAAGGACAATTCTTTGGAGAAGTGGGCAGCTCTTCTGTGAATGGGCATTCTGCATGGGAAAAGGAGAATTGGCTATATGTACGAGGGAGTAATAAGAGGGTATTAGACCTTCCATACCTTCCTTTTATATTTAATGTATTTTCTCCATGTTTTATAAGAGACACTTCACCATAATATATGTATTAATACAAGACTATATATGTAATTTAACAATAAATTAATCAACGATTAGGATAAAAGCTCATCTTTTTTGACTCAGCTTGGATCTATATCTGAGTCCTGGAATGAGTAGGAATCAAGTCATCCAGAGAAGCCAAGGCTGGGGTGGGCAGGGATGCACCTTAAGCAGTGGGATTCTGGACATTAGATCAGTCCAAGCTTGTTTATTTTGGAATCTAGCATTTGAGCACTTTGGCCAAGTATCTTCTGGTCACCGCATCACTCACAGGGAACATGAGAAGGTAATGACTGCACAGAGCGAGACGTTGCAGTTGTTCATAGAGGTTCTAATAATCCCAACATCTCTTTACCTTTTCTTGTGCCTCAATCCTTAATGGATTCTCCAGATGCTGTGAAATCTACAAGCTATCTCATTCTTGGTGGAGAACGGAAGCCAGAGTTGAAAGTCCCATGGGGAACAGCAGTGTAAAGGCAATCTGCTTTGAAACAACAGGCGTTCCCCACTCTGTGCCCAGCTGGGCCCTGCATGCAAATTACTCTGACTTGAGCTTCTGGGCCGGCACTGGAGGGTGCAAACTCAGTTCATATCTGGAATAGAATGAAGTAAAGAAGGAGTGACTCAGAAGTCACATACAGTTGAGACCCAACTGTATGGCCAACTATCAAACATGAGTGACTCAGAAGTCACATACAGTTGGGACCCAACTGTATGGCCAACTATCAAACATGAGCTCTGTGGACCTGGGTAGCTTACATAATTTGTCTGAAGTCAAGATCTTTATGACATCTATGTCAGTTTCCCAAAGCCAAACCCAGGACAATGAACTGTGAGTGGAAGAGTAGTAACTGAGGATTTGCTATATGCCCAGGACTTTGCTAAATAAGATGTTTATACGTACATACATAAAATGTGTGTATACACATACAGATATATATTCTAATTTAATAATCTCAAAACCTTGTTAGCTGGGCACAGTCCTTATTTTATAGATGAGGGACCCAAGACTCAGAGAGGGTGAGTAACTTATGATAGCTAGTACATGATGGAGCTGGGATTTGAACCAGGGAAGCTCACCTCTTCCCCATCCTCTTCATTGCCTCACAGATCCTCCCTTCCTCAAGTTATTAGCACCCACGTGCAGGCTCTGAACTCTACCGAGATGGTGAAGGCCTCGTTTGCAGGTGTCTGGAAGTCATAATTAGCAAGCAAACGTCATCTTTATTAAATTCTGCGTGGTAGCCAGTTGGGTGTAGAAAACTACTCAAATCCGATGGTTTGAATGTCTTCTTTATCCTGGTTGGTGCCTACCCTAAATTAAAATCCCCTGAAGGTACTGCTGTCTTAATTAACAGTTTGCCTTGTTAACACTGTAAACATTTTCCTTGTTGTGAGCGGGTCATGCCAATTAAAGGCACAGATGACGCTGAGCAGGAGAGCAGTGCATGTGTCCCTGGTGGGAAGCCCAGCCTTTTCTGGCCAGCTGTGATCCCCACATTTCTGCTGGGAGTTTGCCAAGACAGGGGGCTCTGGAAGGACAGCTGCTTTTACCTAGTATGCAGCTACAACATGCCATTGGCTACCCATGGAGGTTGGGGGCATGGGTTTGGAGCCAGAGAGACCTGGCTGTGTGTTCTGGCTCCTCCTGGTGCCTCAGTTTCTTCAGCAGACCTCCCTCATGAGATGGTACAGTACTCACCTCATGAGCAGAGGTGAGGCTTGAATGAAGTGATGTGTGCAAAGGTAGTCAGCGTGGGGTATGGTGCTCGAGAGTGGAAACTATCTTCTCCTCTCCCTCCACCTGCCCTCGTGGATATTTTTTACACCTTTTAGGCCAGTGAGCATCATTAGAATGTTCTTCCTTAGTGGGGGTGCTTTCCCTTACAAGTCCCACCTACCTGTGGTACTCCAGTAAAGGAAAGCCAACAATTCACTTGGAAGCATGTGGCCCAACCCTAGGACTCAATCTTGAAAACCTTGGATTGTTTCTGTTTTCCTTTTTTATTAAAGGATAACGTATGTGTAGAAAATCACAAAAGCCTAAGTATACCACCTGTCAAATATTTACAAACTGGGGGCACCTCAGTCAGTTAAGTGTCTGCCTTCAAATCAGGTTGTGATCTCAGGGTCCTGGGATCAAGCCCTGCACCAGGCTCCTTGCTCAGTAGGGGAGTCTGCTTCTCTCTCCCATACTCCCTCTATGAGCTCTTAAATAAATAAATAAATAAATAAATAAATAAAAAGTTTACCAACTGAACATACTCCTGTATCCATGCCTAAAACACAAAATAGAATGTTATCAGCTCCCCTGAAGACCCTGCTGAGCCCACTTCCCCTCACTCTTCCCCAGGAGTACCCACTGTCTAGACCTCTAGAGCATGGGTTAGTTTTGCTAATTTTTGAACCTGAGATAAATTAAATTATGCAAAGTTATATATACAGAAAAATTAATGGAATTTCTTTTCATGGAAATATAAATGGAATGGAATATAAATATAATCAAATGAAATGATATAAAAATACATTAGCTATGTATTCTTTTGTGTCTATTTTCAACATTTTATTTGTGAGTTTCAGGTGTTGTTCCCTTAGTTGTAGGTCATTCATTCTTATTTTGGTGTGCTATTCCCTGTGTGATTTTTTTTTTTTTTTTTTTTTTTTTTTTATCATTCAACTCTTTATTGATGTTTGGGTTATTTCCAGTTTTCAGCTAATACAAGTAGGGCTCCTGTGAATATGCGTGCACATGTTTGTTGGTGAACAGATGTGTGCATTTCCTCTGAGTAGAGTTGCTGACCCATAGGTTATGTGTGTGGTTGGCTTTAGCAGATACTATGAAATTGTTTTATGAAGTGTTTATACCAATTTATACTGCCACATAATGTAAGAGAGTTTGCAATTGCTTGGATGGGTGGTGTTCTCTGTCTTTTTAATTTTAACCTGTTACAGTAAGAGTGAGGGATATGGCATTTGTAGTTTTGATTTGTATTTCCCTGATGTCTAAGAACCTTTTCATGTATCTTTTGAACAGTTAGATATCATCTTTTGTGAACTTCCTGTTCATGTCTTTTGCCCAGTTTTCTTTGGGACCATCTGTCTTTTACTAAGTCATAAGAGTTACAGTTGACCCTCTAACAATGCAGAGGCTGGGGACACTGACACCTGTGCAATTGAAAATCAGCACGTAACTTTTGACTTCCCCATGACTTAACTACCAACAGTCTACTGCTGAGTGGAAGCTTTACAATGACATAAAGTCAACTAACACATAATGTGTAGGTTATAGGTATTATATACTGTATCCTTACAATAAAGTAAACTAGAGAAAAGAAAATCTGATTAAGAAAATCATAAGAAAGAGAAAATACATGAACAGCACTGTACTGTATTTGTTTAAAAAAACCTGCATACAAGTGGACCCTTGCAGTTCAAACCTGTGTTGTCCGAGAGTCAACTGTTTTTTATACTTTGGATAGAAATTTATTTTGAATTTACAGTATTGGTTCCCATTCTCCAAATCATCTTTTCATTTGCTTCATGGCATGTTTTGATTACTGTCAAAAGATGTAGTTGTAGTCCAACTTATCAGTATTTCCCTTAGGTAGCTCTTACGCAACTGTTTAAGAAAGAAATCTTTGCCAACCCCCAAGGTCATGAAGACATTCTGTTTTTCCCTCAATGTTTCATTGTTTTACCTTTCACATTTAGCTCTATAATCCATCTGAAATTAATTTTTGTGTATGGTGTGAGGTAGTGTTCAAGACGAAATTTTCTTTTTCTTTTCTATATGGCTGCCCATATCCAATTGAAGCATTACCAGTGTTTGAAAACAACATCCTTTCCCCTCTGTTTCCAGTGAGCCTTCATTATTAATCGGGTGATTATATATGCGTGAGTCCATTTCTGGGCTCCATTTTGTTTCATTGGTCTATAGATCTAACAATTAGGAAACTTTCATATGGAAGAGAGATTTGTGAGGGAGATACCACCAAGGACTCCATTATTGGTAGTGGTTGTGGGAGAGGCAGGAAGAAAGCCAATCAGTTTCTGGAAGCAGCTGTGGCAAGGTCCTAGAGCCTTGACAGTATGAATTACAGTGCCTGTGGCTTCAGTGGCATTAACTATAGGGTCTCCCCTGGAGAAGGCCAGGAGTATAAAATGAGCATTACCCTCAGCCATTTAGACTTGAAGCTTCATCCTCTGTTCCTTCCATAAAGTTGGATGCAAAGAATTTGAATCCTCTGTGCTTGCCTTCCCCTGAAACCAATTTGCCCGCGTGTGCTCCTTCCCCAGTAAGCCGTGAAATACAAGGTCTCCTTGTAATACTTTTATACACTGCTCGCTGCAGTTTAATATATGAGACACTGCATCATAGTCTGGAGGTTCAAAATTACCTCGAAGTAATCATTTCCTAGAGGGCTGGTAGTAAACATTCTGTCACACAGCTATAGATTGTCGCCTGTCGCCATCAATCAGCCCCCAGGGAGATATTTGGGGAAATGATATGGGAATGAATTGAGATCTGGTGCACATGGCTGCCAGGTCTCTGCAGAGGGAAACAGGCTTGGTGGCCTATGGCAGGCTGCCTTTGCGAGGGGTAAGCTCTGTCTGCACCACAACCTGAGGTTGTGTTGAGCCCTGGGTGGCCTATTGGCATAACCCAGCTCCAGGGTCATGGGATCCTTCAGCCTAATCCTGACCTCAGCCTTTTGACATCTCTGCATACTTCAGAACAGAGATATCACCTGTGTTTGCAAAATACTAACAATTGCTATTTATGAACACTCACCTTGCATTAGGGAATCAGCTAATCCTTTCCATGGGTCATTCCATTCATCTTCAGAATGACCTCAGGATGGAGTTATATTAGCTTCATTTCACAGCTGAGGAAACCGAGGCTTGGAAACATGGGAACCTGAAAGTCATATAGTTGGTCAGTGGCAGAGGCAGGATTTGAATTTGGGTATTCTACCTCCAGAGGCTAAGTGCTGTGACTACATACTGCTTCTGTGCAATGTCCAGCTCTGCACAGAGCCATTGGCTCATATGCTCCCTGCACTTGTACATGTGCTGTCCATCATGCAGATGAAGAAATGAAGAATTCCAGAAATGCAGCTGCATCCAAGATAAGCACATCGATAATACCTCTGAGGCTCCACTCCAGGGTTCTGTGGCCACACACCTAGACCTTCCTCCTTGGAGAGGAAGGTAGAAGGCAGGTAAAACATCACTGGATGCAGAGTTTGCAGGACAGGTGTAGGCTCATCCCAAGGACCTAATGTCTTGGTGAACTTTGGCCAAAATCCCTAACGAAATCTCATCAGGACTTGGGGGCTGAAGCTTTTACAATTTGGATAAATTTTAAGGGGAATTATTAATAAAACTGAAGTATGAGCATACATATGTATTTAGCAAGTCCATTAAGGTGACGGGGCCTGAAACTTACATCTCATGAATGTCCCGGCCAATCCACTCCAATCTCCAGTCCGGAGTTCTACCTTGTTTGCTAAATCTCTAACCACCAGAAATCTAACAATTTCTTGCCTCAAATTGGTCCTCGGTCAGAATCTCTAGGATGGGGATGCCTAGGCATCAACACTGTGCTTCTGGGGCACTTTTGATCTATCGGTCGGCCCCTGCTGCAATAATGCTATGAAACAAATAACTCTCACATCTCAATGACTTACAATAACAAACATGTATTTTTCTCAATTCTATGTGTGCGGATGGGCTAACATCTGGTCAATTTCAGCTGGGTATAATTCTAGGCTGTGCATCTGCTCTGTGGGTCTCGTTCGGGGACCAGCAGCTCCCTGGGGGGTGTGCCCTTAGTATAATGGTGATATCAAGAGTGCAGGAGATCGTGATGCCTCTTGAAGCCCAGCTTAGAACTGTAAGACCATCACTACCTCCTGCATTTCACTAGCCAAGGCAAGTCACTTGACCGAACAACAACAGGGTGAAGAAGGAGACTCCAGGTACAAGTCACATGGGCAAAGGGCATGGATACATAATTCTATCAGGGAAGGATGTGGAGATGGAAATGGCAGTCCAATTGACCAGAGCTGAGAACCTTGGATCCTAGGGAAAGAACCTAGCCACATGCCTGGTTAGAGTAGGTGCTCAATAAACATTGTGCATTCTTCTAGAGAGGGCACTCCCATGGATGCTCTGAGGCTGATGCATGGGAGCCATTCTCCCTCCGTGATGGTTTCCAGGGATAAGTTAACTTCCCACCCTGGCACACGTTCAGTCTCTAGGGAGAGAGAGCTGTGCCGTAATGCACCAAATGCTTTGAGTTCCTAGGAAGAAAGATCCCAATTGGAGGCTGCAAGAATGATTATCGACTGCTTAAATATCCATTTGCCCATCCACCACTCACAAAGTGCCCTATTTATTTGCACACTCTCTGTAATATAGCAGCGGAGGGAGAATTCATTAAGGCAAATTGTGAGTGTAGCTTTCAGAAAAAAATTCATCTCTCTGTTTTATGCACTGCATAGTTCCCTGTTTAATGAGAAGTCTGCAAGTCCATTTTCCTTAAGGGTTTAATAAAAGTATAATTTAAAAAATTAAGACAGATGGGGAAAGTGCCGAGGGAAGCTATTTCTCCCATTAACGCACAGAGTAGACCTTCTCAGTGCTGCGATATGGGTGGGGAGAGGAAAGACTCCAGAAGCGATCAAGAGTTCTTTAAGGTTACATAAAACTCTGGCCTGGGTTTATGTGGCTTAAGGATTCCTGCCGACCAGATAGGAATTATATTTATTGGTTGAAAAATGGGACTCTTACTAGCTGGCATTTTAATTAATGCTGATATAGGAACCTGGCTTTCTCTTAGAATTTGAACTACAGAGTCCCGGATGGAGACATTTACATTGTTACAACTATTTGAATAGTCTTGGTTGCTTTTAGAGAGGAGAGGAGGATGGGGCGTTTGAGGAAGGGAGAGTCTTAGGGTCTTGGCGGCCACCGTGTGATCCTCATCTTCCTATGTGTAGTACACTGGGGACAAACTCTTCACTGCAATTTGGTTTCCTTCCATCATGCTGCTGCTCCTGGCTTCCTGAAGGGAACCGGAACCTGAGATCTAATCATTTAATGACATATAACAATATATAATTACATTAGTGTAATTAAAGAAGCTAAGAATTAGTATTGCTCTTGTGTTTGATTGCTTTTTTTGGTTCATCTTCTCTGGGAAGCTGGTACTGTTATCATCACCCCCATTTTACAGGTCAGGAAACCAAGGCTCAGAAAAATGCAGAGTTAGGACTTGAACCCCTAGGTTCGTGTCTTAAACTCTGTGCTTCCATTTTCTATGTAACCGATGGGCCTCTGGGGCTCAGAGAAGTGTGGTAAAATCCTCAGGTCTGAACAGCAAGTGAATATAGAGTCAGGACTAGGTCTATTAGCAGGCAACTTTCCTTATTACTCTCTCAAATTTAATATGGGGATTCTGACTCACTTTAATATTAATCTGTATAACACTCATTAAGAAATATAAATATTCTCCTTCCTCATCTCAGAAGCAATAAGTGCCCTCACAGTGACAGGGACAGGGGTGACCATGTTGCTGGCTCTCCACTGAGGGCTGCTAGTCTTCATTTCATTGAATCGTCACCATTATATACCCAGGGGAAGGTATGGAACCAGCTCCCCACTCTCAAGATGTCGGACATGAGGCTCTGAGAGGTGAAATGATTCACCCAAGGTCGCCCAGTGGGAAGCAATCCAAACAAGATTCAGACACAAATCTATCAGAAATTCCCAACCTTTGGCACGGAACCCCAAGAATAAACAGACAGCATTGCCGGGTCTTCCTCTTCTTTGCTTTGCCAACGTTCCAACACACCTCCACATCTCCGCCCATGGTAATTGCGAGGTGGTTGGTACAACGCAGCCTGTCACACCTAGGAGTTATTTTTAGCAAGTTCCTATATAAATCCTTCTTCTCTGAAGGTGGAAAGGCGTCTGCTTTCCTTGGTGCATTCCCTGGTTGGTATACTTTTTTTATGGTCTCCTTGGTGTGGGGTGTTGTAAATCAGGAAACCCTTGCTGAGATGGACAGGTTCCTGAGCAGCTTGGGGAATGTTTTCTACTCTGCCTTTCTTGGCCTGCCATGCAGTAAGTGATCCTTAAGAGAACCAGATTCCTTTTTGACCCAACAAAATGCCTTTTTTCCCCTTCTATGTTCAATTCAAAAGTACTGGGAAAAGTGTTTTGTTTCTTTATCATGTTGTCAATGTGTTCCAGTCAATGGAGACAGGTCAGGAACCAGATGATGCCCAGAGAATGGAGAGGATGAGTCATGTTCAGATTATTGGAAATTCATTCCCAATGCTGTCGAAGTCAATAACTGGCTTCCAGTGAGTCAATTTGCTCTCTACCTTAGACAAAGAAAATAAGTGGGGAGCACCTGGGTGGTTCAGTGGGTTAAAGCCTCTGCTTTGGCTCAGGTCATGATCCCAGAGTCCTGGGATCGAGCCCTGTATTGGGCTCTCTGCTCAGCAGGGAGCCTGCTTCCTCCTCTCTCTCTGCCTGCCTCCCTGCCCACTTGTGATCTCTGTCTGTCAAACAAATAAATAAAATCTTAAAAAAAAAAAAACAGGAGAAAGAAAGAAAGAAAGAAAGAAAGAAAGAAAGAAAGAAAAGAAAGAAAGAAAGAAAACAAGTGGGCAGGTTTTAAATTTTCAAGGACACTTGGAATTTGCAGGAGTTTCTTTTGCCTCACACAGACCTCTTCAGTCCACGTCTTCACCCATGCCAGACATCACTAATAGATCACAGCACTCTAGCCTGCTCAGACTTATTGTGATCTTAATAATCCTTCCCAGGAGAGGGTGTTAGGTGGCCTCTGTCACTGGTCAAAATTGGATTAGAGGTGAAATCAATGTGCCAAGCCTGGCTGGATGCTCTTTTATGTCCTTTGTGAATTTAGGCATCCATGTTTTCCTATCAGACTGTCTTGGATCCAGGCCAAAGTGGACCAAGTTCAGATACTAACCAAGGCATCTGATAGAAAAGGAAATGATGCTCTAATTCTTAAATAATAAGAAATGAAAGCTAGAGGAGAGATTGGTCAAAGATCACAGGGCCAGTGAGTGGGTAAGGGGGTCCGTAGACTCAGGAGTCAGCTAGACTCAGGTTCGTGTCTTGCCCACACTGCTTCCTCATTGGTGGTGTCAGACCCTAAGCCTGCAGGTTTGCTCCTCTGTAAAATGCAGACAGAATGCTCCCTCACTGAGCTACCATAAGGATTAAAATGAGCCACTGCATATAAAATGCATACCTAAGAGGGGCCCTGGGAGGTGGAAGAAGTATCTAGTAGATGTTAGCCATCATTTTCTCAGTTTTCTTAAAAATATCTTGTGCCCAGGGGCACCTGGGTGGCTCAGTCAATGAAACACACTACTCCTGGTTTTGGCTCAGGTCATGATCTCAGGATGGCAAGATCGAGCCCTGCCTTGGGTCAGTGCGGAGTTTGCTTGTCCCTCTTCCTCCCGTCTGCACCTCTCCTCACTAGATCTCTCTCTCTCTTTTTCTCTCTTTCTAAAATAGAATAAATAAATCTTTAAAAAAAAAGTATTTTATGCCCAGAATAACTTAATATACATCGTTATGAAATTGGACAGCTCTGTGAAGTGGGCACCACAATTCCCATCTTACAGATCATGAAACAGAGACTTGGAGAAATAAGATGGCTTTCCAAACATCATCCAGAAAGGAAATAGAAATGTCAGATATGGCGGAGAACAAGCACTCGCTTTAATAAAGTCTCATAGGGCATCCCTCTTTCCACACCATATATCATGACCATCCTTTTAAAATCCTCAGGGTACTTGGATGGCTCAGTTGGTTAAGCATCTGCCTTCAGCTCAGGTCATGATCCCAAGGTCTTGGGATTGAGCCCTGCATCAGGGCTCTCTGCTCAGCGAGGAGTCTGTTTCTCCCTCTGCCTGCAACTCTCCCTGCCTGTGCACTCTCTCTCTGTCAAACAAATAAATAAGATCATTAAAATAAATATATATATATATCCCAGCCTCTGCCTGCATATCTTTTCCCACTTGCCCTGCTTCCTTCTCTCCAAAGCACTTTTTACCTTCAACACACAATCTTGCTATATAATCTACTTATTTATCATGCATATATTTTATTGTATGCTTCACTCCTACGTGACTCTAAGCCCCCAGGACAGGAAATTATATTTATTTTGTTAGCTGCAGTATTCACTGGTCTGAGCACAGCGCCTGACACAAAGTAAGGGCTCAGTAAATATTTTCAGAATAAATGCCTGGCTCAAAGGCTTCCTTATATATCACACTGCTAATCCTAAACAATTCATAATCAGAGCTATCCTTTGTTGAATGCCCCCCCCATGTTCCAGGCATCCCGAAGTCTTCATAAATATATTATTGATGATCTCTACTGTAACCTTGCATGGAAGGAAGGATTATCCAGACTTTGCAATTGAGGAAACAGACAGCAAGTTTGCTTGGACTTGGTGCCCATCAAGGGCAAATGCGGAGTCAGATCTAGGTCAGCTGGACCCCAAGACGGGTTCTCCTTCCCCAGCCAATGCCCTGCAGGAGTGTGCTTCATTCTCAGAAGAAGGAATGTGCCTTGATACATGTAAATGTATCTAAGTTTGTATAAAATGTATGGATGTAATGCTCTACTCCTGCAATATGGACTGCAGCAGTCCTTTTCCAAGGATGCCAACATAGAGTGTCACAGATGGGTGGCTGAAACAACAGAAATTCACTGTTGTACCTTTCTAGGGGATAGAAGTCTGGGACCGAGGTTCTCAGAAAGGTGATTTCTTCTGAGGAAAATCTGTTCCAGGTCTCTCTCCTTTGGCTCATAGATGGTGATCTTCCCCCCATTGTCTTTTCACACCATCTTCTCTCTACATGTGCTTCAAATTTCCCCCTTTTTGTAAGGATACAGGTTAAACTGGATGAGGAGCCCACTCTACTCCAGTATGCCCTCATCTTAACTAATTACATTTGCAATGACCCTATTTCCAAATAAGGTCACATTCTGAGATCGTAGGGATTAGGACTTCAACATATAAATGGGGCAGCCACAGTTTAACCCGTAACATGCATATTTTGAAACACAAATAAAATTTAAATTTTAAAAGGTAAAGATAAATAGAAATACTGTAATGTTTTCTTCCTGTACCCTCAATGGATTGTTTTGTTTTTTTTTTTTTTTTTTTTAAAAAACAGCTTTCAGGGGCTCCTGGGTAGCTCAGTTAGTTGAGCGATCAACTCTTGATTTCATCTTGGGTCATGATCTCAAGATTATGAGAGCAAGCCCCGCATCAGGTTCCACGCACAGTGCAGACATAGTCTACTTGAGATTCTCTCTCCCTCTCTCTCCCTCTGTCCTTCAGCTTGTGTGTGCACACTACGAACAAATAAATAAGTAAATAAATAAAATCTTTGAAAAAACAAAACAGTTTTGTTTTTGTCTATATATAAACAAAATATAATTCATTATATGTATATAACTCATACACCATACAATATATGGTGATATATTGTAGAGATATAACTCATACACCATACAATTCACCCATTTAAAATGCACGATTCAATGGTTTTTAGTACATTCATAGGGTGGTACAATCTTGCTATAATCAACTTCGGGGCTTTCCACTGTCCACAGAGGAAACCCCATACCATCAACAATGAGTCCTCATCTTCCCTCAACTCACTGGCAACCACTAATCTACTTCCTATCCCTATAGATTTTCCTATTCTGGATATTTTATATAAATGGGATCGTATGGTATGTGGTCTTTTTTAACTGGCTTCTTCTTCTTAGCATCATGTTTTCAAGGTTCATCTCCACAACATCCATGAATACTTAGTTTCTTCTTTTTTTTTTTTTTTTTTAAGATTTTGTTTATTTATTTGACAGAGAGACAGCGAGAGAGGAAACATAAGCAGGGGGAGTGGGAGATGGAGAAGTAGGCTCCCCGCTTGGAGCCCGATCCAGGGCTACATCACAGGACCCCATGATCATGACCTGAGCCAAAGGCAGAGGCTTAAACACGGAGCCACCAGGCTCCCCTACTTTGTTTTCTTATTGCTGAATAATATACCATTGTATGAAACTGGCCACCTTTATTTATCTGTTACTCGGTGGGCATTTGAGTCCTTTTCACTTAAGATTATTACAGGGGTGCCTGGGTGGCTCAGTGGGTTAAAGCCTCTGCTTTCAGCTCAGGTTATGATCCCAGGGTCTTGGGATCGAGCCCCATATCGGCTTCTCTGCTCCGCAGGGAGCTGGCTTCCTCCTCTCTCTCTGTCTGCCTCTCTGCCTACTTGTGATCTCTATCTGTCAAATAAATAAATAAAAATCTTTAAAAAAAAAGATTATTACAAATAATATTGTGCACAAGTTTTTGGGTGAGTGGATTTGGCTAAGTCACCAAAAGTGGAAGTGCTGAGTCATATGAGAAGTCTACATTTGACTTTTTGAGGAACTGGCCAACTATTTTCCAAAGTGGCTGCCCCGTTTTACATTTCCACTGGAAGTGTATGAGGGTACCAACATATTCCCATCCTCCTCAACCCTGGTTGGTATCTTGTATTTTTCAGTCCTAGCCATTCCAGTGTGTATAAACTGGCATCTCACCATGGTTTGGATTTCCCTTTCCCTGATTATTAATGGTGTTGGGCAACTTTCCATGTGCTTGCTGGCCATTTGCCTGTCTTCTTTGGAAGATGTCTATTCAGCTCCTTTACCCACTTATAACTGGCTTTTGTCTATTCATTATTGACTCATGAGTGTTCCTCACATATCCTGGAGACCAGTCCCTTACCAGATACATAATTTCAAATATTTTTCTCCCAGCCTGTGGGCCATTTTCTCAGCTTCTTGATGGCATCCTCTAAAGGGAAAAAAAAAAGGCTTTAATTTTGATAAAATCTAGCTTATCCGCTTTTCTTTTCTTTTATCATTTCTGCTTTTGGTAATAAGATCTAAGAAAGCTTTGCCTAATCTAAGGTCATGAAGATTTATTTATTCCTGTGGTTTCTTCTAAAGGAGGATGAGCTGGGGCCTCTTCGAAGCTTGCTGTGTTATTTACCTGTCACTAGTGATGAGGAGGAGGAGGAGGAGAGAGCTGAGCTCAGGCTCTTCTCTTCACTGCTTTATCCTCAAAACATCCCTCTAAGGTAAGAATTATCATCCTTGTTTCGTAGATAGAAATGTTGAGGTTCAGAAAGACATACCTGTGGCAAGAGACAAAGCACATATTTAAACCCAAATATCTCTAACACCAAACACTGGCCACGTCCCAGCCCACCCCACCCATGTCATCTCCCAGGTAAGCTCAGAGAATTTTAATGATAAGCTGTTCTTACGTTGACATTCATGTTGGCTGCTGACCCCATAATTCATGATGACAGTACTTATAAGTGGACCCAGATCACCCGCATCAGAAGAGCTGGTTAAGACTTACATCTGGGTCTCTCCTATGGGCCCTGGCTCTCTTCAGGTCATCCGGACTAACTTGATAACCTGATAACCTGGTGCTAATCATCTGGCTGGAATAAACACAAACTTTGCCATCAGACAAAACTGGATTTGACTCCAGCCCTTGCCGTTCACACTCAGTTGTGGACACGAACACACTACTGAACTCTGGATCCGTTTGCTCAACTATAAAGTGGGGATAATAAAATGATCATGATAAAAAAAAAAAAACCACAAAGTTATAGTCTTTTGTAGTTGTTTTTCTCAAATAGGTGAGAGTGAGCATCAGAGAGGCCAAGCAACTTACCTAAGGTCACAGAGCTAGTCAAGTGGTAGAGCTGGGATTTGAACCCATGTCTGTTAGATTTGGGGGTATAATGTCTACCTGCCATGTTACACAGTTCTCCACAGAAAACTAGCCATGAACTTACCAGAATTTGTAAAAAGGATTTCAACCCAGTGAAGTCTTCACCCAACTTCTGAGCACCTTACACTGAGACTATATGAAATCTCCCCTGCGACCAAAAAAAAAAAGGTCCAGAATTCCCTAATTCCCACTGGCTCCCTATAGAACTAGCCTTCCCAAGTTTGCTTGCAGCACAGGAATTTGGAGAGCCCTTGGAGAGAGTTCATTTCTCTAATCTTGCTAGGCACAAGGAGAATTTGGGAGACATGAAAGGTAGCCATTATTTATTTCATGCATAGATAACAGCAAGCCATTTAGAGAGAGCAGTGGCAGGAAGATGAAAAAGCTATTAATACAGTTGGAAGCTCATCTCTTCTGGAGTGGTCAGTAGCAGCAGGGGAGGACAAAAATGAGAAAATATTGCAGTGGGCGCTCCTGACAACACAAATTATTCAGGAGATATTAAAGTGCATTGTTCACCATCATAAACATTTTTTTTATGTTTATGAGATCTGTTCAAAGGCATCTTGATGGATGAAACCCAATAGCATTTTGTGTGCATGTGCACATGCTGACAATTCTTTTGTCCTAGTATCCTTTGTAAATCCTCTCTTTGGGCCGACATACTCAACACTGGCTGGGCTGGGTCTACATAATGCAAAGCGAAGCCCATGCCCTTGTTCCTTGGGGAACTGTCTTAGCCTTGATGATCTGTGCTGCAGGTGGGGCTCTGGGAAGCAGGGAGCTGATGTGAGGCAGTCCAATGGGGGCAAAGCAAATGCTGCAGTTCTAGGAGGAGAAAGACCATGAGGAGCCTGAGGAGAAGGATGTAGCAGGATTTCCCAGTATACAATGGGAACTGTATATTCCCCTCCTCAAAGAGGGGCCACAGAGAGTCGAATTTGGACTGCCATGGAGATTCACAAGGGGTCCTGTTCAAGGCTGCATGGTTCTTGAGGTCAAGATACAGACCCCTTTGACATGGCTTGCTTCCGCTCACTTCCCTGTCCCTGACCAAAGTGGGACACCTGCAAAATTCAGGTGCCTTAGAGAATGCTTTGAGAAATACAACTTGGAGGTGATAAAACCGAGAAAAGCTGTTAATCACTGTAACCAAGCCATGATTATCACCTATACATGATTGATAGTTTAATTACCTTAAACGAAATGACTTGCCATTTAGTTAATAATTGGCCAAATTAGACAACTTACTGGCTTGGTCCAAGTCCCCCCCCCCCCCCTTGAACTGGCTTATTATTCAATTTAAGACTCATGCACACAACAAAATTAACTCTAAGCATCGAACTGAGTTTTGAATCCGTGTGACCTAGTTTTTGTAGACTAATGAAGAACGCTAGCCAGGGAGTCAATCACACCAGAGTTGCATGCTGGCACCCTCACTTTCTAGAGGCGGGACTTTAGGAATGTCACTGGCCCTCTCTATTTACATTTTTGTTTTTTCCTCTGTAGGAGGGGAGCAAAAATGCTTGAACCTATTACATTGGCTTGTATGGATTAGCTGATATAATGCAGGTGAAAGGTGAACACGGTTGTCACGTAGTGAATTCTTACTGTGTGTTGCTTACCACCATTGTCATTGTCATCACCATCATCAGAAGGAAGAGGAGTCAGCAGGTGAACCACAAATCTTCCAGTCTCAGGGATGCCGGCCGGAAGGAAGCTGGACTCTTTGTGATATCAACAGAAGGAACATACCCCTAGAGATAAATGATCATCTTGCTGGGGGGCTATATGCTGACCACTGACCCAATGGTGTCCTCAAGCTCACCATACTTGGTTGTCGGGTTTGTTTATGACATGACCTGTAGTTTGTGGAGTGAAGTTGCTGATGGATGACAGTGGGGCACCAGGTCCCTAGTGAGGTATTCACACAGAGGGATCCAAAGCCCTGCGGCTTCCCTATGCTCCAGACCCACATTCACACCAATGCTCATCCTTGAGACCAAGATGGTTTCAATGCTGGAGTTTGGCTCCGGATATCCAAGCCATTCATGATGCTATTAGCCTCACATGTTGCTCTGATCCTTATTTTGTATCCTCTCTCTTTTTTTTTAATTGTTTTTATTAACATATAATGTATTATTTGCCCCAGGACTACAGGTCTGTGAATCATTAGGCTTACACATTTCACAGTACTCACCATAGCACATACTCTCCTCAGTGTCCATAAGCCTACCACCATCTCCCTACCTCCACACCCCCCAGCAACCATCAGTTTGTTTCATGAGATTAAGACTCTCTTATTGTTTTTTGTCCCTCCCCATCCCATCTTATTTCATTTTTTTTCTTCCCTCCCCCCAAAGCCCCCACTCTGCCTCTCAAATTCCTCATATCAGGGAGATCATATGATAATTGTCTTTCTCTGTTTGACTTATTTCACTCAGCATAATACCCTCTAGTTCCATCCACGTCATTGCAAATGGCAAGATTTCGTGTTTTTAATGGCTGCATAGTATTGCATTGTCTATATATACCACATCTTTATCCATTCATCTGTTGATGGACATCTACATTCTTTCCATAGTTTGGCTATTGTAGATATTGCTTCTATAAACATTTGGGTGCACGTGTCCCTTTGGATCACTACATTTGTATCTTTTTAACTTTTTTTAAAAAATTTTTATTAACATATAATGTATTATTAGCCCCAGAGTTACAGGTCACTGAATCGTCAGGCTTACACACTTCACAGAACTCATCATAGCACATATCCTCGGGTAAATACCCAGTAGTGTGATTGCTGGGTCATAGGGAAGCTCTATTTTCAACTTTTTGAGGAACCTTATGCTGTTTCCTAGAGTGGCTGCACCAGCTTGATTTCCAACAACAGTGTAGGAGGGTTCCCCTTTCTCTGCATCCTCTCCAACATCTGTCATTTCCTGACTTATTAATTTTAGCCATTCTGACTGGTGTGAGGTTGTATCTCACTGTGGTTTCAATTTCTATTTCCCTTATGTGCAGTCATAATAAGCACTTTTTCATGTGTGTGTTGGCCATCTGGATGTCTTCTTTGCAGAAATGTCTATTCATGCCTTCTGCCCATTTCTTGATTGTATTATTTGTTCTTTGGGTGTTGAGTTTAATAAATTCTTTATAGATTTGGGATATTAGCCCTTTATCTGATATGTTGTTTGCAAATATCTTCTCCCATTCTGTCAGCTGACTTTTGGTTTTGTTGACTGTTTGCTGTGCAAAAGTTTTTGCCCTTGATGAATTCCCAATAGTTCATTTTTGCCCTTGCTTCCCTTGATTTTGATTTCTAGGAAGAAGTTTCAGTGGCTGAGGTTGAAGAGGTGCCTGCCTGTGTTCTCCTCAAGGATTTTGAGGGATTCTTGTCTCACATTGAGGTCTTTCATCCATTTTGAGTCTACTTTTGTGTGTGGTGTAAGGACATGGTCCAGTTTCATTCTTCTGCATGTGGCTGTCCAATCTTCCCAACACTATTTGTTGAAGAGACTGTCTTTTTTCCATTGGACATTCTTTCCTGCTTTGTCAAAGATTAGTTGACCATAGAACTGAGTGTCTATTTCTGGGCTCTCTATTCTGTTCCATTGATCTCTGTGTCTGTTTTCGTGCCAGTACCTTTTCTGTCTTGATGATTACAGCTTTGTAATAGAGCTTGAAGTCTAGAATTGGGAGGCCACCAACTTTGTTTTCTTTTTCAACATTCCTCTGGCTATTCAGGCTCTCTTCTGATTCCATATAAATTTTAGGATTATTTGTTCCATTTCTTTACAAAAAATTGATGGTAGTTTGATAGGGATTAGGTTAAATGTGTATATTGCATTAGGTAGCATAGATATTTTCACAATATTTGTTCTTCCAATCCATGAACATGGAACGTTTTTCCATTTCTGTGTGTCTTCTACAATTTCTCACATGAGTACTTCATAGGTTTCTGAGTATAGATTCTTTGCCTCATTGGTTAGTTTTATTCCTAGGTATCTAATGGTTTTGGGTGCAGTTGTAAATGTGATCGACTCCTTAATTTCTCTTTCTTCTTTCTTGCTGTTGGTGTATAGAAATGCAACTGATTTCTAGGCACTGATTTCTATATCCTGACAATGTACTGAATTCCTGTATGAGTTCTAGTGGTTCTGGCATGGAGTCTTTTGGGTTTTCCACAGAACATATCATATCATCTGCAAAGAGTGAGTGTTTGATTTCTTCTTTGTCAATTCAGATGTCTTTTCTTTCTTTTTGTGGTCTGATTGCTGAGGCTAGGACTTCTAGTACTATGTTGAATAGTGGTGGTAATGGTGAACATCCCTGTTGTGTTCCTGACCTTAAGGGAAAAGCTCTCAGTTTTTCCCCATTGAGAATGGTATTCACTGTGAGATTTTCATAGATGGCTTTGATGATATTAAGGTATGTATCCTCTATCCCTACACTTTGAAGAGTTTTGATCAAGAAAGGATGCTGTACTTTGTCAAATGCTTTTTCAGCATCTATTGAGAGTATCATATGATTCTTGTTCTTTCTTTTATTAATGTATTGTATCACATTGATTGGTTTGTGGATGTTGAACCAACCTTGCAGACCAGGATAAATACCACTGGGTCATAATGAATAATCGTTTCCATGTACTGTTGGATCCTACTGAGTAGTATTTTGGTAAGAATTTTCACATCCATGTTCATCAACGATATTGGTCTGCAATTCTCCTTTTTGATGGAGTCGTTGCTTTTAGGATCAAGGTCATGCTGGCCTCATAAAATGATTTTGGAAGATTTCCTTCTATTTCTATTTTTTGGAACAGTTTCAGGAGAATAGTTATTAATTCTTCTTGAGATGTTTGGTAGAATTCCGCTGGGAAGCCATCTGGCCTTGGGCTCTTGTTTGTCAGGAGATTTTGATGATTGTTTCAACATCATGGGTCTGTTTGGGTTTTCTATTTCTTCCTGGTTCAGTTTGGGTAGTTTATACATCTCTAGGAATGCATCCGTTTCTTCCAGATTGTCAAATGTACTGGAATATAGTTGCTCATAATATGTTCTTATACTTGTTTGCATTTCTTTGGTGTTGGTTGTGATCTCTCCTCTTTCATTCATGATTTTATTGATTTGTGTCCTTTCTCTTTTCTTTTTGGTAAGTCTGGCCAGGAGTTTCTCAGTCTTATTAATTCTTTCAAAGAACCACCTCCTAGTTTCATTGATTTGTCCTACTGTTCTTTTGGTTTCTATTTCATTGATTTCTGCTCTGATCTTTATGATTTCTCTTCTCCTGCTGGGTTTAGGCTTTCTTTGTTGTTCTTCCTCCAGCTCATTTAGGTGTAGGGTTAGGTTGTGTACTTGAGACCTTTCTTGTTTCTTGAGAAAGGCTTTATTACTATATACTTTCCTCTCAGGACTCCCTTTGCTGTGTCCCAAAGATTTTGAGCAGTAGTTTTTCATTTTCCTTTGTTCCCAAGAATTTACTCAATTCTTCTTTAATTTCCTGGTTGACCCATTCATTCTTTAGTAGGATGCTCTTTAGCCTCCATGTATTTGAGTTCTTTCCAACATTCCTTTTGTGATTGAGTTCTAGCTTTAGAGCATTGTGGTCTGAAAATATGCAGGGAATGATCCCAGTCTTTTGGTACTGGTTGAGACCTGATTTGTGGCCCAGGATGTGATCTATTCTGGAGAATGTTCCATGTGCCCTGGAGAAGAATGTGTATTCTGTTGCTTTGGGATGGAATGTTATGAATATACCTGTGATGTCCATCTGATCCAGTGTGTCATTTAAAGCCTTTATTTCCTTGTTGATTTTTTGCTTGTGTGATCTGTCCATTTCAGGGAAGGGGGTGTTAAAGGCCCCTACTATTATTGTATATTATTGTCGATGTGTTTCATTGATTTTGTTATTAATTGGTTTATATAGTTGGCAGCTTCCATGTTAGGGGCATAGATATTTAAAATTTTTACATCTTCATGTGGGGGAGGAGTCAAGATGGTGGAGAAGTAGCAGGCTGAGACAACATCAGGTAGGAGGAGATCAGCTAGATAGCTTATCAAACCATTGTGAACACCTACAAATCCAACAGGAGATCGAAGAGAAGAAGAGCAATAATTTTAGAAACAGAAAATTGACCACTTTCTGAAAGGTAGGACTGGCAGATAAGTGAATCCAAAGCGACGGGAAGATAGACCATGCAGGGAGGGGCCAGCTCCTGGCAAGCAGCGGAGCAACGGAGCACAAAATCAGAACTTTTAAACGTCTGCTCCACTGAGGGACATTGCTCCAGAGGCTAAACCAGAGTGACGCCCACACGGGGTCAGCGTGGCTCCAGGTCCCGCAGGGTCACAAAAGGATAGGGGGTGTATGAGTGTCACAGAGTTCGCAGGTATTAGAGCAGGGAAGCTGGCTACAGAGACAGAGCCGAGGAGTGAGCTCTCAACTCAGGATTACCTTGAACCGTAATCCATGCCACAGGCCACTGCTCTGTGAGTGAGGTCCCCACAAGATCCAGGGAGACACCCCCTGGGGGAGCTCAGGAATCTGGGGGGTTCGGATACTCCAGGCAGAGCATTGTGCCAGAGAGAGAGATGCTTGATCACAGGCTGGGTGAGCTGGGAGCATGGCCAGAGGCCAGGGAGATAGGAGTGATTGAACACTTTTCTCTGAGGGTGCACTGAGGAGTGGAACCCCAAGCTCTCGGCTCCTCTGGGCCACAGTTTGGGAAGCTGCCATCTTCATTCCCATCCTCCAGAACTCTACAGAAAGCGTTCAGGGAACAAAAGCTCCCGAAAGCAAACTGGAACGGATTACTTAGCCTGGCCCATGGTAAGAATGGTGCAATTCCGCCTCAGGCAAAGAATCACTACAACAGGCCCCTCTCCCAGAAGATCAACAAGAAATCCAGCCAAGGCCAAGTTCACTTACGAAGGAGAACAGCAAAATTCCAGAGGAGGAGAAAGAAAAACATGGAATTCATGGCTTTCTCCCCGTGATTCTTTAGTCTTGCAGTTAATTAATTTTTTTTAATTTTATTTTTTCTTTCATCTGCTAAATTTTTTTAAACTTTTACCCTTTCCTCTTTTAATGCTTTTTAACTAGTTTATCTTAATGATACCTCATTTTTTAAAAAACAATCTTTTTTGAATCTTCATTATTATAGTCATATTTTATCCTTCATTGTATCTAACTTTATTTTTTGTATACACATAAGGTTTTTTCTTCTAAAAAACTTGGGGTACAACTTCTTCTAATAGATCAAAATATACCCTAAATCTAGCTCCAGGCTTGTTCTAGTCTCCAGTCCAAGCAAATTCTCTCCACTTTCTTTTTCTTTATTCTCCCAACGAACTTACTTTAGCAACTCCTTTTTTAGAAATTAAATTTTTTTTTCATCTTTATAGGCATATTCCATCCCTTCATTGTATTTAACCTTATATATGTTTTTCATTCTTTAAAATTTTGGGAGGTAGCTTCTTCTAAGAGACCAAAATCCTCCCAAAATTAAGTGGGTGACCCTGTTCTAGTCACCAGTGTTTTATTTTTTTTTTCGTTTTTATATTTTTTTTTTTTTTTTTTTTTTTCTAATTTTGTTTTCTGAACTTCATTTTATCCCCTTTCTCCTCCCCATGATTTGGGGTCTCTTCTTATTTGGTTAAAATTTTTACATTTTCTTGTTGGAGACACCCTTTAAGTATGATATTGTGTCCTTCCTCATCTCTCATTAGAGTCGTTGGCCTAAATTCTAATTTATCTGATATAAGGATTGCCACCCCAGCTTTCTTTTGATGCCCATTAGCATAGTAAATTTTTTCCCACCGCTTCACTTTAAATCTGGAGGTGTCTTTGGGTCTAAAATAAGTTTCTGTAGATAGCATATTGATGGGTCTTGCTTTTTTATCCATTCTGATACCGTGTGTCTTTTAATTGGGGCATTTAGCCCATTTACATTCAGGGGAACTATTGAAAGATATGTATTGAGTGCCATTGTATTGCCTATAAGGTGACTGTTACTGTACATTGTCTCTGTTCCTTTCTGATCTACGACTTTTAGGCTCTCTCTTTGCCTAGAGGACCCCTTTCAGTATTTCCTGTAGGACTGGTTTGGTGTTTGCAAATTCTTTTAGCTTTTATTTGTCCTGGAAGCTTTTTATCTCTCCTTCTATTTTCAATGGTAGCCTAGCTGGGTATAGTATTCTTGGCTGCATATTTTTCTCCTTTGTTGCTCTGAATATATTATGCCAGTTCTTTCTGATCTACCAGGTCTCTGTGGATAAGTCTGCTGCCAATCTAATATCTCTAGCATTGTATGTTACAGATTTCTTGTCCCAAGCTGCTTTCAGGATTTTCTCTTTGTCACTAACACTTGTAGGTTTTACTATTAGGTGATGGGGTGCGGACCTATTTTTATTGATTTTGAGGGGAGTTCTCTGTGCCTCCTGGATTTTGGTGCTGTTCCCTTTGCCATATTAGGGAAATTTTGTACTATAATTTGTTCTAGTATATCTTCTACCCTCCTCTCTCTTTCATCTTCTTCTTGGATCCCAATTATTCTAATAATGTTTTTGTCTTATGGTATCACTTATCTCTTGAATTCTCCCTTCACGGTCCAGTAGTTGTTTGTTTCTCTTTTGCCCAGCTTATGCATTCTCTATCATTTGGTCTTCTGTATCACTAATTCTCTCTTGCCTCATTTTTCCTAGCAGTAGGAGCCTACTTTTTTTTTTCAAGATTTTATTTATTTATTTGACAGACAGAGATCACAAGTAGGCAGAGAGGCAGGCAGAGAGAGAGGAAGGGAAGCAGGCTCCCTGCTGAGCAGAGAGCCCGATGCGGGGCTCTATCCCAGGACCCTGAGATCATGACCTGAGCCAAAGGCAGAGGTTTTAACCCACTGAGCAACCCAGGATCCTCAGGAGCCTACACATTTTATTGCACCTCATTAGTAGCTTTTTTTAATTTCAACTTGATTAGATTTTAGTTCTTTCATTTCTCCAGAAAGGAATTTTATTTCTCCAGAAAGAGGCTCTCTAATATCTTCCCTGCCTTTTTCGAGCCCTGCTAGCACCTTGGTAATCATCATTCTGAACTCTAGTTCTGACATATTACCAATGTCCACATTGATTAGGTCCCTAGCCATTGGTACTGGCTTTTGTTCTTTTGTGTGTGTGTGTGTTGACTTTTTCTGCATTGTCACTTTATCCAGATAAAAATATAGGAACAAGAGAATAAAATACTAACTGGGTAGGAAAGATCCCAGAAAAATATATATACTAACCAACTCAGAAGAGACCCAAAATCAGGAAGAGAATAAGGGGTTGGAGGGATATATATATATATATATATATATATATTTTTTTTTTTTTTTTTAATTAGACTGGTGAATAGAACAGAGCCACCCACTTGATTTTGGGTGTATTCTTGTCTGTTAGAAGAAACTACCTCCCAAAGTTTTAAAGAAAGAAAAACTTATATATATACAAAAATAAGGGTAAACGTGATGAAGGGAAGGAATATGACTGTAAAGATGAAAATTTTAAAAAGATTTTTAAAAAGGAATTGATAAGATAAATTGGTTGGAAAAAGAAAAAAAATGAGGAGAGAATGCAACCAGGCTGAAGTCTAGAATAAAGCCATGTGCTATATTTAAGGTATATTTTGATGTATTAGATGGAATTGTATCCCAATTAAAAAAAAAACCTATATGTATAAAAAATAAGTTTAAATACCATGGAGGGACAAAATATGACTATAAAAATGAAAAATTTAAAAAGATAAAGAAAAGTTATTGTTAAGATAAAACAGCTTTAAAACATTAAAAGAGGACAGAGGAAAAGTTTAAAAAAATAGAATAAGAAAAAATGGAATTAAAATAATTTAACTTTGCAATACTAAAGGATCATGTGAAAAAAAAGCCATGAATTCTATGTGTTGCTTTCCCTAGCTCTGGAGTTTTGCAGTTCTCATTGAAGGGTGAACTCAGTTTTGGCTAGATGTCCTTGCTGATCTTCTGGGAGAGGGGCCTGTTACTGTGATTATCAATAGTCTTTCCCCGAGGTGGAATTGCACCGCCCTTGCTAGGGGCCAGGCTAAATAATCTGCTCAGGTTCCCTCTCTGTAGCTTTTGTTCCCTGAATGCTTTCCGTAGAGCTCTGGAGGACAGAAATGAAGATGGTGGCCTCCCAATCTCTGGCCCTGGAGGAGCTGAGAGCTTAGGATCCCACTCCTCAGTGCACCCTCAAAGAAAAGCAGTCTCCCTGGCCTCCAGCCACAGTCCAAGCTCACCCAGCCTGTGACTAAGTATTTACGTTTCTGGCTCATAGCCCCGTTTGGAGTCTCCAAACCCAGAATAGTCCTGCCACACACTCCCATGCCCCTCTTCCCAGAGGAGGAAGGTGAGTCTCCCTGGATCTGCCACTTGTGGTGTCCCTGCTCAAAGAGCAGTGGCCTAACTGTGCTGTGGATCACGGTTCAAGATAACCCTGAGCTGAGAGCTCAGTCCTTGAGCTCTGTCTCTGTAGCCAGCTTCACTGCTCTGATACTTGTTAGACACAAAGACATCCACGGTCTTTCTGTGACCCCGTGGATCCTGAGACCACACTGTCCCCACAAGGGCTCCATCCCTGCTTAGCCTCTGGAGTGACATCCCTCAGTGGAGCAGACTTCTAAAAGTTCTGATTAGTGCTCCACTGCTTCACCACTTGCCGGGAGCCAAAACCTCCCCCCACAGTCTCTCTTCCTGTCACTTCAGATTCACTTGTCCCCAAGTCCTACCTTCCAGAAAGTGGTAGATTTTCTGTTCATAGAATTGCTGCTCTTCTCTTCTGTCTCCTGTTGAGTTTGTAGGTGTTCAGAATGGTTTGATGGCTGTCTAGCTGAACTCCTGGGACCTAATCATATTTTAGCCTGCTACTCCCCCGCCATCTTGCTCTCCAGCCTTCTGTATCCCTTCTTAAGACAGAGTAAACCTCCTGCCCAGTGAGCCCACCACTTGTCTTGTGAATTTCAGTGACAAGCTGAATCTGAAAGCCACTCCAGTGGCTTCAAATTATTTGGACTTGGTTTGGCATTGACACTTATTCTTTGGGTAACTTTAGGCAAGAAACTGAACCTCACTGAGCCTCAGATTCCTTTCCTGAAGAATGGAGATGAAATCACACACTTCATAGAGTTGTGACTCATTAAATGAGATAATACATGCCAAGTGCCTAGAACAGTGCCTGGCCCCAAACTGAATGAAGATTAGGTTAAAATGCCCAGTATAATGCCCTATTCTGGGTCTAGGCAAGGGGAATTTCCATAGACTTCTCTCCTGCCCATCAGGGAATATCCCCACTGGAGCATTCTCTAAACTAAATGCCCAGGTAGTTAAAAAGTTGGCCCTTGGCCCATATTTAGCTCTCTCCAGACTCTCACTCGGGTGTCTTAATTTGCAAGCAGAGCACATCATGAGGCCTGAGAATGTCTAATTTGGGTCTAATTCCCTTCCCTGTTGTTCAGCAAAATGTCATAAATACTGTCATGATTTATGGTTAAATGTAGAACACATGTTAGAGAGTTGAAGAGACCAAATCTGGATGGGTATGATGATGTCATGTGGTTATATCTAGGCTGAGTGTGGAGCCTCTCCTTTGTGCGGTGGGGGGCCATGGGAGTGTAGTCATGGGGAAAATCTGAGCTCTTCCTTTGTATCAAAAAACTCCTGCTAAATCCTCACCATGACCCTCTGAGTTTAGAATCTGTGTGCCAGATGGATTGAGGGACAGAACGATTGCATGTATTGAGACTTGATACAGGTCAATTCAGGGAGCACAACGAACATGGAATTGACAAGCCTCGAGCACTAATTTGTCATATTTGTCAATGTTACTGGTCAACCAAACGCCTCCTTAGTTCAGTAAAATGTTCAGCCAAATCAATCTAATCCCTTAAGTCCCAACAGCCATAGTAGTCAGGTTGGTACAGGAAGAGACCTATCAGGTTTAAAGGGGATGGCATGACTCCTTTGTAGCTTGGTGGTGATGTCCCCAGAGAGGACATGCTAAGAGTCACCTGTGGCTGGAACTTTGCCCAGTATAATGCATGAAGTAGCTGACTTGTGGCACTTTTCTCCAAGCTAACGGCTGTGCTCTCCTGACTCCATCCAGTTCTCCCTTGCTTTTCCGTGAAAACCTCCTCTGGGTATTAAGGAGGGCACGTATTGCATGGAGCACTGGATGTGGTGCAAAAACAATGAATTCTCTTATGCTGAAAAAGAAATTAAAAAAAAAAAAAACCCTCCCCTCCTCCGGGACCATTCTCAGACCTCTGGTTGGCTATTGGCTGTTATTTCTTAATCATGATTCCATCTGTATGTGCCACCACCATTCTCCCACTTGAGTTAGAAACCAGTATCATCTGCGCAGCCTTCCCATTCTCCTCCAGTCAGTCACCAAGATTGCCAGAATGAAATCTCCCAAGACTTCCCACATTCCTGCTGTCCCAGCAGGCCACCGCCACCCAGAGTGCTGCTGAGTTCACACAACATCTCCACACAACTCTTGCCTGGTGTCCTTGTCCCAGTCTTGCCTCTCCATGCTGCAGCCAGAGGCTCTTTTGAAGACTCAAAGCTGATAACGCTGTTCTCTAGCGTCCAGACCAAACCCCTACATTCTGGCATTCAGAGCTTGTTGCAACCTGGCCTCTCTCCTAGCAACCCGTTTTTTTGGCTGCTGGTCCTTCCTTGCCCCAGCCATGCCACACCTCCATCCGAAGGCTTTTCTGGGGAATGGAGTCCTCAGCCTGACACCACAAAGCCCTAGTACATGCCCCATTTCTCCTGCCTCCCATTCCCTCGTGCAGGCCCCATCAACACGTGGGGCTGGGACGAGAGGGCCCTATTTCCCTGGGAGGTACCTCGAGGGCCATGTCTGCAGTTCCCACCGAGATTGATGAATTTTGCAATGATGAGGTTTCTGGGGGCATCTATTGACATATAAATCAAAATCCAATTTATGTGAAGGAAAATCCCAGCTGGTTTACATGGCAGAATTATGAAACAGTTTCCACCTGTGCGCAGCCTCTCATATGATGTAAAATGATTTTACCCTCCACAAAGGAAACTCAGCTCGGAAGTTCTTCTGGGATTTTCCTCAGGCGACCCTCGCACTGGGTTCAGTTTGAACACTTCCAGTAGATATGGCATTCTGAGGTTGCCAACTTATGACCCTAGTCTAACTGAGGAGGGGAAGGGAAGTGCAATGTATTGAGTGCCTGCTGTGTACCAAGCACATCCCTACAATATACTACTTTAAGCCTCCCGATGGTCATCAGGGCACTTGACATCATATTGATGGCCTTACTCTCCACCTCGATACTGTCTTTCTATTCCCTTCCTGAGAGAGTCTGTCTATTATGTATTCTGTATAATAAATTACCATGCACTTAGCACCTCACAGCAACTCACATTTATTTCCTCACCTTTTCTCTGGGTCAGAAGTCTTGATGTAGCTTAACTGAGTCCTTCACTCAGGGTGTTACAAGGTTGCAGTTACAGTGTTGGCCAGAGCTGTGGTCTCATCTGGGGCACAACCAGGGAAGGATCTGCTTCTGAGCTCAGTTGATTGTTGACACTGGCCCTTCACTCATAAGTTGTAGGAACAAGGACCTCAGTTTCTAGTTGTCTTTTGGCTAGAGACCACCTTCACTTCCTTGACACATGGGCTTCCCAAACACAGCCACTTACTTCTTCCAAGCCAGCAAGAGAGAGTCTTAAGCAAGAAAGATGTTACAGTCTTATGTAGCTTACATAAGTGACCATTCGGTTATCTTTTTTTTTTTTAGGTTTTATTTACTTGTTTGTCAGAGACAGAAAGCACAAGCAGGGGGAGAGGCAGACAGAAGAAGAAGCAGTCTCCCCACGGAGCAAGAAGCCAATGCAAAACTCAATCCCAGGACACTGGAATCATGACTTGAAGTGAAGGCAAATGCTTAACCGACTGAGCCACCCAGGCATCCCCCATCCTGCTACCTTCATGGCAGTGATTCACTAGAAGTGAGACACGGGTCCTGCCCACACTTAAGGAAAGGGGGCCACACAAAGCATGAGTATCAGGAGATGGAGTTCCTGGGGCCACCTCAAAGCTTCTCTGATCCTGAAGGGTAAAGATGCTCAAGATCATTCAGCTAGTTGTTTGTGGAGTTGGGATCTTACTTCAGAGGCCACAATCTGGCTATCATGCTGTCCCATCAGCTGACTCCACAGTCTGTGAAATCCAAAGCATAGCTTTTTCCTGGAAGATTTATCTTAATGGTTGAATCTGGGTCATTTGCTCATCTCTGGAGCTGCTGTGGGTTATTAGTACCCGAATCATTAAAACTGGAATAGAAGGAAACAATTCTTCAAAGGTCAACTGAGGTACTAGTATCTGAAATGTGCAGGTGATCTTACTGTGTCCACTACCACTGTGTCCACTCAGAGAACACGTTTTCTCAGATGGAGCCCAAGTGATTCATTGTGGCCTTTGGAAGAAACTCATGTGGTTGCTCAGGGGTATATGTCACCTCAGGTCTCTGTGTGGTCACCTTTCATGAAGAGGGCTTCACCATCTGCCTTACTGAATAGACTATTGCGGTGTGCCTTTATTTTTCCACCATCACTCACAGACTCCAATTTGATATTTGGAGCTCTTCCAGTTCTTCAGTTCTGAACCAAACTTGTATTAACTGTTACATGGCTGTCATATGCAGTTGTATGGGTCGTGCACTGCATAAGGGATATCTGGCTAAGAGGGTGAGCGGATATATATAAAGTCCACATACTGAGCTCTCTTTTCCAAGGGCAGTGAACACAGTCATTATCCCTTCCCCTTTCAGTAACAACGATCCAGTATTATTTTGTTTAAGGAGCCACCATCTGTTAGCCTTTACACCACTCATTAAAGCCAGGGAAGGTTTGTTTCTGACTGAAGGAAGAGGCACCTTTTTCCAATTCACACACAGAGACCCATTTAGGCTTGCAGTAGCCTTGATGACTACTTTCAGGAGAGAGAACCTTCTTCTTGACTGGGGTCATGACTTAATCTGCCCAAGCTGACTTTGACACCAACCAGCTCACACTGTTGTTTTTTAAAAGATTTTATTTATTTGTTTATTATTTATTTGCGAGTGTATGTGTGTATGTAAGCATGGGGATGGGCAGAGGGAAAGAGAGAATTCTAAGTGGGATCCATGCTGAGCATAGAGTGGGACTTGGGGCTCAATCCCACCACCCCAAGATCATGACCTGAGCTTAAATCAAGAGTTGGATGCTCAACAAACTGAGCTACCCAGTCAACCCCCTCACAGTTTTTAAAACCAACTGTGATGGCTGCCCAGTTATGGTGGAAATTCCACTTTCAGCTCGCTGCCCCTAAACTCCCAAGTCCATATGTGGCATCATTTGCTAAAGAATGAACAGCTTTGGCTGTCATGTGCCTTTAAATAAACCTTAAAATCGACAGCCAGGGCTGGGCTCAGTGCTGATTTTCAGTCATAAAGGCGTGCTAGGGGAGTGAGTATTGAAAACCCACATTAAAAAATATGCAATCAACACCAGCTGTGGTGCAATTAAACTCAACTGATCACAGGTGTTCATACAGATTCCACGCATATACGCTTCCTTTAAAATGTGGAGTTTGGAAAACACAACAAGATGAGGTCTGTGGACCATTCATACCAGAATCTCCTGAAATCCTTCCTAAAAAGGTAGACTCTCTATCCTCCCCCTAGACCCATGAATCCAAACATCTGGAGAATAGGAACCCAAGAATCTGACTTCAAGCAAGCACTCAAGGCTGTTTCCACGTACAGTGCCACTGAAGACCACTCCTAGGCTGGACAGGCAGCATTCTAAGGGCTCCTGGAAACTGTGAGGTGCTCCTCTGGTAAAGTATCTATCTATCTATACCTATATCTATATCTATATCTATATCTACATATAGATATATATATATGCACTTTTTTTGTTTAAACAAAGTCAACAAAGTCCAGGTGATTCTCATGTGCAACTGCATGTGACCCATGACGAATGTGGGGGAGGGCTTCAATCTGTTCCGATCACAAGCCAGTCTACCAAATGAGCTTCTTCAGGGCCAATACCATGGTGGATTCATGTTGTTCCTCTGATGTTCACTAAATGTTGAGTCCAAGGATGAATCAGTGGCTTAAGTAATGAAATGGCAGTCAGTGCTAGATCAAAGATGTGTACAAACTCTCCATCATGTCTCCCTGGACAGATAGCCTCTCATCCTCTTCCCATTTAGTCCAGACAGTCCTGTTATTGCTTGACTCATAGAATATGGGGGCGGGGGGACGCTGTGTGGTTTCTGAGACCAGGTCATGAGAAGCTCATAGGTTCTGTCTCACTCTCTTGGCATGTTTACTCTTAGACAAATACACCTGTGCTCCCAGCTGACTTCCGGCATGTTCTCCAGCTACCTTGGATGGTCCAGCTTACCTGAGCCTACCCATGAGTGCAGCCTTCCCAGCTCCCAGCCCCGACCGGCTGACACCACATGAAGCAGAGGAACTGCCCAGGTAACCCATAGAATAGTGAGAGATAATATAGTGTTTTAAGCCACTATATTTGGGAGTGATTATTTTGCATCACTAGACCACAAACAGACCACCAGGATGTCGGTACTCTGAAATCTTTAGATTGTGAGGGAGTTTCTTGAAGTCATTGGTTGAGAGCTGCCCTCAGAGGGAGGTGAGGAGGTATTTATTGCCTGGTACTTCCTGTCCTGCAATGAGACAGAGCAGGCTCCATGGGCAGAGGGGACACCTGACACAAAGAACCAGATCAGCATGTGGTTGGAAATCAGCTGGCCAGCTAGGCACACAGAATTGGCAGGTGGTGATGGAGTCAGGGCTGCAGGGGGCACCCCAGTATCTACTCTCCTGTCTCAGAAAACAGCTACTCAATTCTGGATAATTGCAGTCACAGAAGAATATGGCTATGCAGTTATTAGTTCTTATGGCTTCCCAAGGAAAACCAGAAGGCTGGAGCTTTATGTAGAATTTCAGGATTTTTTAAAGTTGGCAAGTAACACAGATTTAAAAAATAAATTCTGGGGGCTCATTTGGTTAAGTGTCTGCCTTCAGTTCAGGTCATGGGATTTGGGATGGAGTCCCAAATCAGGCTCCTTGCACAGCGGGGAGTCTGCTTCTCCATTTACCCCTCCCCTGCTCATGCTCTCTTGCTCTCCCTCAAATAAATAAATAAAACTAAAAAAAAAAAAAAATTCTGTGATGCCAAATCATGCAGGCCAAGCAAAAACATGTGTGTAGGCAGATATTGTCTTGATCAGCACAAGACAGAGCAGAGAGGTCACTGAGCTCCATGTAATGTTTCTTAGAATGAGAAGATGTGGCAAGACAGCAGGAGGTGGGTCATGAACTTGACCTTAAGTGACAGATTTACATGGGGGTGGCTTTCAGGAAAGGGAAGCCACACAGGTGAAGGCCAGGGAGCTGACAGTTTGTAGGATGCTGGGGAAGTGACTAGTTTTATAGTAAAGCCAAGTTAATATGAGGGAAAACAACACTAATCTTCCAATAGAAACAAATAGAGAATGAGGCTAGTTGGCCCCATTAAATGCATATATAATTTTCACTTCTTCACTCTTGGTAACAAATGTGCCCTGAAGATTCTTATCTCAGGAAGAAGGTGGAAGAAAAAACAAACAAACAAACCCTGTGTTTATTGACCAGGATCCTGTTGACTCTTAAATGCACTAGGCACTGAGATGAAAGAACTAGCCCCCTGCCTCACAGAACTCATGGTTCTCCTGCTGGGGATGAAGGGAGAGATAAAAAGGGCATTGACACCTCAGTGAGATCCTAGAAATACACAGGAAGCTGAAGGGCCTCAAAGGAGATGCTCTCCATCCTGCCCGGCCTGGGGATTAGGGAAGGAAACTGAAATCTCAAGTAAGTCCTGGAAAGAAGAAAGGAAACCACTGGGAAATGGAGCAGGAAACAGGAAGGCCATCTCCGCTCAAAAATATCCCAGGCCTGGAAAACTACAAATAGTTCAGCATTGCAGGAAAAGCATGTGTTTTGGTGACAAAACAGGGAGAAAAGTGAGGGAGGAAATCCAGCAGGAGCACACACAAAGAAAGGCTGTTGGGGTGATGGGGAGCCATTGAAGCCTAGAAGGGGAAGGTGATCAGAGTGGCAGTTTGTAAAGATCACACTTGCTGCTCAGCAGAGAATGAGTTGAAGGTCATAAGATTAACTAAGAGACTAATTTAAGAGGCTGCTATGGCCACTCAAGTCTAAATGAAGATGGTGGCAAGATGGAAATAGATTGAGATATATTTAAGAGACATTGGCAACAGGACGGAGGCTCAGTGGAGAATGTCAGGACTGACTCCAGGTTTAGGAACAAGGTGGATGGTGGAGCCATCTTGTGGGGCTGGGAGTGTGTAGGGTAGAGATGTTTAACTATTCGTTGGCTCTTCTTAACCAGGCAACACACCTCTTTAGATTAAATTCAAGAAGCTCAGTTGGTCTTGCCGGCCATTCTTACCAAAGTTTGAATCAGGGTAATAATTGTTCCAGAAAAGCAAGTTGCATACATTCTCCTGAAAGCATCCTCTAAAGGCACCCAATTTTCTGCATAGTCTTCACATTCAACCCAGCAAGATTCATTCATTACCACCTTACCTGTGTCTCTTGTGGTGCCCATTTGGTTCCTACCCTTATAGGACTTACATTCTACCTAGAGCTCTAGTATCTTCTAAAGTGCTAAATCCTCATGTCCTGGGGTTCCTAGGAGCCTCAGTGGGTTAAGCCTCTGTCTTCAGCTCAGGTCATGATCCCAGGGGCATGTCTGTCAAATAAATAAATAAAAATCTTCTAAAATAAATAAATAAATAAATAAATAAATAAATAAATAAGTCCCCCTGTCCTCTACCAGTGCTTGAACAAGATCAAGAGTGTGTCCATTAGCTATTGCTGTATTTTTAAAAATATCTTCAAAACCCAGCAGCCTAAAATTGAAACCATTTATTTAGCTTGAAATTCTGCCACTGGCAACTTGGGCTTAGCTCAGCTGGGTGGTCTTTCTCATCTCAGCTAAACACATTCTTACATCTGTGTTCAGACACACGTTAGGTAGACAGCTTTACTGACCCTGGCTGGCTGCAAACTTGAGGCCTCAACAGGGATTATTACTCTGAACTGAGTCTGACTCCCATGGTTATAGCCCGTGCTGTTGATGGGAATGTTCTCCAGGGACAATGGAAGTGGGTACATTTTCTTGAGGCTCAGGTTTGGAATTGGCAGAATAGCACTTCTGCTGGTGTTCTATTGGCCAAAGCAAGTCACAGGGTCCAGGCAGGTACTGCAAGTGGAGAATAGGTCCCGCCCCTTGGTGGGAGCTGTCACAGAGTCTCATTGCAAAGGGCCTGGGCAGGGTTGAGAAGAAGATTTGAGGCAATTTGGTAACCTACTCCAAGGGCTCAAGAACTTCTAATTCTTCTGGAGTGTAAAAGTAACCACAAAAGAGAGTTTTAATCAGCAGATGATAGCAATAGTCACATTTCTTATCTCTCCCACCCAAACAGGAGACTTATGGAGACCAGCCCTTTTCTAAGAGGGGATTCACTCTTCCCCTTCTGGCTGCTTGGGTCAGTCCACTTTTTTCCATTTTAATTTTCTGATTATTCCCATTCTTTTCTTTTCATCTCCCAGGACAACAGCCTGGGATCCTCTGCACAGATGTCACAGAGATGAAATGTCAGCAGAGTTCACTGTGACTCTGGAGCCGAGCGCTCCCCTCCTCATTGTCCACCTGCTCCTCACGGTTGCCTTTGGCAGAGCTGGTCTGCACTATTAATAAACCTTCTCCTCAGCATTTTCCCTCGAGGAAATAGTATCAGATAGTCTTCCTCTATCTCCACAGCCCTATTCCTGCCTGGCTGGGGAGAAGGTCTCCTGACATGAAGATAAGAAATCCCAGACACTGCTGCCATGTAGGGGAAACTCGAGGTTCCATTTTCCTTGTGAAAGGTCAAATTGCTTCTTTTTGCAGTGCTGGGAAAGAAAAGAGCCAACATAATGTGCTTTCTAAATGCCAGTGATCTTGACGTCCCTGATAAGGAGAAGTCAGTGAAGGAAGAGAATGGCTCAGGAGGAGAGCTGACTTCTAAGTGCCAGTGGGAGATGTGAAGCATTTTTAATCACTCATGTTAAAGGCTGTGTTTAATTCAATCCTGGGTTAGGGTAATGCAATTATTGAGGCTTAAGGAAAGTTCCTGCCTTGTTGCATTGAATAGAAGGAATAGTAATAGTTTCCCTCAAGAGGCTTGGGAGCCAAGACAGGCCAGTTACAAACTAACCTTACTACCCTTTTCATTAATTACTCTTTTATTCTTTCTTTGCATATGTCTTGAGTAGCCACTATGTGCCAGAACTGTGCTGAGCGTAAGGGATACAGGATAGGTCAACAGCTTTCTGCTCTTAAGGAATGCATGTCTTAGTTAGAGACCATGACAAATCCCCTGATGACAGCTACAAAGAGTGATGGGTGCTACCTCAAGATGTGCAGGGTGTTACAGAAGTATGTCCTTGGAAGGATCTAAGGGTCATCGTTCCCTGAAATTTCTCCCTTAAGCAGTAGAGGCTCCAGGAAGTTGCAAGTCAGGCGTGGCATATTCACCACTATATCCTTAGTGCTTGGCCCTTAGCAGGGTTCATTCCTCTTTGTTGGTCAACTTAGCAGTGTGAATCCAACCCTCTTTCCCCATGGGGCCATCAGTCCTTCCCCAGACAGTGCATGGATTTAGACCTGCATGCCTTGGCAAATACCTTCTGGAATCTTATTCTCATCCTAAAGCACCTGGAAAACCCCTCTGTACCTTTCAAGACCCAGACCAAATGCCTTCTCTTCTGCAAAGTTGTTGTTGTTGTTGTTGTTTTTAATCTACTGAATAAGACCTAGCCTCTCTACATCATGACTCCAAACACCTTGTTTATATGTCATTTGGTCCTTATCTCAAAGGACTATTTTATTGTACTCATTTGTCTTTTATATGTTTCCGTTTCCTTCACCGGGTCAGGGGCTTCTCTAGAGCTGGGTGTGGATGTTAAAACCCTTTCTATCTTCTGTGAGCAGCACACAAAAGCAGATCAACAAATGTCCACTGTCTGGATAAGAGACTGTGTGTTATCATTGGGGCCACAATTCAGTGGACACCATCAAGATAGTTGTATTTTCTATTTCATGGGGATGACAGGTTAGATTATGAGACGCAATGAAGACTGAGAGGAAGGGCATCATTCTCTTCTCCTCTCTTCTGTGGGGACAGCATCACCTTTCTCAACTAACCTTAGGGAGACAGGGCAGGCCAGGGTACATGCCTTGGTGCCATGGCCCACATCCAGGAACATTTAAAGTATTGCTCTCTGAAGACAATGGGGATCCTGGACCCAAACACACCAGATCTGCTTTATGGGTATAGTTCTCACAATGCCATTAGGAAAACCTATGAACCCTACAAAACCCTTCAAAATGTTTCCAGAATCCTACCACTTCATACCACCTCTGCTGATACTACCCTGTTCCACCTCTTCTTGCCTAGAGGACTATAATAACCCCATAAATGATTCTCTGCCTATATTCATGCTCCAACATCCACCTCTCTCCCTTCCACTCTAATTTAGACCCAGATGTCAGCATGATCTATGAAGATGTAATTCAAGTCACATCCCTCTTCTGTCAAAACCTTCCTATGCCTTCCATCTCACTCAAAGGAAAAAGCGAAGTCTTTATGACAGCTCTCAGGGCCCTATAGGATTGACCTTCTCCTCACCTCCTGACTCATCTCTGACCTTCCCTTCCCTCCTTCACTCTGTTCTAACCACATGGCCTTTGTGCTCTTCTTGCATTATGCCAAACATGTTCCTGTCTCGGGGCCTTTGCACTTACTATTCCCTCTGCAAGGATAAATCTTCCCTAGATCTTCACATGTCTCATTTCTTCATCTCCTCATGTCTTTACTCAAATGCTGTCTTCTCAAAAAAGCCTTCCCTAGTCACCCTATGTAAAATAGCACATACCACAACCCCAGGAATTTCCTGTCCTCTCATCCTGCCTGATTTTTCCCCATAACACTTATCACCACAGACATATATTTTTAAATGTGTTCTTGTCTGTCTCCTCCTGCTAAGTGTCATGTTTGTAAGAAAACATATTGGACTGTGTCTGTCCACTCTTGTATCTCAGCACTTGGAATGGAGCAGGCACTCAGTATTTGGTAAATTAATAAATGCATGGACTCTCAAACAACTCTGTAAAGGAGATACTTGGGGTTATTTTCTCATTTCATAGATCAGACAGTGGAATCCCTGAGCAGGGAGAGGTATGTTAGGCTGCTGGGCTGCCAGGATTCTAAAAAATAGTCCTGTCAGATGGTTGAGGCAAACAGAGGAATTTACAGGGAGGCACTGCACCCCTTATAGAGACCAGGGCCTCCAGAAGGACTGGAAGAAGGAAATGGAAGCTATCAGGACTTGCAGGGTAGAGCTGTCATTAAGGTGTGTAGGTCCCAGGGCAAATGTTTTCTGCAGATCTCTTGACTACATAAACACTATGAGTCAACCCAAATCAGCATGTTGGCAAATAAATAAATAAATAAATAAATATCAGCGGGTTGGCATATTTTTGTGGACCAATTTAATGGCACACAGTGCCATTAAAGAATTATCATACTAGCTAGTGTGAACCATTAGCTCATGAGGATCCAGGGCCAGGGACAACCACAATCTTTGGGGCATCTTGTCAACCCCATACACGTGATAAAGGATCCTTGCAGGGGAAGAGCAGAGACTGGAGCTTCTATGGGTGCTTGCCTGAGTTCGAGGTGCCCTGTCTGGATGCTACAGCCATACCCAGCAGGTCCAGGCTCTAGAGAGGGTCCTTAGAAGGTTTCAAGGAAAACATGAAGGCATTCCAAATGGCAAGTTCTCTTGAGTTGTGGGGCCCTGCTTGTCTGAGTCTAAGGGAAATCTACATTTCCCTGTCTCTATCTTGGCTACATGCTTCCTGGGCCCAGCTTTGGCCTCTATTTCATTGTTTTCTCTTATTTGGTCTGCAGATTGGCTTCCCTTCTCTCCACTGCAGCCACAGCTGCCCAGCTCATACCATTGTCAATGTGCAGCACAGTCTGATGAGCAGCTCTCAGTCCTAATTCCAACCTTCTAGAATAAGCTTTTTATCTCCTCTATCTGGTGCGCATGCCTGGTCCAGTCAGCAGGGTCAGGAGGAGGGGTGAGGAGAGCAGGATAACAGTACAAACCTGGCTACAATTCTCAGAGCAAAGTGAAGACAGGTGAGGCAACAAGTGGCCTCCATGTGTTTACTACAGCTCCTGGGGAAAAGCACCATGATATTTCACCCTGGATATTCCAACCTCCAAAGCCCATAGTCTAGAACAGCAACCGTGCAAGAGAACACCACCATTCTTAGACCTCCCTGAGGGACTGATGGGGCCACAGGATCCTGGCAACAGCAGTAGACTTTATGAAGTAAGACCCACACACTAGATTTCAAATCTTTCTAGTTTATTCCTTGTGAATTGGGAGGCAGGCTTAGAGAAAGTAGGAGCATTCTGCCTGCAGACAAGCTGACATGAACAGCAGGCTACCCTCCCAGGTTGTGTATACGTGCACACACACATTCATAAAAACTGGCATATTATACCAGAATGGAAGCAGGTTAATTGGGTTATTTGATCCCGGGGGCCTATTCAGGGAACCTTCCTACAGCCTGTAACCAGGCAGGACTTGGGATGGCTCAGAACTGAGCAACCAGATGCTGTCATTAGCCCAGACTCCCACCTCAGCAGTTTCGCCTCAGTCTCTATGGGCCACCTGATGCTGGGCCAGGATGTGCTGAGGCAGCATAGCAGGAGTCCCAGGGTCAACTGGGGAGGGGCTGAGCAAGCTGGTGGAGAAGGAATAACCTGGAGGGAGGCAAGAGCAGATTTTAATCATCTGAAGGGCTGTCTTATGGAAGAGGATGATGGTCACAAGTGAGCAGACTGAGTTTGGCATAAGAAATGTTTCCAAAAAACAGAACTTCCAATACCAATGTGTTTAGGCTATATTACAAAGCAGAGAGCTCCCTGACACTCCTAAGTATGACATAAGAATGGAACAGGATTGGTAATTATATTTATCCTACAACTGTGAAAAATACCAAATTTGTTCATTGGTATAGAAAATTAAAGAGCCATGACAGCAAAATGAACAGGAGTCCATTAGAATAGACTCTCCAAGGGTCCTGCTTAGTTCCTGTCACTGCACGTGGACTGTAGCCCTGAATGTCTGCCTGTCATAGCCTTTTTCTCTCACCCTTCCTTTTTTAGCTTCTCCACACTCTTTCAAAATCTGATAAAGATGTCCTGGGCCAGTTTGGATGAGGCATCTAAGATCCCAGTGCCAGGGGAAAAAATTATTTGTACACAATGGTTGGTTAGAACCATGGACAGCAACATGCATTGGCACCTCCCTTGGCTACTAAGATTAGACTACATCATCAGGCTACATTCATTAATGGCCCTAGGTTGTCAGGGAGCCATATTTAAACAGAATTCATGGGGCCATCTGGCATAGTTGATGCACTTGTGTTCCTATATATCCATTCATGCCATTCATTCATTTATTCCGTCATATGGCTCCAGAGAGAAAGAGAGGAAAGGATAGGAACTGTAGTTATCTGATGACTCCTCATTCTTACAAATCCCAGTGCCTTCTTCTACCATTGGGATCCCCCCCAAATCCCCTTTATCCATTCAATCAACCTCTTTTTACCTGAGCCAGTCTAGGGAGGTTCCATTCCTTGCAACCAAATGATTCCTGATAAAGACAGCATCACTAGATTAGGAACCCTCATCCAGTAAATGATGAGTCTTGTTGTTCTTCCCCCTGTAGAACTCTGAGCACGGAAGACTCCAGTATCTACATTCCAGTAGCATGGATGAAGGACAGAGCTTGGAGGACGCCCTCATGAGACATGCATCCTTGGTCACAGCCAGAAATGGGCTTACTCCTTGTGGACAGAGGCAGCACCCATCATTTTGGGGAAGCAGTCAAGCAACACCAATAAATTAGACCCCAGTGATGCTTGCTTTACTGAAGCACTCAGCTTAATAAATCTTTCTTTGACACACAAAATTCTACTTGTACCATCGGCAAATGTGACGTATTTGGTGTGAATAATTCAGTGTTTTGCAGGGGTTCTGACTTCCAGTGAGAATGCTGCACTGTCCAAGATTGTTAACTAATCCTATGGAGCAGAACTGAGCTCTGGTTCACCTTTAGTTTGAAAACACTTGGGGAAACAGTAAAAAGAGGATAAAAAAGAAAAATTCTTCCCTCCTAACTAATAACAGAAATCGTTTTCCCCAAACTCTTCCAATATATGCATCAGTGTGCAGCTCTTCTCTCCTTCAGAACTTAAACTTAGTCTCTGGGGATTTTTGGTACAAAGAAATTTCTGAAGATGCTTTTCTAAATGAGGAATTTTATTTTATTTTATTTTTTAAAAAAGATTTTATTTATTTATTTGACAGACAGAGATCACCAGTATGCAAAGAAGCAGGCAGAGAGAGGGGGGAAAGCAGGCTCCCTGCTGAGCAGAGAGCCTGAAGTGGGGCTTGATCCCAGGACCCCAAGATCATGACCTGAACTGAAGGCAGAGACTTAACCCACTGAGCCACCCAGGTGCCCCTAAATGAGGAATTTTAAATGGAAAATCTAGCTCTGAATAAATGAGCTGGCTGTCTCTACCCAGAGAAAACAGGGGATCAGAAATGATGAGGAAGTCCTGACCACTCACAGCTCAAAGAAGGGATTTTCCCCCACTTCTTTCTGTCCAGCTGTGTGATGCGGGGCAAGTCACTTACCCTCTCTGGGCACATTTGCAAAACTAAAACCTCAGATTAGAGATCAGAAATCTTTAACCAAGAATTCAAGTTGGTCCATGTGTGGTCAGTGTAATCTCTGAAATACTGTGCTAAATATCCATTTTGGGGAATGGATATTTGGGGAAGGGGATGTGCATTTGGGAAAGGGGAGAGGCTCTATACCTTTCTTCAGATTCTCAAAAGTGTCCAGGACCTTCAAAGCTGGAAAACTCCTGGGCTGGACAATTGCTAAATCTCAGTTCAGTCCTAAATTAGGCCATGATTCCAATGTCCTCTGTGAGTCTGGAGAGTTATGTTTCTCTACCTGGACTGCTCATGCTGGGGGCTTAAAGGGATTATGAGTGCTTTCACCTTCCAAGCTTCACAGCCAAATTAGGGGGCCCAACCCCTGGATGCAACAAGTTTATGTTCATGTGTAAGTGTCTATCAGGGGGAGAGGATATTCCTTCCTTTATTCATTCCACAAATATTTATTGGGTCCTCTTGTGTGCTAAGCCTTCTGCCACCCACTGCCCTTCTGTAGCTCACAGTCTAGGAGACAGACAATGGAAAAACAATCACAAATACCTCTGATCCCAAAGTATGACAAAGCCTCTGAAGGGTCACTAAGAATTTTGGTGAGAGATGATAAGGAGTGACCTGTTTTCTCTTCACTGTCACATTCCACACATCCAATGAGCGGTGGACTCCAAAAATAGTTTACCTCTTCTGATCCCCACTGTCACCTCCTTTGTCTAAATCCCCATCATCTTGCACCTGAACCCCCACAACCCTTTTCTCTTCACTTATGTTCTTGCTCATCAACTGAAATGGGGAGGCCCATGAAGGAGAGTGTAGGGGTGAGTAGGTCCCAGTCATGTGCTACCCATAAGGATATAAAAACAAACTGCCACTCTTTGTACTGAAAGAAGCCTTGGGTTCCCAGGGAAGGGTGTGGGAGAAGTGACGCTGCAGGGGTGTTCCAGGTGCTCTCAAAGTGAGAACTCTGAACAACAATGCTCACTTGAATGTACACCCTTATAGCATTGGAAACAAAATAACATCATTCATTTGGCATCACACCTGGTGTTGCACAAAACAAGACATAACAGAGCTGGCTCACTTATGGCTGAATCTGTTGATTCTCAGCCCACAACAGGATTCGCAGCAGTCTAAATAAAGTAAGGAAGCAAATCCAAACCCACGAACCAGGCAAATTAAGGGGTGATTACATCCATTTGTGTTTCAGAACCACTCTGATTTATAAAGTGCTGTCTTAAAATAGCACCCTTGAAGTATTTACAGATATATAACTTGCTTGCTGGAAGGGCTGTAGATTGGGAGGCAAACCTTAAAAAAAAAAAATTGCAGAATTCCTGATTCATTGAAGGACATTCTAAGGAATGTGTGACCTGACTTAAAGCTATATATGTGGAGGGACCTACCCATGAGGCAAAGAGAAACACGCCAACTAACACCAGGGTGCAATCTGGGTTCTTGTCTGAGAAAATCCACATGAAAGCATTTGTATACATGTGGCACTTAATAAGTGGCCAATAAATGTCAGCCATCATCATCATTCCTTAGGTTCCAACAATTCTCTAGCACCAGCTGGATGTCCTAGAGTTCAGTTCAATTCAATTCTGACACTACCTGAATTCATGCATACCCCATAGGTAAAAGGCTCAGTCCCACAAGACTGTCTCTACTTCAGACACCAACCACAAGCCCCAAAGGTCCCCTAGATCCCCATGCTTCTGCTACAAATCTGGGGGCTCCAACAGCTCCCTTTCAAGTTCAGTAGTTCACAAAAACAACTTATGGAACTTGCTGAACACATTATACTCGCAATTACAATTTTATTATAAAAGATACAACTTGAGAACAGCCAAATGGAAGAAATGTGTAAAATGAGGTATGTGGGGCGGGGAAGCACAGCTTCCATGCTGTCTCCCCATAGAATCAGGGTTTGTCGCCCTCCAGATACATTGATGTGTTCTCCAACCTGGAAACTTCCCCACACTTTGGCACCCAAGAGCTTTTGTCAAGGTTTCATTATGTAGGTACGATTAATTAAATCATTGATTTAGTTTAAACCATGTGGTTGAACTCAATCTCTAGCCCCTGTCCCCTATCCAGAGGTGGGGTGTGGAGATGAAAGGTTCAACCCTCCAATCACTTGGATGGTTCCTCTGGCAGCCAGTCCCTCCACCTCCTGAAGCCATGTAGCTCTCCCCTCCTTGCACTTTCTGCCTCACAAAAAGAGCTCATTATAAATAACAAAAGATATTCCTATAGCTCAGGAAATTCCAAGAGTTTTTGAAGCACTGAGCCAGGAACCTGGACCAAAGCAGATATATTCTTTATTATATCACATTCCCTCTACCATGCTGTCTCCTGCAATAAAAAGCTGAAGGAAGGTCTTAAGAGGTCAAATTAGCCACCTGCCACCAGGTGAGCCTGTATTTTAATCATTGAAGACAGCTAATTATCACTTGCAGGAGAAAAAAGACAAGGAGGGGCATCTGGGTGAGTCAGTTGGTTAGGCATCCAACTCTTGATTTTAGTTCAAGTCATGATCTCAGGATTGTGAGATTGAGCCCCATGTTGGGCTCTGTGTTGGACTCCGCACTGGGCATCGAGCCAGCTTAGGATTCTCTCTCTCCCTCTCCCTGTGCCCCTCCCCCTCTTTCCCTCTCCTTAAAAAAAAAAAAAAAAAGGCAAGGATATATCATAGGGCAGAAGAGCCCCCAGTCAGTACATTCTGGTCATGCATTTCCATTGTCCCAGGAGACATGGCAGTAGGGACATGTTTTCCATGAGGACTGGACATCTTTCTCCTCCAGCTCTTCCCATTTGTTTTGATTAAACCTCTCCAGTCTCCCTGGTAGCCTGAAGGAGGACCAGCCACCAAGAGTTAACTCTTTGGAAAGATCCAGAATGAGCGAGAGGTAGTTCCTAAGTTCCACCACATTAAGATGCACTGATCCAATGTACCTGATTTTGACTATTCCCAAGATACTTCATACCCATTATGGTCTGTGTTTGGAAGGGCTTGCAGATTTATTACTTCTGCTGAATGTGTTTTCCTATACCTGAAAGTACTTCATTCTCCTTCCCTGCAATTACTCTTTGAAGTTTCACAGTCAGTAGTGCATATAATTGTAGATACAACAGCCCACAGGCTCCTCTCAATATTCTCGAAGGCCTTTCCAAGGCTGACACTACTCTCTCTTTTTCTTTGAGAAATCTTCTCACGCTGTCTTTTCCATTAATTCTTTCATTGGTTCATTCATTTCTGCCTTTCCCTCAACTGCTTTTTCCATATTGTCCAACTGGTGAACTCCTCCCCAGCCTTTAAAGCCCAGGTCAAATGTCACCTTCTCTGCGAAGCCTTCCTTGATTGCCTTCAAGTCTCTCCTCCACGTTATCTTCCATATATATCTTAGACATTAATCTGTGCATTTATCATAATCTGTTATGATTACTTAATTACATGTCTGACCAATTTTCCTGGATTGAAGGTAGGGGCTGTGTCTAGTTGCTCTCTGATTCCAGAATGCTCATTTTGACTCTTGACACTAGGTAGAAACATCTGTAGAATGAATATATAGATGAAACCTGGCCTACAAGAAGCATTGCCTATTCCATCCATAGAAAACTATTGATTTCCCACTCAACAACCTCTTCTTGCTTCTTTCTTATTAATAGAACCACCAATTCCGTCTAGATACATGGCCCCTTTCCCAACTCTGGGGGGATGGATGTTGGTTATTTCAATATAATCATAGTGATTCCACAATTCTGGCCAGCGATTGGCTTAAGTGTGTGCATGTGTGTGTGTGTGTGGCCTTGGCCAATGTAAGGCAAGTGTGCTGGGGGTAAAGATTGTGGGAAAAGGTATCCTTTTTTTTAAGATTTTATTTATTTATTTGACACACAGAGATCACAAGTAGGCAGAGAGGCAGGCAGGTGGGTCAGTGGAGGTGGCAAGCAGGCTCCCCGCTGAGCAGAGAACCTGATGCAAGACTCGATCCCAGGACCCTGAGATCATGACCTGAGCCAACCGCAGAGGCTTAACCCACTGAGCCACCCAGGTACCCCAAAAGGTGTCCTTTCTTGATGAAAGTCATTGCACTAGAGAAATGCCTCATTCTGCCTTTGGATGAAATTCTAGGAGTCCCATGTCTCAAGCAGAGGCAGCTATCCTGAGACCGTATGGAGGGTGGCCATGGGGTCAAGGTGACACTGTTGTGTTTCAGGGCTCACCCAGCCTGCACCCATCCTATAATACAGGGATGGGTGCCCTGAATTTGGTTTCTTCCAGAACAGGGATGTTTAGGTGTCTGTGGGACGGTGCTGGCAAATTACTGAGAGCTTCCCAGGACCTGGAAAATTTCCTTCATAGGTTAATTGTTCCTTCATAGGTTAAATAATGATTTCCTTCATAGATTAATTCTAATGTGACAATATCCCTCACCCTGGTGAATGTGTTTAAAATACTATTCATTAGAGGCTCCTGGGTGGCTCAGTGGGTTAAGCCTCTGCTGTTGGCTCAGGTCATGATCTCAGGGTCCTGGGATTGAGCCCCACATCTTGTCTGGCTCCTTGCTCAGCAGGAAGCCCACTTCTCCCTCTCCCCTCTTCTCATGCTCTCACTTGCTGTGTCTGTCTCTCAAATAAATAAATAAAATCTTAAACAATAACAAATGAAGAACATACTTCCCAGTGCCTTGCCATGTGATTAATACAGCCAAAGAAGGGTAGGCTGAAATGACACTTGTATTTTCTGTCCTTAAGTATTTAGGGACAGGTGTGATAACTTTATGCCTTCTCTTCCCCTGCTGCCTCAACCTTCAGAGCCATGTATCCTAAATGCATTAGTTACAAGATGGCAACAGGACTTTAGTTTAGGGGAAAAAAAGTTATTCGGCCAAGCTACTGGTTTAGGGGTTATCTTGTTACCCTAGAGCTTGTCGTGACTAAATCATAGAGTAACATATTTGGAAAATATAAACAAAGAAGGACAGGAAAAAATCTATAGTCATATGGACACCATTGGGCCTCAGGTGGCTGTGGTATTCTGTGGAATGTCCTTGAAGATTCCATCTCTTAATCCAGCCCTTCAGTGAACTACCAGGAATGTGCTGGGTTCTTTTGAATCAGTGACTATCACCTGATTTCAAGCAGACAGGTAGCCAGAGTCTCTAGAATGGGCAGATGAGAGGAGATGCTTGGAAAAATGCACAGGGAAAGACATCACACTGTCATCACTGTCATCCTCATGGAGAATTCAGGAAAACTGAAACTCTCTCTCTGCGGGGCGGGGTGGGGGGCTCTATTACTTTTCTGCTTCAGGTAACATCTCCAAAGTTTCTGTGACTTTTCCCATTAAAGGCATTTTTTTATTTTTTAGCTGGGCCAGTGGTGTCTTTCCATCAAAAACATAATGTATTACCACTCAAAGATAATCCTGTTTGTGACTTCTATTTCCAGTATTATATCTATTTTTCATAATATGAGTTTCCACAATTAAATATTAAACCACAGTATTTATCTTGTATTTATAAAAATGGAATTTGTATTGCCCATTCAATCACAGCAAAAACCTGCCTTTTTACTTATAATGTTATGAACATCTTTCTATGTCATACAACATTCTTCTATAGTTTCCATTTTAATGCCTGCCTAGAATCCCAACATCTGGTTATATCCTCATATATTTGACAAATCTTTTACTGCTGGACATATAAAAATGTTTCCAGTTTTTCAGCACTGAAAGGGGGAAAAAAAGATCCTTAGAGCTAATCTTTGCTCATATCCATCATTATTTGTTTAGAACAAATTCCTAAAAGTGAATGTCTCCAAAGTGAATGCAAAAAAACTGGTAACTTGCCATTTTCTGGAAAGGCTATTACAGCCTGCATGGGTAGGAGTGTCCTTGTCTCACTCACCTGCCACACCTCCTTGAAGCCAGCAGGCAGAGATAGAACAGGAGCCCATCTAATGCTTACCACATAAATCTCCTTCATGCAACTTTGTGTCTTATGACTAATGAATGATCTGTAGCCCCTGCTGACTCTAATTCTTCTCTTATGTTATTGAGCATATCCTCACATACCACCAAAGAGGCTTTTAAACAGTCTCATGCATGTAGTTTCCATGGTTTGAATTCCTTAATTAATCGTATCTTCTGACTCTCCTGGGGACTTGGTTACCTACATGCTTTACAATTTCTAACTGTGAACTCATCTTTGGTGGGAAATTTTTCTCTGGGATTCCTGGGGGCAAAGATTGAAGACGCTCTTGGCACAGGCTTGATATTTAAATTGCTCCCCATGACTCTTTTGCCACCTGTGGTCTGGGGTGGCCAACTTGCCTATAGGCCATGTGCTCAAGCCAGTGGGTAGAGCTTTTTAGTGTCCCTTTCATGGATGGAAAGCCCTTTATGATTTCCTGCTATGGACTTTGCTAGCTCCTATCCTGTGGATGCAATTCTGTTCTCCAGGCATTGGTATTATGACTGTCTAAGTGTATGCTCTGATACCACATGGACTGTATGGCTCATTTAGTCTGCTCATCCTTTCTGGCACCTGGGATTCTCTTTCCCTTTATGTTTATTTTTTGATCCAACCTATGTATTTGAAGCTTTAGATGTTGTATTTTATCCTGCATTCCTATGTGCTCAGAGTGTTGAGAGGGTTCTGATGTCAACTCACCTACTATGTTAGTTAGCAGACTCTGAACTGTTCCTCCACCCTTTGGGCTGACTTGACACCCTTTGATGATGGCCGGAAGCTGGAGAACAGCTGAAGCAACAATCATTACACTTGTTAAGAAGTCAACACAGGTAGAACACTTGAGACCACATGTATTCACTAACCCTGGCTTGTTCGCAAGAGTCAGAGCCACGCTATTGGGGGAAGACAAGAAGCGTGTCCCAAGCCACAAATCCTCAAGCTCCTGGTTCAGTGCAACCCTTTTGATCCACAATCCTCTAAACAAAAACAACAATTAATACAGCAACTACTGTTGAGTACCAGGTTCCGCCATAAACACACTGCATGGATTAACCCATTTAATCATCATAAAAAGCCCATGAGATAGAAGTTATTGTTAGCCCCATTTTACAAACAAACAGACTGAAATAGATGGGTAGAGCAACATGCCCAGGGTCACATAGCTATGAAAGGGGAGGGATGATGTTTGAACCCCAGATCTCAGAGTCCTGACCTCTACAACACACGTTTGACCTTTCCTTGTCTTCTGCATCACATCCTCCCAAATTCCACTCAACACCCTTTCTCTTGGGATGTCCTTGGTGTTCAGTCTATTCTTTATCATTAAGACTTTTCCTCCAATTCTACCAATCCAATACATTCTATTTCTAACATCAAGAGATAACTTATACAACCACATGATTATACCTCAACTCTCCTCCTAAGCCCTCTCCTTCTCTCTCTCACACAGAACTACTTATGAGGTGCATTTACCACACTTAATTAACTCAACGCATCCTCCCTTTTAAAATACATTAATTCCCCGTCCCGAGCCAGTACCACCATCAACCTCTCTGCCTCTCTGCGGCAGGTCAAGGAAGCCCAGGAGGTTAATTATCACACAGAATTTTCAGGTGTACTGAGTCCTGGCTACCCTGGCTACCAGCTCTGCAGAAAAGAGTACAGATGCCATGCTTCTCAACCATAGCTGAACAGTGGAATTGCAAGGGGAGGTTTAAAGTGACACGGAAGCCTTGGTCCTCTCCCTAGTTTAATTGCTCTTCATGGAGCCTGGGGAATTAAGCATTTGGAAATCCTTCCAGGTGATTGTAATAGGCAGCCAAGGCTGAGAAAATTAAGATGAAGCAAGTTATCCTCCAGGATTGTGTCATGATTGCTCTGTAGCTGGATTTGGGAAGACGTGTCACCCTTCTTGCCTTACCCTGATGACCTTGGGACTTGAGGAACATAAAATCTACCAGAGGACTTACTGAAATACAGATTTCTGGGCCCCACTGCCCGGAGTTTCTGGTTGAGTAGATCTGGGGTGGAGTCTGAGAATTTGCATTTCTAACAAGCTCCAGGTGAGGCCAATGCTGCTGATCTAGGAACCATCCTTCGAAACCACGGTCTTAGAACTATTTTTGCTTGTTTAATGGCTGGCCCTTCTACATGCTGTTCACTGCCATGGTTCGGAACACCATGCCTGCCGATTCCGGTTTTCTCAACTTGTCCTTCAAGGTCTGATTCAAGTCCTTCCTTGGTCAGGTCATCCTGATGGCCCAGCCCGGTGGCACCTGCCTCCTCTCCCACATGCTGGGGCTCCTTCTCCGTGACTCTCATAGTGGCTGAGAGTACAGGTCATAGACTTTAGAGTTAGAAAGATGCTTATTATCCAACTGTTTAAAACTCTACCTTTGAGCTGAAGAATTATTTTTCATTCCAATGAAATCGTATTGCAAGTGGTAATATTTAAAATACATAGATGGGGTATGTCTCCTCGTCTAGGAGACTAGGAACATCACTATATATACCTTTCTTTTCCCTTCTATGGGGTCTTGAGGCACTTGGAGGAGGCATATGAGAACTGGAGAACATAATTTGGAAGCCACCCATAGTATAAGCCTTCATTTTATGTGTGATAAAACTGAGACTCAGAGGGGGTAAGCGACATGCCCTTTCATTTATTTGATATCATTGGTTACTGACTCTGGGCCAGGCACTGTAGCAGGTCCTGCAGATGGAGAACAGGTTGGGCAAGCCCAGGACCCAGGAGCTTACTTCTAGCTAGGGAGACAAGGAGTAAGTAACCACACAGACAAAATGATCACGGACTGTGACAGGAACTAAAAGGGATGCCAACATATGCTAGAATCACATGAGTTTAAGGAGGGTCTCTGTGAAGTGACCTTCATTCTGCATCTGGAAGGATGAGAAGAAACCAGCTATGAACTTTGTTTGTGGGTCACAGTGAAAAGTCTGGATTCTCTTCTTAGTGGGCTGGAAAACCAGTGGAGGGCTTTAAGCAGGGAAGTGACCAGACTTCACCTTGTTCCTCCCGTTATTTGCCTCCTTGGACAAATGGATCTCAGTCTTTGTATCTTTCATGGCATCCATGAGGACTCAGTACTGAAACTATGTGTGCTGTTGGCTGGTTGCCCGAGTCAACAAGGACTTAAAGTCCTGTTCTGGGGGCACCTGGCTGACTCTGTTGGTGCAACTCTTGATCTCAGGGTTGGGCATCCCCATGTTGGGTGTGGAGATTAATTACTTAAAAATAAAAATAAATAAAAATAAAGCTGTATTCCACATAGCTTCCCATTTTCTAGACCAGTTATCTCTTATTTTGGGTTTGAACCCTGTCAAGTGTCTGATCAGAGTTATGGAGCTTTCCTTAAGAAATATTCCCATGCACCCATGCACATAGTGAGACTTGTGAGAGCCCTGAAGCCCATCTCAGGACCTGGCCTTCTGCTATAGAGATACCTTTCCTTCAAAGACCCCTTATTTGACTGGATATCATTGCTATCCTAGATTTAGAATCAGATTATCTTCACATTTTTAAGCCCCAGTTTTCCTGCCTGTAAAATGGATTAATGCATATGTCATGGGGGACTTTAAGAATAAAACAAGATAATACAGATCGGTGCCTAGCACAGAGGTGCCCAGTAGATATCAATTACTTGCCCTTCCCCTTGGCAAGAAAGGAAGCAGCTCGGGCACCTGGGTGGCTCTGTCTGTTAAGCGTCTGTCTTCGGCTTCAGTCATGGTCCCAGGATCCTGGGATCGAGCCCCACATGGGGCTCCCTGCTCAGTGGGGAGTCTGCTATTCCCTCTTTTAGCCCCTCCCCCATTCATGCTCACTCCCTCTCAAATTAATTAATTAATTAATTAATTATTCTTTAAAAAAAAAGGAAACAGCTCCTCATGAGGCCAGATCCTACAGTTGTTTAAAACCTGGCGCAGGTGGAAGGTAGATGAGAATTGAATGCTAGTTGTCTTTGTTCGGTTTTCTCATCTATAGAATGGGGATAGATCTGTAAAAACCCTTAATAATGTGTCTGGCACCTGGCCAGAACTTTGATAATCAGTTTCTGATAATTCTGATAATGATGATGATACTGATATTGTCTGTTCTATGCAACTCCACACCTGCTTGGGTGAGGAAGAGCTGGGCCTATGGGATGAATTGGGAAAACACAGACTTGATTCTAAGGAGGCTAGAATTGGGGGAGCTCAGTCTATGGCAAACCATCCTAGAGTACTGCCCCATGGGAACAACCTTGGTTGAAGACAATCAGATGCTTGTGAAATCCATGTCCCTTGGACATCTCTACCATCTTTCTGAACCCAAATCAGAGTGGAGAGGGACAGTCCTCAGTCACTGGAGATGGGCTCTGCCTCCCTCAGGGAATGCTGGGTAACATGAAAATACTGCAGTCCCAAGAGAGAACATAAAGACCAATGAAATGAGGCCAATGCATAATGCAGGAGCCCGCTTTCTCCCCAACTTAATTCTATTTTGTTAAGTAATGATGGAATAAAAATTCAGGATGGTGGAAGATGAGATTTGCAGCTCTATTTGATCAAATGCCTATTGCTGTCGCTTCAAGCCAAACGGGTCGCTTCATAAACAGATAAATAAATCAGACATCAGTGGGAAATGAAAAGTCATGGCCGAGGATAGAACAAGACAGAAAATCATTCCTATTCCGTGATGCTCATTTGGGGCATCACACCCAGGCTGCAGTGGTGGCCCTGAAGGGGCTGATGGAAGATTATTACAGAGAGGGGATTCAACCCAGGATTTGGAGGACACAAACCTTTCTTAGGGTATGCCATCTGCCTGAGCCAAGGTCATGCCAGGCAACTCTGAAAAGCCAGCAACTGACCTCCACCATTAATGCTCCATCTGTGGGATTAACTATGCTGCCTGGGTAATAATTTATGGGGAATCATTAACCTAATGATATTGGTTTTCTATAAACTGCTTAGTCCGTCTCAGGGAAAATGGATTTTATAAATCTAGGTGGAAAATTCTGGGTGACTCATGAAGGCCCATCAGCAAGTGGGGACGGGTCTGAAGGACCTCGAAGATCACTCCTTTGTTTTCTTTTATATGCCAGTCCAGGCAGTCATTCCAGTTGATGGAGGAAGTGCCCAGGGTTGAAAAGTACACACTGGAAAAAGGGGTGTTGGTTCTTCTTGCCTTGAGTTTTGGATCACACATGTGACCTGTCATGAAGATTGTGGGAAAGAGGATAAGGTAGCATTCCCAGTGCAGGAAACACCTGGGCTGCAAAAATCCAAATTTTACTCATCCAAACAAGAATCAATATTCCTTAAACAAGCCAACTTCTGTACCTGCTATGTGTCTGCCTGGGAGATTCACTGCTTTGTGCAGGGGGTGCCAGGGAAGCCTCCAAGAGGGTGAGTTAAGAGACTCAGTGATGAAATGGAGCCAGCATGCAATTGCTGGAAGGAGGGGCACTCAGGGGTAGAAAGGCTACCGAGGCAAGTGCAAAGGCCCTAAGGCCAGAACAAGTTTGGCCTGTCTGGGGGAGAAGAGACTTTATTACAATGATTACAGGTGACAGGTCTTTTTATTCCCATTTGAGAGATGAGAAAACTAAAACCCAAGAAGATTAGGCAGACAATTCCCATGCACCCCAGAAAACGAGATTTGCAGGAGGTATTGATGGATACCAATCTGTGCATGTATCCATTAGACCACAGGTTAGCAAACACTGGCCCATGGTTAAAACAAGGCCTTCCCCTGATTTTGTAGAGAGAGTTTTATCAGAACACAGTCCTTCGTGGACATATTATCTATGGTTGTTTCATGCTGCAATGGCAGAGTCGAGTAGTCTTTGTGGCCCAGAAAACCTCAGATATCTTCGATCAGATTTTTTACAGACAACATTTGCACAGCCCTGTGCTAGACGATGCCTGTCTTCTTGGTCTCTCCATTTGCCTTTTGTGGAAGGAGGTGACAAGTCAAATGCCCTGAGAATATGGGTCAATATGGGTCATACAGTCCACTGTATGGAGAAGGAGGGAGAGGTGAAGGAGAAAAGCTGAAAACGTCTTTCATAAGCCAGCACCCAGGGTTGTCTGAGGGAAGGAATGTCCCTTGTAAGGAAGCAGAATGTCTTGATATCCATGGAGAAGCATTCGATTTGGGCGGGGGAGGGGGGTTATCTCTGTCACAGACAATACAGGGACAGCCACTTCAGAGTATGAAAAATTGATGTGACTGGAGCCCTTTTTGGAAAGGGAGACCAAAAGGCCACTGTAGAGAGCCTGCCTTACCTGCCTTTTCTGAACAGCGCCAGAAGCTCTGGATGGGGCAAAATGACAAAATGACAAATGTTCGTAAAAGTCAACAGGACAGGGGCGCCTGGGTGGCTCCAATGGTTAACCATCTCAGTCTTGATTTCGGTTCAGGCCATGGTGTTGGGGTCCTGAGAGGGAGCCCCACATCAGGCTTTGCGCTCATTGGGGACTCAGCTTCTCCCTCCACTCTCCCCACTGCACATGTTCTTTCTCTCAAATAAATAAATAACATCTTAAAAAAAAAAAAAAGCAAACAGGACCGTGGATATCCTGATCATAACACTGTTGGCTGCAGACTCTGAAAAGACAGAACAGTTCACTAATGCACGCAGGAATCTTTTTTGCTTGCTAACACCAGAAGAGGAGTGGATCAATGCGTGTGATCTGAACTCCTATGATCACAGACCCTCTTCCTTTTCCTCATAAAAACTTCCCACCTCCACCCTCCAAGTGGGAGCACTATTCAGGGATCTACCCGAATCTGAGCTCCCTAAATTAAAATAAATGCTCATTAGCTTCTCATTTCGGCTCCTTATTTTCAGGTTGATGAGATCATACCGCAAGAGCAGTAGCCCTGGGTGTGGGGGAGGGGCAGAGAAAGGCAGAGGGTACCTCTGTCCACACCCGCCAAGCCTTTGTGTCCAGGGGGCTGTGGGGGGAGGAGGGAGACAGGGGGCACAACACCTGGCATTTTGGCGTTCCCCCGGTTCTTGCCAGGTGTTGGTTCCCATTGCAGACTAACCTGCTTCCTTGACCTTCTGAGCCCAGGTGATAGGGAAGCCGTGACCTTTTCCCCCAGATGCACCTATAGAAGAAGCTGTCTTCTTCCCCTTGGGGAAGTGTCGCCTGAACACGGGTTACCCTGCTGCCTTCTTCTGGTGTTACAGTGTCACCTCTGGAAGGAAAAGTTATAGAATTTAGAGTCCGCCCATCCGAGTTTAAACCCTAATTCTGCCATGAGGAAGCTTGGAACAAGCTACTAACTCTTCTGAGTGTCAGTTTCTTCATGGCCAAAGCTGGGATGATAGCACCTGCCTCCTTGAGGGTTATTAAGATTAAGATGAGAAATCCAAAACACCAGCCATTCAGTAGTTGAAATTCCTACTCTCTATTTTGAAATGGGGAATAAGAACCATATTTCCCAATCTCCCTTGTAGCTGGACAGGGCCATGTGAGTATGGTTATGGCTACCAGATGTAAGAGCCACTGGTGCCTTACTTAAACTTCTAGGAAACACCTTATTTTTTGGTATCATGTTCACATTTTATTTTATTTTTTAATCAGGTTATAAAACAGTAGATATCGTATGATCCCATGATTGCATCAAAAAAACGTTTTCATGTATAACATACATCATTATAAATAATGAAATGGATAAAAGGTCAAAACAGGGTCATTATTGTAGGATGTGGATGGTAGATGAAGATCTGTTTCCTTCTTAGTGCCCGATGATATTTTAAAGTTTTCCTATAATGAACATACATGTCTTTTCAAAAGGCCATAAAAATCTAAAATGCTATTTTGCATATTAAATGACTAAATCCCAAAATAAATACTTGTCTATAAAAATGACTCTTTATAGAAGGCTTACAGAACAAAACAAGCCATGCCCTGCTTTTCCATCAATTTCCTAACCTCATCCTGTACCCTTTCCCACCTACCCACATGTGATAAGCAACTGAAGCTCCTCAGTGGAAACTAACTTCCTTTTCCTTCTTCCTGGAAGCTAGAAAGTGGGTGTGATGACTGGAGCTAGAGCAACTATTATGAACCATGAGGAGGAAGCTTTGTGTTGTGGTGGCAGAGCAACAAGCTAGAAGGAACCCAGGCCTCTGAACTCCTTCACTGCAATTTTTGATTCTGTGAATGAGAAAGACACTTCCATTGTGTTTATGCTATCTTTAAATTTTTAGTTCTCTCTTCCTCAGGGTATAAAGAATCCTGATATACTAATTGTGTGGCCTTGAACAAATTTGCTGCCTCTCCAAGTCTCAGTACCTCATCAACAAAATAGGTTTATAAATCCCAAACCCTTAGAAACATTGTGGGAATTCAAGGACACAATGTGGTGGTTTTCTGCTATTTCAGAAATGTTTTGTGATGATGCCCTGGAAATATTGATCTTCAGACCCTGTACTAAAGCATTTGAATCACTAGATCTGATGATGGTGCCAATGTCCATTTTGGTCAAGTCTCCAGGTGATATGATACTCACCCAGCTTTGGGAAACATGGAGCTGAGAGAATAATCTTTTTTTTCCCCTGCTTTCAAAGGCAGATAGAACATTAAGAAATGTTGTTTGCAGGGGAGGAGTCAAGATGGTGGAGAAGTAGCAGGCTGAGACTACTTCAGTTAGCAGGAGATCAGCTAGATAGCTTACTAAAGATTGTAAACACGTGAAAATCCATCGGCAGATCGAAGAGAAGAAGAACAGCAATTCTGGAAACAGAAAAACAACCACTTTCTGAAAGGTAGGACCGGCGGAGAAGTGAATCCAAAGTGACGGGAAGATAGACCCCGGGGGGAGGGGCCAGCTTCCGGCAAGCGGCGGAGCAACGGCTCATAAAATCAGGACTTTTAAAAGTCTGTTCCACTGAGGGACATCGCTCCAGAGGCTAAACCGGGGCAAAGCCCACGCGGGGTCAGCGTGGCCTCAGGTCCCGCAGGGTCACAGAAGGATCGGGGTGTCTGAGTGTCGCAGAGCTTGCGGGTATTGGAACGGGAAAGCCGGCTACAGAGACAGAGCCAACAGTAAGCTCACAGCTAGCTTGGTGTTACCTTGAACCGGTCGCAGGCTCGGTGAGCTCGGAGCGCGGCTGGAGGTCAGGCAGATGGGAGTAACTGGGCGCTGTTCTCTGAGGGCGCACTGAGTAGTGGGGCCCTGGGCTCTCGGCTCCTCTGGGCTGCAGACCAGGAGGCCGCCATTTCAATTCCCGTCCTCCGTAACTCTACGGAAAGCGCTCAGGGAACAAAAGCTCCTGAAAGCAAACCCAAGCGGATTATTCACCCCGGATCCGGATAAGGGCGGTGCAATTCCTCCTGGGGCAAAGACACTTGAGAATCACTACAACAGGCCCCTCCCCCAGAAGATCAACAAAAAATCCAGCTGAGACCAAGTTCACCTACCAAGGAGTGCAGTTTCAATACCAAGGAGAGCAGCAGAATTCCAGAGGAGGAGAAAGCAAAGCGAGGAACACATGGCTTTTTCCCTGTGATTTTTTTAGTCTTTCAGTTAATTTAATTTTTTCTTTTTCATTTTTTGTTGTTTTTCTTGCCTTCTGGAAAAAATTTTTTTTAACTTTTACCTTTTTCTTTTTTAACGTTTTTTAACTAGTTTATCTAATATTTATATATTTTTTTATATTTTTCCTATTTGTTTTCTTTTTTTTAATTCTTTCCTTTTCTTTTTTTTTCTTTTTTCTTTTTTTTTTCTTTCTTCCTTTTTGTACCTCTTTTTATCCCCTTTCTCCTCCCTCATGATTTGGGATCTCTTCTAATTTGGTTAAAGCATATTTTCCTGGGATTGTTGCCACCGTTTTAGTATTTTACTTGCTCCTTCATATACTCTTATCTGGACAAAATGACAAGACGGAAAAATTCAACACAAAAAAAAAGAACAAGAGGCAGTACCGAAGGCTAGGGACCTAATCAATACAGACATTGGTAATATGTCAGATCTAGAGTTCAGAATGACAATTCTCAAGGTTCTAGTCGGGCTCGAAAAAGGCATGGAAGATATTAGAGAAACCCTCTCGAGAGATATAAATGCCCTTTCTGGAGAAATAAAGAACTAAAATCTAACCAAGTTGAAATCAAAAAAGCTATTAATGAGGTGCAATCAAAAATGGAAGCTCTCACTGCTAGGATAAATGAGGCAGAAGAAAGAATTAGTGATATAGAAGACCAAATGACAGAGAATAAAGAAGCTGAGCAAAAGAGGGACAAACAGCTACTGGACCACGAGGGGAGAATTCGAGAGATAAGTGACACCATAAGACGAAACAACATTAGAATAATTGGGATTCCAGAAGAAGAAGAAAGAGAGAGGGGAGCAGAAGGTATACTGGAGAGAATTATTGAGGAGAATTTCCCCAATATGGCAAAGGGTACGAGCATCAAAATTCAGGAGGTTCAGAGAACGCCCCTCAAAATCAATAAGAATAGGCCCACACCACGTCACCTAATAGTACAATTTACAAGTCTTGGTGACAAAGAGAAAATCCTGAAAGCAGCCCGGGAAAAGAAGTCTGTAACATACAATGGTAAAAATATTAGATTGGCAGCTGACTTATCCACAGAGACCTGGCAGGCCAGAAAGAGCTGGCATGATATTTTCAGAGCACTAAATGAAAAAAACATGCATCCAAGAATACTATATCCAGCTAGGCTATCATTGAAAATAGAAGGAGAAATTAAAAGCTTCCAGGACAAACAAAAACTGAAAGAATTTGCAAACACCAAACCAGTTCTACAGGAAATATTGAAAGGGGTCCTCTAAGCAAAGAGAGAGCCTACAAGTGATAGATCAGAAAGGAACAGAGACCATATACAGTAACAGTCACGTTACAGGCAATACAATGGCACTAAATTCATATCTCTCAATAGTTACCCTGAATGTTAATGGGCGAAATGCCCCTGTCAAAAGACACAGGGTATCAGAATGGATAAAAAAGCAAAACCCATCTATATGTTGCCTCCAAGAAACACATTTTAAGCCCGAAGACACCTCCAGATTTAAAGTGAGGTGGTGGAAAAGAATTTACCATGCTAATGGATATCAGAAGAAAGCAGGAGTGGCAAACCTTATATCAGATCAATTAGATTTTAAGCCAAAGACTATAATAAGAGATGAGGAAGGACACTATATCATACTCAAAGGGTCTGTCCAACAAGAAGATTTAACAATTTTAAATATCTATGCCCCCAACGTGGGAGCAGCCAACTATATAAACCAATTAATAACAAAATCAAAGAAACACATAAACAACAATACAATAATAGTAGGGGACGTTAACACTCCCCTCACTGAAATGGACAGATCTTCCAAGCAAAAGATCAGCAAGGAAATAAAGGCCTTAAACGACACACTGGACCAGATGGACATCACAGATATATTCAGAACATTTCATCCCAAAGCAACAGAACACATTCTTCTCTAGAGCACATGGAACATTCTCCAGAATAGATCACATCCTTGGTCCTAAATCAGGACTCAACCGGTATCAAAAGATTGGGATTATTCCCTGCATATTTTCAGACCACAATGCTCTAAAGCTAGAACTCAACCACAAAAGGAAGTTTGGAAAGAACCCAAATACATGGAGACTAAACAGCATCCTTCTAAAGAATGAATGGGTCAACCGGGAAATTAAAGAAGAATTGAAAAAATATCATGGAAACAAATGATAATGAAAATACAACGGTTCAAAATCTGTGGGACACAACAAAGGCAGTCCTGAGAGGAAAATATATAGCGGTACAAGTCTTTCTCAAGTAACAAGAAAGGTCTCAGGTACACAACCTAACACTACACCTAAAGGAGCTGGAGAAAGAACAAGAAAGAAACCCTAAGCCCAGCAGGACAAGAGAAATCATAAAGATCAGACCAGAAATCAATGAAACAGAAACCAAAAAAAAACAATAGAAAAAATCAACAAAACTAGGAGCTGGTTCTTTGAAAGAATTAATAAAATTGATAAACCCCTGCCCCGACTTATCAAAAAGAAAAGAGAAAGGACCCAAATAAATAAAATCATGAATGAAAGAGGAGAGATCACAACTAACACCAAAGAAATAAAACTATTATAAGAACATACTATGAGCAACTCTAATCCAATAAATTTGACAATCTGGAAGAAATGGATGCATTCCTAGAAACATATAAACTACCACAACTGAACCAAGAAGAAATAGAAAGCCTGAACAGACCCATATCCAGTAAGGAGATTGAAACAGTCATTAAAAATCTCCAAACAAACAAAAGCCCAGGGCCAGACGGCTTCCCGGGGGAATTCTACCAAACATTTAAAGAAGAACTAATTCCTATTCTCCTGAAATTGTTCCAAAAAATAGAAATGGAAGGAAAACTTCCAAACTCATTTTATGAGGCCAGCATCACCTTGATCCCAAAACCAGACAAGGATCCCATCAAAAATAGAGCTATAGACCAATATCCTTGATGAACACAGATGCTAAAATTCTCACCAAAATACTAGCCAATAGGATTCAACAGTGCATTAAAAGGATTATTCACCACGACCAAGTGGGATTTATTCCAGGGCTGCAAGGTTGGTTCAACATCCGCAAATCAGTCAATGTGAAAAAACACATCAATAAAAGAAAGAACAAGAACCATATGATACTCTCAATAGATGCTGAAAAACATTTGACAAAGTACAGCATCCCTTACTGATCAAAACTCTTCAAAGTGTAGGGATAGAGGGCACATACCTCAATATAATCAAAGCCATCTATGAAAAACCCACCGCAAATATCATTCTCAATGGAGAAAAACTGAAAGCTTTTCCGCTAAGGTCAGGAACACGGCAGGGATGTCCATTATCACCACTGCTATTCAACATAGTACTAGAGGTCCTAGCCTCAGCAATCAGACAACACAAGGAAATTAAAGGCATCCAAATCGGCAAAGAAGAAGTCAAATTATCACTCTTTGCAGATGATATGATACTATATGTGGAAAGCCCAAAAGACTCCACTCCAAAACTGCTAGAACTTATACAGGAATTCAGTAAAGTGTCAGGGTATAAATCAATGCACAGAAATCAATTGCATTTCTCTACACCAACAGCAAGACAGAAAAAAGAGAAATGAAGGAGTCAATCCCATTTACAATTGCACCCCAAACCATACGATACCTAGGAATAAACCTAACCAAAGAGGCAAAGAATCTACACTCAGAAAACTATAAAGTATCATGAAAGAAATTGAGGAAGACACAAAGATATGGAAAAATGTTCCATGCTCCTGCATTGGGAGAATAAATATTGTGAAAATGTCTATGCTACCTAAAGCAATCTACACATTTAATGCAATTCCTATCAAAGTACCATCCATCTTTTTCAAAGAAATGGAACAAATAATCCTAAAATTTATATGGAACCAGAAAAGACCTCTAATAGCCAAAGGGATATTGAAAAAGAAAGCCAACGTTGGGGGCATCACAATTCGGGACTTCAAGCTCTATTACAAAGCTGTCATCATCAAGACAGCATGGTACTGGCACAAAAACAGACACATAGATCAATGGAACAGAATAGAGAGCCCAGAAATAGACCCTCAACTCTACAGTCAACTAATCTTCGACAAAGCAGGAAAGAATGTCCAATGGAAAAAAGACAGCCTCTTCAATAAATGGTGCTGGGAAAACTGGACAGCCACATGCAAAAAAATGAAATTGGACCATTTCTTTACACCACACACAAAAATAGACTCAAAATGGATGAAGGACCTCAATGTGAGAAAGGAATCCATCAAAATCCTTGAGGAGAACACGGGCAGCAACCTCTTCGACCTCAGCCGCAGCAACATCTTCCTAGGAACAATGCTAAAGGCAAGGGAAGCAAGGGCAAAAATGAATTATTGGGATTTTATCAAGATCAAAAGCTTTTGCACAGCAAAGGAAACAGTTAACAAAATCAAAAGACAACTGACAAAATGGGAGAAGATATTTGCAAACGACATATCAGATAAAGGACTAGTGTCCAGAATCTATAAAGAACTTAGCAAACTCAACACCCAAAGAACAAATAATCCAATCAAGAAATGGGCAGAGGACATGAACAGACATTTCTGCAAAGAACACATCCAGATGGCCAACAGACACATGAAAAAGTGCTCCATATCACTCGGCATCAGGGAAATACAAATCAAAACCACAATGAGATATCACCTCACACCAGTCAGAATGGCTAAAATCAACAAGTCAGGAAATGACAGATGCTGGCGAGGATGCGGAGAAAGGGGAACCCTCCTATACTGTTGGTGGGAATGCAAGCTGGTGCAGCCGCTCTGGAAAACAGCATGGAGGTTTCTCAAAATGTTGAAATTAGAACTGCCCTATGACCCAGCAATTGCACTATTGGGTATTTACCCTAAAGATACAAACGTAGTGATCCAAATGGGCACGTGCACCCGAATGTTTATAGTAGCAATATCCACAATAGCCAAACTATGGAAAGAACCTAGATGTCCATCAACAGATGAATGGATCAAGAAAATGTGGTATATATACACAATGGAATACTATGCAGCCATCAAAAGAAATGAAATCTTGCCATTTGCGACAACATGGATGGAACTAGAGCGTATCATGCTTAGCGAAATAAGTCAAGCAGAGAAAGACAACTATCATATGATCTCCCTGATATGAGGAAGTGGTGATGCAACATGTGGGCTTAAGTGGGTAGGAGAAGAATAAATGATATGGGATGGGATTGGGAGGGAGACAAACCATAAGGGACTCTTGATCTCACAAAACAAACTGAGGACTGCTGGAGGTGGGGGTTTGGGAGAAAGGGGTGGGATTATGGACATTGGGGAGGGTATGTGCTTTGTTGAGTGCTGTGAAGTATGTAAACCTGGTGATTCACAGACCTTTACCCCTGGGGATAAAAATATATGTTTATAAAAAATAAAAAATTATATAAAAAGAAAAAGAAAAAAAAGAGATGTTGTTTGCACGTAACACATAAAGGGGCTCACCCGCTTGGAGGGGGTTCTTACTAAGCCTCCAGCCCAGACCTGACCACCCTGCTGCAAATGCCCATCAGCCCTCACTCTCCCAAGAGGAAGGAATGATTTGCTGTTTAACCACACAGTGTGTGCCATCAGCAGCCACCAGCTGCTCAGTCTCATCTGAACCACTTGCTCTGAATATCTGTTTAAAATGCAACAGCATCCATGGATTATGGCTCGTTGGTTTACATGCTCATGATGGATCTTTTAATCTAATTAAGGGAAGGCAAAGATTTTCCCCTGGTGCTTTCAGCGGCAGAGAGCTCTGATTTTATAGGATAGCACACTAACTGAGAGCACTTGTTTTAAGAGCAGGAAAACCAGGGTCCTAATGCTGGCTCTGTGTCCCTGAACATGTCACTTAACCTCTCTGAAAAGCCAGCTTCTACCTCCATGAGCCAGGCTTTGGGCCAAGCCCTTTGCATGTATGGGAAAATCCCCCAACAGCCCGTGAGGCCAGTGTCTTCATGATTCCCATTTTGCAGATGGGGAAACTGAGGCTCAGAGGGGCTAGCTAAGTTGCCCAGATCACACAGTGAGTAAATGGTGTGAATTTGATAAAGCAATGATATCTGGCTGATGGATTGTTCAGAGGATGAAATAGTTGAGTGTCTCTGGAGAGTTTAGCATGGCTGTTACCCACCAGGGGTACCGCTCACAGTTGTAACACTAGCTGCTACGTTATTGTCATGATTATGTGGTTGTCACCAATGGAGGTGGCGTGGGAGCCAGGGAGCATGGAATCATGCATGGAAAGCAGCCTTCCTATCCAAGTGGAGGAGCACAGGAGACAGAATAAGATCAGTGGTTGGGTCCTACAGACCCACAGAGCTGTCTGTCCTGGTCCAGATATGAGCTAACGGTTCAAGGGATGGATATCTCATTGGACACTGTCTCTTGACCCTAAGAGGTCTTGGTGGTAGAAATTCTGGGTTTTTTTGTGACCACTTTAGTCACCGTGTTTGTTTGCATTCCAGCCACACTTGGATCCCCCAATGTGCCTAAAGCCAGATGCATCCTATTTGTTATTTCTCTCTGATTCAGGAGTCTCAGGAAAGGAGAAGAGAAATCAATGAACCACCAGGCATAAACCCACCACCTAGAATCTACCATTAGCACCGTACTGTGCTTGCATTATCATATCTCCGATTTATGATGTATTTCAAAGGAAATTGCAGACATCAGTACTAAACACCTCAGCATTTTTGTAAAGTTTTAGAATCATTTGTGCCATGGAAACCTGTCCTGGCAGTCCCACGTATGCGCTTCGGATGGATACAGGGTCCCTGAGGAGGAAGCAGAAGTGGGGATGTGGACTCCTGGGCCCCAGAACCATCCTCTCATCTGAACAGATACCCAAAAGCTTGGGGCTATGAAAAGTAGCATTTGAAAGTCATTACTGCTAATTTACAGAAGAGGAAGCTGAGCCATAGTTGGGGTAAGGTCACTTATTCCAAGTCACTCATTAATTCATCAAAGTCTGTTAAACCTTACTGTAGGTTTCTTCCATGGTCTCCTTTGGTAAATTGAGAAATGTTAATGGGTCTTTCCCTGGAAAAATATATGTATTATATAGGGGGACGGGATTCACGGATTCCCCCGTCTATTTGTGATTGTCTAAGGGACACAGTGGACTGAGACTGGACCCTTTAGTGAGGTGGCCTCCCCAAGATGCTGGGGCAGAACGTCCTCTGACCTGGAGGTTTCTCAGATTGTCGGGCCACACAGTACCACCTTGTGGAAAACAACGTGAGACGGTAAAGACATGGGAGGACAAGGGACAGTGAAGGAGAGAAATCAGAGATAATAAGAGATGAGAGAGGCGAATGAGAAAGCCTGATCAGAGTGGAGAGATACTTGGAAAGAATGTGGAGGAGGAACCATAATTTTCCCTCTACCCTTCTAGGTTCTTGGCTGAGATGCCCACTGTAATGAAAGACAGATTACGAAGAGAAAAACAAAACCCAATGTTTATAGTAGCAATATCCACAACAGCCAAAACATGGAAAGAGCCCAGATGTCCACCAATGGATGAATGGATAAAGAAGATGTGGTGTGTGTGTGTGTGTGTGTGTGTGTGTGTGTGTGTGTGTGATATTACTCAGTCATCAAAAAGAATGAAATCTTGCCATTTACAACAATATGGATGAAACTAGAGGTATTATGCTAAGTGAAGTCAGCCAGTCAGAGAAAGGCAAATATGATATAATTTCACTCATATGTGGAATTTAAGAAACAAAACAGATGAACATAGGGGGAGGAAAGGAAAAATGAAATAAGATGAAAACAGAGATGAAGACAAACCATAAGAGACTCTTAACTATAGAAAATAAGCTGAGGGTGACGAAAGGGGAGGTGGGCAGAAGGATGGGGTAACTGGGTGACAGGCGTGAAGGAGGGCACGTGATATAATGAGCACTGGGTGTTACATGCAACTGATGAATCACTGAACTCTACCCTTGAAACTAATAATACACTATATGTTAACTAAATTGAATTTAAATTTTTAAAATTTAAAAACACAGAAGTTTAATAACATACGTACCTCCTATATACAAGGGAGAGACCTAGGAGAGCTAAGCAACTCCCCCCAGTGGCCCCAGCCACCACCTTAAATAACATCTCCCGCTAAGCACAAAATGGTGAGGGGAGGAAGGCCGGTTATGGAAGGTGACCAGAAAAGACACAGTAAACAAGGGTGAGGTGTTTGTGAAGATTTAAATCTCTGCTTTCTCACTGATAGAAGTTTCTAGAGATTCTGAGTCACCTTTCTTCTTCTAGTACTGAGAGGGAGACACCCTTACAGAGATTTCCCTTGTCAATGTTGATGTCACCCATGGAAGAATAACTTCTACTCTATTCGGTTTTCAGAACTTTTCCTATGTCCACTGTTTTTTTAAAAACAATCAAGTGTTAAATAACAAAAATTCAACTGAGTACATTCGAAGATCTAATGGGCTTTCCTGATTCAGGCAGCATCCCATTCAGCAAACAGAAAGGAGCTCTGCTGAGCTGTAGGAAAGGACAGGTTTGTAAAGACTGATAGGAAAATAGTAGCAAAGAATGAACTATTTTAGGTAAGGTTGCCCTTCTAAGGGGAACAGAAGGGGAACAGTACTGGTATGATCCCAGTACTGACCAGGAAATTCCAGGTGGACTGGTCAAAGGTCGCATTCCTATAAAACTGAAACTGTGGGTCAGGTATTAAATCTTGGTTTGCTAATGTGGGGCCTTAATGTTAAGTGATGCCATTTTGGGCCTATGCCTTTCTTTTTAACACAACCTGAAATAGACTGCATTTTGGGGGGCAGTTACAGTCTACTCCCCTTTAAGAGCAAGAGAGACCCTCCTTCAGGTGACTCTGGGCTGGCAGGGAGGAACTGGACTCACTTGGAAAGTAGCTGCCTATTGGCCCTGTCCTTCGGGAGCCTTCTGTGGCCCTTTCTTGCTGCCAGCTTCCTGCAGATGGCAAAACCAATATTCCTAGAAGAGTCCTTGGAGTCTAGAAGGAGGAAAGAGAATGCCATATCCAGTAGCAGCCCAGCCATTGCTGAGGTCTCAAAAGCATCCTCAATTTCACTATCCTTCCCCTCTGCCTCCCACATCTCTGAATCTAGAGGCCCTCATGGTGAGGGGTGAGGGGGCTTCTCAGTGGGAGAGGTACTGGCCTGACTCTTAGGGTTTCTGTTCCAGAGGGCAGGGACTAGAGCAGCAGAGGCTGCTGGGCAGCCCCAAGAGGACACATGGAGTGAGAAGGTCGGGCAGATTGGCCCATGATCTGAGAAACTGGAACCAGACCTCAAACTCAGAATAGCAGTGAAGACAGGGGCAGTATACAGGTCTCTGGTCTGAACTCTTCTGCCCAATTAACCTGCAGAGCATGGAAAAGGTGGGAGAAGAAGATGGATTGTGAAAGACAATAAGAGAGCAAGAGAAAAGGAAATATGAAGGTCAGGGAGGTAGTTAAGAACTTGGTCTGGGAAGTTCTTCCCTCCCTCCACCCCTCCCTCCCTCCCTCCATCCATCCATCCCTCCATCTTTGCATTTCTCCATAACCACACCTCATCCTTCTCTCCATCTCTCCATCCCTCCATATCCCTCCCTCCCTCCCTCCCTCCATCCATCCATCCTTCCATATCCTTCCATCCATCCCTCCATCCATCTGTCCATCTCTCCAACCCTCCATCCATCCCTCCATCCCTCTCTCCATCCATCTCTCCATACACCGCTCTCTCAATCCCTCTCTCCCTGCACATACATCACCAAACATTTATGGGACATGTGCCGGGTGTGTGCCAGGGCCCTGGGGACATGGCAGAGAATATGACTAAACAAGTGCCTGCTCTCTGAGACCTGACAAAATTCTAGAGTGAAGATAAAAAATCAACTAAATAAAAATTTTAAAAAAAGAAACAGTGACAAGGGCTTTAATGAGAATAAAACAGGAGAATTTGGTGGAGATTGAGAAGGTGCCTGATTTTTTTTAGATTAATTTTTTAATAGAGAATGCAAATACGTGATGCAGACTTTAAAATACACATTTCATTTCTATTTTCGTCAAGACAATTTGCGAACATAGTTTGAGCATCCAAATAATGCAGGGAAGTGGGGAGAAGAGATGTTTGTGCCTGTAGCCTGTTTCAGATTCCCAAAGCAATTTTTACATGTTATCTTATTTGTTCCTCACAGCAGCCCTGTAACTGAGGAATGAACAGTCCCATTTCCCAGATAAGGAAACTGAGGCTCAGGTTAAATGGATTTCATAAAGTCACCTTCTTAGGATATGCTGCGCTGAATCCCTCAGGCCTCAGGTTTTTATATGATTTAGGCCATGACTCAGGACCCAATGAGTAATCCCAAGGAAATTATCTTGGATGTGTACAGAGACTTAGTTACAAGGATGTTCATGGTGTTATTTATAATATCGAAAAATGGAAAAGAACCCAAATTTCCACCAATGGAGAACTGGTTAGATAAACAGATGTACAGGGGAATAGTATATATAATCCTGAAATCAACCAATCAATCTATCTATCTATCTACCTATCGATCTACCTATCTATCTATATCTTTTTATATATGCTGGAAGCAATATAAATCTTTATTGGAGGGGCACCTGGGTGGCTCAGTGGGTTAAAGCCTCTGCCTTCGGCTCAGGTCATGATCTCGGGTCCTGGGATCCAGCCCTGCATCGGGCTTTCTGCTCAGCAGGAAGCCTGTTTCCCCCTCTCTCTGTGCCTGCCTCTCTGCCTACTTGTGATCTCATTCTCTGTCAACTAACTAACTAAATAAATAATCTTTTAAAAAAATCTTTATTGGGGCGCCTGGGTGGCTCAGTGGGTTAAGCCACTGCCTTCGGCTCAGGTCATGATCTCAGGGTCCTGGGATCGAGTCCCGCATCTGGCTCTCTGCTCAGCAGGGAGCCTACTTCCCTCTCTCTCTCTCTGCCTGCCTCTCCATCTACTTGTGATTTCTCTCTGTCAAATAAATAAATAAAATCTAAAAAATAAAATAAAATAAAATAAAAAAAATAAAAAATAAAAAATCTTTATTGGAGCTTCTCAGAAAACATCAAAGAAGACTTGATTTCACAATCCTTAGCAATCCTCAGAAAGTCCTATTTCCCCATTTTTATTTTCTTGCATCCTCATGGTTTTCCTGACATTTACCTCTGAATCACTCCCTTTCCACTGACACTCAGCCACCTTAAGATCCTGCCTCTCCTCCTCCTCTCCATTTCCTTCCACCTTTATTTTTTTCTCTAACAAGCTGAGAATCCCCTGTTCTCATTCATCCAGTTCTTTTTATACCCAATTTTGCACCATAAAAACTCAGGAACCCAGATGGTTAATGCAGAATTCTTTCTACTGGTGTAGGGTAAAAGAGGGAATGCTAAATAGGCAACCACATAATTATCCCTAGCAGGTGGAAGAGGGTTAAAAGATGTAAACAATCAAATATTAACATATTTTTCCTCCATTACACTTAAATTTTTAAAGCTTTGTTATTTTTGGACAGAGCCCCTTTCAGAGAATTCGTGTCCACCAGCAGGCCCACAGTTGTGTAGGAGTGTGTCAGGAACCCTCACTGATTGTGAAGTTTCTCAGAATGAATGTTTGTGAACTAGGGAAAGAAGTCTGGAAAAATCCAAAGGCAGTTTCCCAACAATGGCCACTGGCTTCCAGAGAGGCATAAAGAAACACACCCCTCCTTTATTCCCTCCTCTGAAGAATTGGAACTGAGACAATGTCCTGATTTGGTCCTCTAGATGAATGAAAATAAATCACTTTCCTTTGGCACCTGCTCTGGGTGGGAGGGGCTTCACAGCTCTGTCTCTATTCAGAGTCACTTTAACACAGTCATGGCATCCCTAGATAGAAGAAAGTGACCGAAGACAGATGCACTTAGCAAGCCCCAGGAAAGGTGGGGTCTGTATTTCAAGTAGGTGCTGGAAAAGGGGTGTTCAGTGGGGTCCCCTACATCTGTGGGAAAAGTCTGAAAAGTGAAATTCCGAGATGTGTTCCTGCTGGAAGCTTCCAAGCTTTCTTCTCCTGGAGTCTAAACTCCTCTTTCTGGGGTGGTGGGGAGTGGATTTCATGTGGCTTGGCTGGGCTGACCCCAACTCTGGCCAGCCACAACTGTGGACATGTATACTTAATCAGACTACCTCCTCCTTCTGACTGCAGTAATTGGTTCGATGGTGAGTTCAGGAGCCAGGCTGGCCAACCAGAGCCCTTCTGAGGATTTTTCTAATGGAGTTCTTGGGAAAGATAGGTTTCCCACTGAGACAGCTTAACAGGACAGTGTGAATCCAGTGTTGCCAATGGTTGTCTCTCATTGTATTGTGAGAGCCAAACATAGAAGAGAGACAAAGACTCAGAGTTCCCTGGATCCAACTACATCTGAGCCCCAAAGGTCAGTCTGGAATTTCCAATTTCATGAGCCAGTACATTCCAATTTTTGTTGAAGTCATTTTGGGTTGGCTCTCTACCACTTGCAACTCAAAAGAATCCTGGCTGATTATAGGTCCAATATGCAAAAGGCTGTAGCATTTTCTTAGGCTTCTCTGCTCTATGATCTCAGTCTCCACCTACTTGGCAAGAGTTCGATTCAAAGCAATTCAATTCAATTTCGTTCCATTCAATCCCATTTGATTTCATTGGCTCCATTCAGTTAGATTAAATCCAACTTAATTCATTTCACTTCTTTTGGGTTTTTTTTTTTTTTTTAGATTTTTTTTTTTTTAAGTAATCCCAACACCAAATGTGATGCTCAAACTCACAACCCTGAGATCAAGATCCACATGTTCCACCAGCTGATAGTCAGGTGCCCCTCATCCAACTTGGTTGAAGCACCTACTATGTCCTGGACTTTTTACTGAGTTCTAGGGATTCATCGATGACTAAGTGCCCATTTTTCACTTAAGGAGTTGAAAGTGATTTATAAACAGTCTGTGTGAGGGGTACCTGGCTGACTCAGTCAGTAGAGTGTGCAACTCTGGATCTTGGGTTTATGAGTTCAAGCCCTATAACGGGTGTAGAGATTACTCTTAAAAAAAATGAACGGTCAATGTCATAAATATTCTTCTGTTCCAAGCACGGTGGAACCAGAGAGAAACAATGATTCTTACCATTCTGATATTAGGTAGTTAGTTCATTTACTATAATGGAAGCCAGTGCCATTTATTGCCCAAGAGCAAGGACCTTGGAGACAGACTCATTTCCTACTGTTTGGTAGCAAAGTGACATTCAGTTAAAAGGCTTCACCTCCCTGAGCCTTACTTTCCTTATCTGCAAAATGGGGATGGTAATGCATCTATGTCGATCTATTATGGAAAGTCGATGGAAGAATGAACCAGTCAAGCACACAGCATGCACCAAGTACTCCATACGTGATCCTCTCCGTATGGATTACCTCCGTCCTCTCCTCTGCCTATGGGGAGTGCTGGGTGGGTGGGAGTGGCAGAACGCAGAGTTGGGGGTGGGGTCCGTCAGCAACAGAATTCTCTCTACACTCTCCTTAGACACCAAAACCCTAGGACCTGGCACAGAAAAGGCACTGAAAACACATGTAGTACAAGTGTGTGGCATGAAAAGTGAAGAATTGTTTGTAGACAGGGAGGGTGAAGGTCAGAAAAAGCCTTCAGCAGGGGGTCAGTGTTAATGCCAGGATTTCTCTTTGGGAGGGGCTTAGGGGCAGATTTCCTGGGGCTTGACTTGAAGCTGCATGATAAGCCAAGCTCTTTCCCTAAGATTTAGAAATGGAAGCAGGTGATGGAGACTATGGGGAGGGAGAAGTGTTTAAATCCACTGGGAAGGGTCATTCTGACCCTCCGCAAGGCTCAGAGATCCTCTGGTTACTCAACCTCCATCTTGGGACAAATAACAAGGAGCTGGGCAGGAAGCTCAGAGGTCAGTAACCCAAGACAATGACTTCATTTTCTAGAAGTGGAAACCAAAGCCCAGAGAAACTTGTCCCTGGTGAGTGACCCATCAGGTTCATGACAGATCCCGGCAGGACCCATTTATCCCATCACTCATCCAGGTGTGCATTCTACCCTATCCTCACTCTTGGAGATTCTCACCAGGTCTGAGCCGGAGGGAGAGAGAGGTGGGGGTGACACAGGGTCAGGGGACAACTTGAGCATGTCCCGTCCCTCTGCCAGGCTTTTCCTTCATATCCCAAGAGACTTTTCTCACCCCATCTTCATGCTCCTCCTCTTCTCAAGGAGCAACCCTTTGGGTCTTACTTTGGAAAGGTCTAGGGGCCACTGATAATTTCCTGCCTCTCCCTTCAATACCTCTTGTAACCAGTCCCGCCTCCTTCAATTCAGCCCATATAAGAAGTGACAAAAACTCCAGCTTTCACAGGGGCCAGGGACATAGCAGTGGGACAGCCAGGCATGGGACAGTAGGCACTGGTGGGGACTGTGACACATTGGAGAGTCCCTGCCCATCCAAAGACGGCCAGCTGGGTGTGGCCTCATTTTGGAGAAGCCAGAAATGGAGACTTTTGTGTACATTTTTTTTTCTTTTTGGTCTAGATGAACACATCTGCTAGGGGAGTCGGCCCTCCATCTACAACTCAAAGTTGTAGGCACTTCCAGGCCTCGGAGGGGGCAGATCAGCCCCACAGATGGAACGGGGTAAAATGGAGTTGATCAGGGCCATTGGCACGAAATCAGCAGTGGAGGGAAGAAGCCTTGGCAAAGTTGCTGAGTGTCTGAAATCCCAGGCACTCCGTGGTGGGATTTTTTTTCTGCCGCACGGAACAACCTGCTGCCAGGCTCCTGGATGCTGACAGCCCAAGATGTGGAATTTACTTTGAAATGCAAATCACGGGGAAAAAGTGATATTGATGTTGCCGACTAATTAAGAGCTGGCCTGGTTTAAACTTTGGAGGGCTCCTGACAGTCTCCGGCCTTGGAGGGAGCCCGGGAGGATGCGATTTTTATTAAATCGAAGTCCAAGTGGATGGGGAGGCAGAGGGGGGACTCACAGTGGCGTTGGGACTCCTGAGTTCTTCACAACTCACTTACAGAGACAGCAGGGCCACGGGTCTCAGAACATTAGCCCCAGAGCCATTTCCCTTCCAGGGTCACTGATCACGGAGAGGGGTTGGAGGCGTGGGTCCGGCGACAGGGCCTGGCTTTATTGGAACTGAAAGCAACACAAGGCAGCTGATTGGAGTGGTCAGCTGTGATTTACGGGAGGCCTCATTTGCAGATTCTCTCTGCGAGGTCTGAGTTATGCTTGGAGACCTTCCAGAATTAGTAGCTGCCAAGACAGGGACATTCACAGCCTCTCAAGGCCAGTGCCCTGGGGGCAGGGAAACAGGAGCTCAGGGCTGCCTCCCCACTGCCGGGGTTCTCCAAGGACAGCTGATGCATACAGCAGGCTGAGAAGCTAGTGCTCTCATAGTTTTCATTTTACCAAGGAAGAAACAGAGCTGGAGAGGGTCATGCAGCAAGCGAGTGGCAGAGCTGGGATTTAGACCTGTATAGTCTGACTCTTGGTGTCAAGGTCTTACCCCTTGACTCTGTAACCCCTGGCTCTCTGCCCAGTGCTTGGCCTATGGGCGATCCCGGATATATTCCATTAATATTTTATTTTCTAGAATGGGATGTGGAGCTTACAGCCTGTTAACTGACCTGTACCCCTGGGGGCGGGACTCACAACTCGGTCTCCGGACCCAGTAGTATTTCTACTACTCTAGTAGTAGTAATATTTCTACTACTCTAGAGCTCTACTACTCTAGAGCTCCTCAAGGAAACTGAGCTTCCTTGAGGGCAAGCAAGGGACAATACACTGAGCTTTCCCTGCTCAGGCTGCCCAGTGCAAAGCTGAGCACACTCCTTCGCTCATTCCTTCAGCAGGTGTGTGCCTGGAATGCCTTTCGTAGCTATGCTGGGCGCTGGGGCCCCAATAGACGTGGTCTTCTCCTTGGGAACCCATGTCCTTGTGGGATCAGTGGCAGGTAAAGCAACAATAACCACAGCAAGGGATGGAGGTGGAAGGGGGCTCTGAGACCCCAGAGAAGGGGCCTTTAAATTAATGTTTAAATTTAAATTAATGTTTCTGCCTCTCGCACCCAACGAGGACTGAATCAGGCCAACGGGAACCCGAGGTGGAGGGGTGGGCTCTGAAATTCAAAGAAATCCCCCTGGTGTATTAGGGTATTTACAGATTCAGCCTTTGGATCCAGACAAGCTTGAGTCGGGATGCATCTACATGATTTAATCGCCCCATGTCCTCAGGAGACCCACCTCACCCCAGTGACCTGGTTTCCTCCTCTGAAGAACACCTGTCTCCCAGGACTAAATGAGAAAAGGCAGATCTTACACCAGGGATGGAGGCTGGAGTGTCAAAAGAACTCTAGAACCCTAGCTATTCTTACTGTCACTGTCACCACCAGGACCACGAAGCTCTCTGTAGACTCGGAAGGCTGCCGGCCCACATGTGCGGGGCTCAGCCCCTCTCCCTTCCTTCCCCGACGACTTTCTTCCCTCCACCGAAGAGCCCTGAGCCCAGAGATACAGCTCTGTGTCTGGTTCCAGGCAGGGGCCAGTACGGACCGGACAGAGCAAGCCGAGGGTCTCGATCTTGGCAACCTTCTATTAGATCGTGCCTCAATGATTTCTGGGTCCGGCACAAAGTCATCCTGAGCCAATGTGTATTGCTGAAAGGAAAATGTGAAACACATGAAACATCATTTTTTAAAATGCCAAAGGGGTTCTCTGACCCTACTGGGTAGAGTGAGAGATTCAGACTCTAGAATACAGCCAGTGTGCACCTCTTGGCAGCCCCCAGGGAACCACACTCCCAATATTTACACCCTAGTGTTGTTCTCTCCCATTCAATGTGGCTAGCCCTGGGGCTCCTTTGACCACTCGCCTGTGGCAGAGGTGAGGCTATACCATTTCCCCAAGAAAGTTCCTGAACCCTGGCTGAAGACCACTGCTGGCCTAAAGGTCTCCCCCTTGGGGCTTGGTGGCCCTTTGTGTCATCAGGACAGATTAGCAGGTGTTAGAAGTTAGAAACAAGTTATCACCAAAGAGAGACTTCCTACTTGACTGAATCAGGAGGATGGGAGGGAATTAATTGAAAAGGAAATGATTTGCTCACCACGATTTAGACTCAAAAGGGAATGGATTTTCTCAGCTTTTGTTCCTGCCCTGATGCCAAGCCTCCTGGCTGTGAGTGCTGCTTTCTGAGAAATGCCGGCTTGGGTGACCCACGGTTTCTGTAAATTCTGTCCACTCCTTCCATCGTGCTCCCACACATGTCCCTGACCCCCGGGGCCCTGAGAAGGGCACACAGTCTGTCCATCATCCGAGCTTTCCATCTGGAATTCCGTGCCCTCCACGGGGACGTCTGGTCAGGAAGAGAGGACAGTATTTACAGCCCAGCAGCCAGATGGAGCTGGAATGTTCTGTAACAAAATGTAGTGATGAGTGAAAAGTCAGTGGTTCTCAGATTGGAGTTAGTCAAGTACAGTGCAATTGCAGGTTTTGCTTTTATCTCAGAAGGGATATTTTTTCAGTTTTGTGCGAATCACCTCGGTTTCCTGTGAACACACCCCCTGGCTTCTGCAGGCAGGAAGCCAATGGTCCTAGAGAGGGGGTGCCCTCGGGACGCTTTCAATCCAGGGACTTCACCAACTATAGCCCCGGGGAGTGGGGGGAAGGATAGGGGCATTCTGATTTGTGTGGCCCTCTCCTTCCTCACCACCAATTTCTGATCATTTTCTCTTGAAATTACATACAGGGTATTAATAATGATGCTGACGGCTCCCTGTCTTCCCGCTGCTTGGGCCAGAAGCCGTTTTAGATTTCAGCAGTTTGAAAGATGTTAACCCCAAATGGAAATCTAATCACGAATCATGGGGCCATCGGGGACGTGCTAGGGGTCTGGCCCAGGCTGAAGCGTGTCTGTTTCCAGTTCTGATTCCCTGACATCCCCTCCCCTCAGTCATGCCTGGGATCGATTGGTGGCTTATTTTCCTATAAACAAAATGATATCCTGTAAACATGGATTTGAACATGATTGACAAGAAAGGGTTGGGTCTGACCCTAGAATATGACCCCTGTCATCACTCCGGGAGAGAACTCGCCCTAAGGGAAGAGATGGCCCAGTGCGAGGACGAGTCCAACAGCAGAGGCTGAGTCGTCCTGGGGACAAAGGGATTCGTTGCTCAAACACATCCTTGGAGCAGGCCAGCTCTCTGGATGCGTGCATCACAGGGCAAAGCAAGGGAGAAGCTTCTCAAAGCTTGAGAGCCAAGCAGCAGTGCTGAGATCCCTCTGATGGGTTGTACCGCAAGGGGAAGAAGCCCCTCACTCCACGCCCTTCTCTTCATCCTGGATTAACGGGTAACACCTGCAGAGGAATTTCAGCTCATGGAAATGGGCTCCTAGTGGGGCAGTGGGGGGAGGATGACACCTGGGAAATAGTGCCTGGTCCCTGCTATGCCATCTAGGGGAAGTGCCATGTCCAGAGGGAAACGCTGGGGCACAGGACTGTCCCACACAGTCACTCTGGATTCCCGAGAGAGGCTGCACAAAGCACAGTGACCTGAATATTTGAACTAACCTCAAAGGAGAAGAGAAAAGGAAAATGAAGAAGCTCTTTGAAGAACGCATACCTGCTTGCAGATCAGGAAACAGGGTTGGTTGCTCATTGTCATGGGACCAGGAGACAGCTGAAGAGAAGAACATCAAAGAACCCCAGAGAAGGCAAGAGGAGGCACTTACCTGCAGGGAGTAGCCAATTAAGAGGGATTTTTTTAAGCCAGCAAATTAAGCCCTGGTGAGCAATCCACCTCCGGTCTGCCTGGAACTGTCCCAGACCACAGGCTGGCTTAGAGGGATTATTGGTGGGCAGGCTCCAGGTTTGAAGGCCCATCAGTCAGTGTCATGGTTGGGCACAACTACCTGGCCCTCAGGTAGTTAAGCTGGTGAGCAGCCTAGAGAGCATTGCTTCCCCAAGAGTGAGGACTCCTTAGTAAGAAAGGAGCTTCCCATTCAGAGATCTAGAATTCAGAGGAGGATCTCCACTTACAGCTAGAGACAATTGAAATGGGAGAGAGCTTGCACCAGTAATTGGGGGCCCTGACCTGGTCCGTGCTGGGGGAATGGTTTCTGTCCTCTAAACGGCTGGATGATTGATCATATGGTACTCATAAGGAGGAAATCCCACAAGGAAGATGTAGCCTGTTAGATGGTCGTTCAGCAAATATTTGTTCCCTCGCCCACCTGCAAGGAGCACCAGGCATCCCACGCCTTGCCTTGGGTTCAGTTGTGCAGTCTCCTGCAACCAATAGGATGTTAGAGGAGGTGACTCAAAGGAGACTTGAAATGCATTCATGCCGAGGAGGAACAGATGTGGATGGAAGCTGACCTGCTGAGCCCAGCCTCGGTCACCCAAACCCCAGGTGACCCCCAGACAACGGGAGTGGAAAAGCAATCCCGGGGTGGGGGGTGTAGACGGAGAATCTTGTCCTCTTCAGGCCCCAAACGCTCAGAACTCTTTCAAAACCCTGCCTTGCTGCTAAGTGTGTAGACAGTGCTCTTATCCCAACCCTCTCCTGGGGCTTTATGGGTAAGAGTCATCTGCCTGGCTTCACTTCCTCATTCCAGCTCTTTCTAGCTTTGCGTCTTTGAGCTTTGATTCCTTTATAGAATGGAACAGATGATTCGCTACTTAAAGGGGTAGGAATTTGGTTTTGTTTTGTTTTGTTATGTTTTGTTTTTTAGATTGATTTATTTATTTTTGAGAGAGAGAGAGCACATGAGAGCATGTGCAGTGGGGACGGGCAGAGAGAGAGAAGGAGAGAATGTCAAGCAGACTCTCCACTGAGCATGGAGCCCAGCTTGGGGCTCAATCTCAGGACCCTAGATCATGACCTAAGCCAAAGCAGAGACTTAACCCCACTGAGCCACCCAGGTGCCCCAAGGGGTATGAGTTTTAAATGAGGTAGTGCAAGGGGCGCCTGGGTGACTCAGTGGGTTAAGCCTCTGCCTTCGACTCAGGTCATGATCTCAGGGTCCTGGGATTGAGTTCCACATCAGGTTCTCTGCTCAGCGGGGAGCCTGCTTCCCTCTCTCTCTCTCTGCCTGCCTCTCTGCCTACTTGTGATCTCTGTCTGTCAAATAATAAAATAAAATCTTTAAAATAAATAAAAATAAATGAGGTCATGCTTATAAAATAGGTTGGACATTATCTGTCACATAATCCATCAGTCTTTCCACAGGTAGGGTTGATAACTATACTTTGTCATGGTTGGAATGTGACACTCCAGACCCATCATGTTTGGAATTCACCTTTCCAGCCCAGTCAGACTTGGGAGCTAGAACGCCTCCGTTCATGCATGCCTCCTCGCTGGTGAGCCCAGCCTACAGCGTCAGCCTCAGTTTCTGGCAGAAGGGCACAGTTCTGAAAAGCACACACTCTTAGATTTCCCGCCGGAGAGGCCTCAGCAGATTCTGGAAGGTTGATGTCAAGCGTTGAGAAGGAGGGCATGAATCATGTCTTTCCAGGGAGGTTAAAACTCCAGACCCTGGGCAGTTGCCAAAGATCACAGAGAGTGGGGTCAGGTTCCGAGTGTCTTGTAAGGCTGGATTCTTTCCTGAATGCGACAAGTCTGAATCCTGTAGGATGAATACCAAAAACTCAGTGAGCCAGCCAGGTTTGTAAACACAGGCTGTGTGGCTAGAAGATGAGGGGTTCAGTCCGGGTCAGAGGAGAAAGTGTGCCCATTCCGCTTCTCCAGCTTCAGCCTCTGAGGGAACCCAGGGCCCTCGGCTCTCTCTACAGTGAGAAGGAGCTAGAGGTCCTATTGGGATCCTCACTCTGTAGTTGAGGGGTGTTTAAGAAGGACTCTGCCGGAAGGGCACCTGGGGCGCTGGGGGGATTCCGTCGGTTAAGCATCTGACTCCTGATTTCAGCTTGGGTCATGATCTCGGGGTTATGAGATCGAGTCCCGTGTTGGGCTCCGTGTTCATTAGGGAGTCTGCCTGAGGTTCTCTCTCTCCCTCTACCCCTTCCCCTCCCTGTGCTCACACACACTCTCTCTCTCCCAAGTATTAAATAAATAAATCTTAAAAAAAAAAAAAAAAAAAAAGCCTGCCAGAGCCACAGAACTGTCCCAGAGAGCATAACTGAGAAAGAGATGAATTTTATCTTTATATTCGCTGGGTCTAACATGCCCATTTTCTCACACATTTTAACGTCTCTGAAATCAGGATGTTTCTTACCAGCGACGGACGTGAAAATGTCCTGTCACAGGGTAGCTGGCCCCACGGTCTCCTGCTATAGTGGTTCATGAAATAACATGCGTCGGACCCAGTGGGGCTGTCGATGGGATGAAACGCAGTCCTTCCTCCGGCCACTCATGTTCATGTATGGAGTTGCACTGTGCTAAACTCTGATCAGTGCTTTGCATGCGTGAGCTCCTGAGTAAGACTCTGAAGTCATTCTCGTTCTGCAGCTGAGCACACCGAGGTCCGCGAGGTGAAGTCCCTCGCACGACCGTGGAAAGGTCCCCACCTCGTTCTTCAATCTCTCGCCTGAATCCATTTCTCTTTGATCCACCCTCTCAGAAACACTCCGTCTGTTGATAAATCAGACCAGGGTTTCTTTTTAAGACCTGCCTGCCTGTCTATCTGCCTATCTATCTGTTGAATCTATCTTCCTCTCTCTCTCCCTCTCGCTCTTTCTCATCCTCGGTCCCTCCACCTTCCACCCCCCCCCCCCCCATCCCTCCCTCCAGCTTTCCTCCCCCCCCATTCTCTCTCCTCCCACAAATGTATGCACATCTCCGGCATCCTTGAGTACCTGCTCCCCAAGTCTTTCTCTTAATCTAGAACACCCCTGAGAAATGGATTTCATTCCCTCAATCAGAATGTATTTATTGGGTATCCACTATTACCAAGGCTCTGGGGAAATTATTCTGTGCAAATGAGAGATGAACAAATCTGTCTGTCTCCTGATCTCATGGTGTTTACAAAATGGTGTTATGTAAAACTTTTGCTTTTTGTAGGCCAATTAAAACCCCATTTTAAGGCACTAGGAAAATCTATTGATCGAAAAGTGGTGGATTACACCCTTCTACCTTCATGGATATAACAGAGTGTGCCCTGCCTGATATGCAGGAAGGTTAAAAAAACAACAAAAACAAAAAACAAAACAAAAACCACTGGGACTAGCAAAGGTTGGAAAAACTCTCATTTCATAGCTGGAAAAAGCCTTCTGCTTGGCAAATACTGGGGATTTAAATGCCCTTTGGGGCAAGCTGTTCCTCTGTTCTGGAAAAACCACCTGAACGGGCCCTTGAGCTACACGAGAGCAAAGCAAGTGGATGCCAATTTTATCAGGGAAAGCTGTGAATTAGCTGTTATCCTGAACACAGATGGTTAGACCAAGGTCCTCCTAACTCTCTGGAGACTTTGTTTCCTTTAGGGCAGTTAGGGGGATTTTTTTTTTTTTTTTTTTTGTGTGCTATTCAGCCAGCAGGTGCGGGAGGCCTGGATCATGCTATAGACCTTCGGGGCTCAGTGTGTGCTGGTGATGAGCATTGCAGATGCGGAGCTGGGGCAGAAGTCCTGGGAAGGAGCCACGGGAAGGAAGAGAAGGTCCAGCTTCCAAAAGAACCTGGTCCTGCTCAGGGGAGTCTAAGTCTATAGTGGAGGGCATACAGATGGTGTCATCAAAAATATAGAAATGTGGGGGCCTGGGTGGCTCAGTCAGTTAAATGTCTGACTCTTGACCTCAGCTCACGTCTTGATATCAGCATCGTGCATTCAAGCACTGCACTGGGCTCCACACCGGGCATGGAGCCTCCTTTTAAAAAAAAAAAAAAAATCTTTTTAAAAGTACAAATGCAAGAATTTACCAAAAACCACAATACTGAGTCTGTTAACCTGTCATGCGAAAGAATGTCGGTGAGGAATTTCGCTGAGCAGATTATGCACAGAGGGGCTGAAGTCAGGAGTGTGAGGTGCTAGAAAGGGACTTCTAGAAAGGGATGGTGCTCTGCTAATTGTGGGTTGGAAGCTGATGAATGCGTCCCGAGGTCTGTACACAGATCCAGTGGGCAGGAAAGAGTCTCCAAGTACTTCCAGTGAGGACTGGAGCTGAGGGTCACTAAAAGCTTGTGGCCCCTTATCAGCTGCAGCTGGTTGTAACCATTTGCCATGGGATACAACAAGCTGTTGGGCTAGGTAATACCAGTTTAAGTAAGGGCTGATGTAAGGAGAAACTGTCTTTCTCACAGTGCTATTGAAGACTGAGTTACTCAGACTTTGGGAAAGGTACAAAGATGCCGAGTGATTTTATTCTGATGCCATTGCCTTGCATTGGGACCAAAGGCCAGGCTTCCCCAGTGGGGCTTCTCATAGAGGGACAATTCGAGACCAAATTTGCTGACGGATAATGGCCAGAGCATATACAAAAGCAAAACTGTGGCCAGAGCATATACAAAAGCAAAACTGTGACTCACAAGCTCACCAGCCCCAGGACACAACCTTGGCTGCAATGAGCCCCATGTGGTAAGGACTTGATCGAGAACTACCAGCTTTTAAAAAAAAAATAAAAGAAAAGAGAAAGAACAACCAGCTTCCCCAATTTTTCTGCTACTTGCAAATGAAAACCAGAGAAAGGAAAATAAACTCCCTAACCAATCAGGTAGAATGCCCTCTTCTAGTTCACCAGCCTCCAGTTTCCTGGGCCAATAGCCTCTACTCAGGGCACATCTGAGGCTGTCCCTTGTTTCCCTGATAAAACTTTCTCATTCATCTGCCTGCCAAAGGCAAGTGATTGTGGCCAACTCCTTTGTTTTATGGCCAACTCTCAATAAATAGCTTTTGTTTATTCTTATTTGGGTGGTCGTCCTTTCTTGCCACGATTCCCATTGTTGGATTGCAGACAGGAAAGGAGGCCAGTTGAAGTGGCATTTTAGACAAGGAGAGATGGACCAGGAATGTAGGCATGGTCTCGGGTGCCCCTGGTGGGTGGGATCAGCTGCTCCACTCCCCATCCTTGGAGGAAGGACAGCAGCCAGGCAAGGGGCAGCTTGTGAAGGGCCCATAGGATGGGCTTGGAGCCTGAGGGAAGCCACCTCTAGCAGCAGAAATAAATTGCATCTTTGGTTGTAAATCCCTCTTGGAAGATCAGCAACTTCTTGGCAAACTCGACAGTCTAGTCTTGGCTGTGCCATGAGACTTAAAGTAAGGGTTTACTCCCAGATGCGGACAGATCAGTAAAGGGGAAGGTAGAAGTCATGGTGGGAATTGCAAAAGCCCCAAACACCAGGAGGCATCAGGGCAGTGGCAAAGCCCCAGATCCCCTGACACCACAGCCTCTACCCTCAGCAGGTTTAAAGGAAAAGCATCCTATAGTCTTTTGTGATGATGAATGATGCTTTCTCTCTTCCTTCACAGGCACCAACAATGGTGTGGTCACCCCTGAGAAACCTCAGAAATGTTTGGGGGAACAGAAAGCTCTTAAAAACACTAATTCTTGCTAGCAGTGCATTTGATAATAAAAGGGGGCAATGTATGAGTGCCTGGGTGGCTAGTCAGTTGAGAATCTGATCCTTGATTTTGGCTCAGGTCATGATCTTGGGGTCCTGGGATTGAGCCCCATGTCAGGCTTCGCGCTTGGCGAGAAGTCCGCTTGAGGACTCTCTCTCGCTGGCATTATTGGACAATGCCAATAACCAACAGGAGGTGGCTAAATCAGCCATCCAATGGACTATTACACAGTGGTTAAAAATATTTGAAACTATGCATCAAGCAGAAAAAAAGTAAGCCAAAATTTTGGCACAATTCCATGCCATTTTCATGATGAAAACCAGCTACAAGGATAGAAAAAGGAGCATGAAATTATTGACCAGCTTTAACAGTTGTAACCGCTGTATGAGGGCCTGGATGACTTTTACTTTCTTCTATTTGTTTATTGGCATTTTCTGAAGTTGCCATCATAAATATGAATTCTAGATTTACACTGGAAAAAGTGAATGTTATCTTGCATGCTATTTTACCAATGGAGCTGCTCTGGATCTGAGTTTGGGACTCCACTCTCTTCCTGATGCTCCCACGTGCTCCTCCCTGGGGTCTGCCTGGCTGACAAAAATTCCAGGAAAATAAACCCAAAATGCAGCTTAAGGAGATCTGTTCAGGAACTAGCAGGGAGGGGAGCCAAATGCTCCATCCAATCCCTTGCCAGCCATGGTCCTTGGAAGAACAAAGAAGCAACACTTTCAGAAAGGAAGGATTTGGCACTCTGGTGAGAGAATGTTGATCGGGGAAGCAGGGTGGGGTGTGGGGGTGGGCTGACACAGACTGAGAGTGGGGCTGGGCTTTACCTTCCCATCATCTCAAGGCCACACCCTGAATTACAGCATTCTATAATTCTTTTGGCTAGAAACCATCAACATTTTCTCCATCCTCTGTAGGGTATGGGTAAAAGCATCGTTACACAATTTGGCTATTTTAGTGGATCATAATTTTTTCATTGTTTTTTATTTATTTATTTTTAAAGATTTTATTTATTTATTTGACAGAGAGAAATCACAAGTAGACGAAGAGGCAGGCAGAGAGAGAGAGAGGGAAGTAGGCTCCCTGCTGAGCAGAGAGCCCGATGCGGGACTCGATCCCAGGACCTTGAGATCATGACCTGAGCTGAAGGCAGCGGCTTAACCCACTGAGCCACCCAGGTGCCCCAATTATTATTATTTATTTGAGAGAGAGAGAGAGAGTACGAGGAGAGATGGGAGAGAAACTCAAGCAGATTCCGTGCTGAACGTGGAGTCTGACGTGGGGCTCGATCTTAAGACCCTGAGATTATGACCTGAGCCAAAACCAAGAGTCAGTCACTAAGCCAACTGTACCACCCATGCACCCCTAGATCTATAATTTTAAAACTTATGTAAGAACAGTGTACTTGGAGCCCCCCTATTGAGGTTCTGAAGCTGCCACTGCAGACTTCAGAGTGGGGGGCAGCTCTGTTTTCATAAACAAGCAGTCAAGCAGCTGACAACTGGCCAGTCCCATAAGTCTCAGGAACCTGAGCTGCTCTGGCTTATGCTAACACAGCCATGTGAGTGCCCTGCCTCCAGCCAAGCATGGCTGAATTTTTTCCTACCACTCTCAGAGAGCATGAATGGTGCTATGAAAGTATATAATAATGGAAAGCCAGTATAATTAATTCTGAATTCTTGTTTATTGTTTGTAGGGTAATCCATCTACTCCTCCATCCATCCATCCATCCATCCATCCAGTTGTCTACCCACCCACACACCCATCTATTCATCTATCCATCCAGACTTCCGAACTTCCTTCCTTCCACTCATCCATCCACCCACCAGTCCATTCATGCACCCCAACCACTCACCCTTCCACTCATCCAAATATATATGGAGCCAAGCGTTCTCCAAAATGGTTGCTGCCCCAAGTAGCCCAAAGTATAGAGGGAAAGGAAGACAAGTAAGTTGCTAATCATCACAGAACATCTCATTCATTGATGCAGAGTTTAATAGATATGACCCCTCTGTGCAAGGTTAGTAGAATTATAACTGCAAATTCCCTTGGAGCCCTCAATTCCACGTTTAGACAGGTAACCTGCAGGTGTAATCATCCATGTAGAAAATGACTTGTGTACTGAGCTATTCACTTCAACATCACTGGAAATAGCAAAAGTTTGGAAATCACCCAAATGACCAAGTGGAGGGGACCGATTGGACAAATGATAGCATATTTACACAAGAATATTGTGGAACTCTTTATATACTGATGATGGGAAGATCACTGAGATTTAGGGTTAAGTTAAAGAAGAATACAAAACAGTGTGTGTGTGTGTGTGTGTGTGTGTGTGTGTTTTACCACCTGTACTGAGACAATAACACTTATGTACATTACATTTGTCTGCAGACTGCTCCAATGCACACAGAGGCTTTTTCTAGAGGTCTGACACTTTCAAGTGACCCTCAATGAATAAAGGAGGGGCACTGGTGGATAAATACCTCAGCTCCCTCACCCCTCAGTGGCAACAACTGAGAGATGTGGATTGAGCCTCAGTTACCCACAGTCATGACCTGCTCATTCACCCACGCTTAGATTTCCTCCCTTCTCTATCTCCTTTCCCCACTTTTTCACTATGTTGCCTGGGATAAGCTCCCAAATGAACTACTTGCACTGAATATTTACCTTGAAGTCTGTTTTAGAGGAAACTTAAATTAAGACATTGTCACTGCTTGTTGTTAGATTGAAAGTACAATCCCTGGCAGCCTCTGGGGAGGAGAGCTGGGTAGTTGAGGGTGGGGGTGACAAGGGGGCTTTTTCTCATAGAACCTCCGGTATCTTTTGAAAGGTGTACTGTAGGAAATATTACCAACTGAAAAATAATTTCCCAGTGATACCAATTGATAAATGATGCAATTGGAGCAACACAAAGTGTTCTGGGAGCACAAATGGGGCATGCTGGAAAGCCCAAACTCAGCCAGTGAACACAGTAAACTGTGTTCCAAGGAGTAAACTCCCTGGGCTCCAGGAGCTAGCCATATAGGTTCAAATCCTGGCTCTACCTACCACTTAAAATTTGCATGACAGGCCAAGTTATTTGAATGCTCTGTGCTTCAGTTTCCTTGTCTGTATAAGTGAATATTATAACCATGGTACCTACTTCATAGGGTTGTTGTGAGGGGTATTACACATTAAGTCTCTTAGTCCATTCAGACTTCTACAACAAAGTACCACAGACCAAGAGGCTTATAAACAGCAGAAATGTATTGCCCACAGTCCCAGAGGGTGGAAGTTCAAGATCAAGGGGCCAACATGGTCAGGTGAGGGCCCTCTTCTGGATCACAGGCTTCTGGCCATGTCCTCACATGATGAAGGAGCAAGGGAGCTCTCTGGATGGAGTTTCTCTTATAACAGCACTAATCCCATTCATAAGGTTTCCACCCTCATGACTTAATCATGGCTCTAAAGGCCCCACCTCTTGGCACCATCACCTTGGTGATGCATCTGGGAGGACATAAACAGACAGACCATAGCAATATGCAAAGGTCTAAGAGAGCTCGCTGACAACATTCCACCTGTGTTAACTGGGGTTACACAGCTTGATCAGTTTGATCTTGATCGAAACCATGTTTGTCCAAGGGAAGTATTCATATTAGGTACTCCTCTCCCAGGAACCTTCCAAATGTCTCCACTCTGTGCATTTGCTACTTCCAGGAGGAGAGCACAAACATCTCTTAAGAAACTTCTGGATGGGTTTGCACCATCATCAGATTCACGCGATGGTCCGGCAGAGCCTCACAGAGCTATCAAGGACAGTAAAAGCCCCAGGAACCAATCAGCAGCCCAGGCAAGTTGGGAAAAATCCACATTTGGGGCCCAAAACTGCACCAGGCAGCAGTTTTGACAAGAAGCTAAGGATGGGCGGTGGAGAGAGGAATGCAATTGGCTTTGGTTTATGTCGTCTTACAGTTTTTATGTCTGCTCTGGAATGAGCTTCCTTTTCTCTCTCTCACTTAAAGAGACCTGCATTCTGGTAATTAAGCTCCAAGTGAGCCAACAGTATCCACCATGTCAGTAAGTACATTTTCAGTTCTTGGTCCTGTTATTTAGAGTGACGCCATTATTTATCGTACAAGGTAATATGTATCTCTGTTCTCTGGTGTCTCCTAGACCCTAAAGCAGAAAAATGCTTTAATAAAAATTCATATATTGCCTCCTTGAAGCTGAGAGGCTGTATTATTAAAGATTGCAGAATGGTCTGGGTTTGGGATGTTTTAATGAATTACTGCCTAATATTTCTTTTCTTGTGACACATATATGATTAGTAAATGTTGTCTGCTCACTGATTAACTTTGTTTATTTCCTAATTAGGTTTAGGATCAGCTGTCTAGTGGTTATAGAAATAATTGTTTGATTAATGTGTGGGGGATTTACATTTTCATTACACTCCTGAATAAGTTCCATCCCAATTAGCTCAATGCCCTATGCCGATCTGGGGCACTGGAATTACAATTTTCACCCATTAAGTAATAACTGTTATATTGATTGGTGATAATTGGGTGTAGATAGTAAATACACATTAGCAGAATTTAAATTATATACCAACCGGTTCTTTTCATTTGCCTCTAGATTAGCAAAGTTCTAGAGATGGTTACCTGGGGTTTGGATAGAGTAGGACCTGACATACTTGCACACGTTTTTTGCTCAGTGAATTCCATGAAGTTTCCAGAAGAGCTGTGGAAATCAGCCATCTACTACAATTTGATCTCTGAACTTGTCAAATGAGTATACCCTTCAATTTCTCCCTAGGCGCCTCAGCTGGCTCACCCTAGTACCTCCTTGTTTCTCTCTCAAGAACCCTCAATAGCTCCCCATTGCCTGCCATTGTAGATTTAAATGTGCTGGCTGGTGCCCAAGAATCTTCAAAATACAATTCCTTCCTATCCATCCATTTATGTTAGGCTTTCTGCTGTGCATAGAGACCCACTCAAGGCATCTCAGGGAAATAAGAAGAACTCCCTGGAAGGACATGTGTGGAGTGGAGGTAGACCCACAGAGTCCTCAGAGGAAGGTAACAGGGCATTTCTGCCTCTCTAGGTTTTTCTCTGTGTGCAGCGGTCTTTCTGTCTCTGTCTCTCCATCTCTACCTTTGTCGCCATTATTTCTCTGTCTCTTGGTCTCTGTCTCTCAACTCCTTTACGCACACTTATTCAAGTCTCCTAGTTTCCTACCCAACTGATTTTTCTCTCTCTCACAGCTGCAGCCTGCACCTGGCTTGGCTGTGCTGCAGTCCTGACTCAACCCCAGGGAAATGCATCACCAACTACCACCCTGCCTCTCATTTCCAATTACTGAGGGAGACATGTGATCTTGGGATCTCACCACGTGTCAATCATTTGCCTTCTGCTTTTGAATTATTTGCCACAGACTTCTACCAGCTAGATAAAATTCACTTCATATATAAAGAAAAAAGAAGAAAAGAAGAGGCGAGGGGAGGGAAGGGAAGGCGAAGAGGAAAGGAAGAGAAAGAAAAGGAAAGGAAAGGAGAAAGGAAACGAAAGGAAAAGAAAAGAAAAAGAAGAGAGGAAAGGAGGCAAGAAGGGAGAGAGAGAAAGAAAAAGAAAACCAGTTCCTTGTGAATTTAGTATTATGTATCATAACGGGAGTTTTTAATCCATACCATAAATGGGAGCCAGCCTTTTCCTAATTAAAATAAAAGCATAACAATTTACAATTTTAAAAATCTTATGTGTACCAACTTAGACTGTTCTCTGTGCCCTCAGCGGGTACACCCTACCCGGTGGAAAGCCTTGGACTCACCCTTTGATGCCACCACGCACAGCGGGGCCAGCAGCCTTGGGATTGGGTGCTCCGGGTCATGTGATCATCACTGTCCAATTCACTGTGGCCAAGGTGCGGGCGTGAGTACCAAACTCCCTCAGAGAGCCAGTGGACTGTGTTAAGTGATGTTCTACACGCACGATCACACTTGTCCCACGGCAAGGCCACGGGGAGGGCATTAGTAGTCCTGTTGCTCTGCCCTTTGAAGCCTAACAGAACAGGATAACCCGCAGGGGTCCAGGGGAAGTTTGGCTTGAGGCCGCGGGAAGGAAAGACGCGGCTCCGTTTAGCAGCGCTCACAGTTCCATCAGGAGCTGCACCTCTGCCCCAGAATTCAAGGTCAGTTCCAGTGGCCTCCGGAAAAGGAACTCCTCCCCTCCAAACTCCTGAAAGGTGGAGCTGCGGTCAGCCAGGCCCTGTCTGTCTGCCAGCGAGGCGTTTCGCGGGAGCCCGGAGGAGGAAAAGCATTTGGACTGCGCTGGGAGCGCTGGGCGCAGAGACAAGCCTGGTTCCTCATTGCTGATGCCCACGCTCTCGGGACCCCAGCAGACCTGGGTCCTGCCCAGGTGGCGGAGACAGGAGGCAGGAAGACGGCCCTGGAACTTTCTATGCTGCTTCCATCTACAGCTGGGTTGACCCCACTGCTGCTCTCCTTGTACTGCATTTAACCCACCCGTGCTCCGAGGGTTACTCTGAGGGTACGCCAGCCCTCCCCTAGTGCCCCCTCCTTCGGCACAGCCTCCAAATTTAAAAACAAACAAACAAACAAAAAATCCATGATGCTTTGTAAACAGAGCTGAAAGTACTGCAGCCACCTTCTCAATTGTACACTCTGGGGAGGAGACCTGTACCTACCATGTTGGCTGTGGTGTCGCCAGCACCTGACACATGGGAAGGTCCTCCGTTATCATTTTCAAATGGTGAGGGAGAATAGTCACTACGGTGAAGGGAGTGCAGCTTCAAGAGTAAAGAGCCAAGGAGGAAGAGCAGAGCCTTCCTTTTTAGTAAGGATATGACCAGAATAGAGGGAGTCCAAAATGGAACAGAGAACCACACGGAGTATCTTTTGTGATGAGATCAAAAACACTGGCTTCCCCCGGAAGGAAGCTAGAATCATTTTTAGTTTCCGCAGAATTCGAAAATCATTTTTAGTTCCCGCAGAATTCTTTTTTGGAGGCTCGGCCAAGAAACACACTGTGTAAAACAGTTTCCCAAAAGGAAGACACTCCTGCCTTCCCGAGTGTAGCTCACAGGGGCTCCAAAAGGACAGACGCTGGGCCCACCCACAGTGGAGTACAGGTTGACCGGGTGAGTTTTGAAGTCAGACTGCTTGGGGTTGAATCCTGGCTCTGACATTAGCTGGCTGTGTGATCCTAGACTGTATGACTTAAACTTTATGATCATCCATTTTCCCCAGCTGTGAAGTGGGGATTATAATCACAAGTACCTTGTAGAAATATCCTGAGGGATAAATGAGATAAGCCATGTGAGACATCTAGCCCACTGCCTAGCCCTATAAGGGCCCAATAGCGGGGTGTGATAAATCCCCACCTCTTCTGGGCCTGGTGGAACTTCTGGATTTAATAGACTCACTCCTCTAAGGGTGGAGAGGTGATATATTGTAACTTGGAACTGCAAGGTCACTGGCATACATGGGGGAGATGGTTGGACAGGGAACAGTGCAGGGGTAAGAGAAGATGTTCTATCCTGGCTTGATTCTAGCCCTAGTCCAATGCAGGCCGTGCTGGTGAATATGGGCCATAAATGGAGCTCAGTGTTGGGTAAACAGAGCTGAATATATCATCCCTGTCCTCCAGGAGCGCACAGGCTTCTAGAAGCTGGGATGCATGTACGTCACCAAAATGGCAGCCTTGCATTGTTCCCGCACACTGGGCTACTTTGTAATTCAAGGTTAGCGTGGTTTAGAAATGCATCCACCAGATCCAGAAGCATTAGCATCAGCCTTTTGGCTAATCCTTGGGTGGAGGGTGACTTTCTAGGAAGAATAAAAAATACCATTTCTCCTTTTCAGGGAAGGGAAACTTGTTCTAATCACAGGGCCTTCCCTGGGGTGTCCCGGCTTGCCAAAGCCATGGGATCCTTTTCCACACTGTCTTTCTGATATGCCACTAAATACTGTCACCTGAAAGAATTTTGAGGATGAGCTTAAAGGTGCATGGGGGAGGAGCCAGGGCCGGGGTGGGGGAGGAGCTCGAGGTTGGAGACTTGAAGGGTTGAGCTCCATTCCCAAGACTGTCACTCCAGTGGTCTCAGGGCAGGTCAGTACCTGGGAGGGACAGCATTTGAGCCCTAAGAGGACCAGCCTATGGACCTGAGGATGGCTCACCCAGCCTGGATTTCCACCCAGGGAACCAGCCCCTCCCTGGAGCTCCAGAACTTTACTGCTGACAGTCCTGCCACCAGGTAAGTGGCATCAATGCCTTTCCTCGGCTTTGTGCCGCATTCATCCATCTTGTAAGAATGTTGTGCTAAAGACACTCACTAAGCATCAGAAGACTCCTAGAAACCCCAGAAATGTGTGGGTGTGCTCAAGGGAGACCCCAAAGCAGCCATTTGGGACTCAACGGAGCAATCAGGCCACCTCAAAGTGAGAACAATGAGCAGGTCACACCCCCATTGCAGATAAAAATTTACTTCAGAAAATTGGGGTGCCTGGGTGGCTCAGTGGGTTAAGCCTCTGCCTTCGGCTCAGGTCCTGATCTCAGGGTCCTGGGATGGAGCCCCACATTGAGCTCTCTGCTCAGCAGGGAGCCTGCTTCCCTCTCTCTCTGCCTGACTCTCTACCTACTTGTGATCTCTCTGTCAAATAAATAAAATCTTTTTAAAAAATTAAATTAAAAAAAAATTTACTTCAGAAAATCAAAGAAATGCATGGGTGACTATAACCAGAACATCAGGAGGTAGGTAGGGGACCAGGTAAAGCTGTATCCAGGAGTTCTGCCTTGTCACCAATGATCCAATCCCCTAGTTCCTCCTCTCTCTGACTTCCATGTGTTGGCTTAATCTGAACGCTGACTTCTCTTGAGTTGGAAAGAGATCTGTCATGGACACCTTGGTCATTCAGTTGGTTAAGCGTCTGCCTTTGGCTCTGGTCATGATCCCAGGGTCCTGGGTTTGAGTCCCACATCAGACTTCTTGCTCAGCGGAGAGCCTGCTTCTTCCACTCCCCCTGCTTGTGCCTGCTCGCTCTCTGTCAAATAAATAAATAAAATATTTTTCAAAAGAGAGAGAGAGATCATGGGCTTCCTTATTCATACAGAAGGCAGCTGGAGCTTCATCCCAGGGAAAGATGCAGGGCAATGGGGTAAAACACCAACACACAATGATTCCACAGAGAGACAACAGAACTGGGGTATCTTTTCTAGATCTGCCTTTCTCCATTGGTCCTGGGCTGCTCCTGCAAGGGGTGTGTTCCCAGCACTTCTGGCTGCAGGCAGATTAGCCTTCTGGAGTCAGGAAAGCCCTTAGGCAGGGAGCCTCGGGCAGCGGCATCCCCAGCTGTGTGCAGCATGCCCGTCGGAAGGCCGGCCGTGGGTGACTCCAGTGTGGGATTGACCTTGTCTGCAGCAAGAGGCAGCCTGCAGGCTTCAGTAGAGTCCCTCTTCTGGGCATGGCTCAGCTGAAGAGCATAAACTTCACTCGGGGGGCAATGGGGAGCCATCAGGGAGGTTTGAAGAGGGTGGATCGCGGAGTCAGGTTTGCAGTTCTAGACCGTCAACTCTAGAGGCCAGATCTCATCTCGGAGTGTCCAACCACCTCGGCTCCTGTGGGAAGCACGCTTGTTGCTGGCCATGGGCTGCTGTGCTAGAGAGGCGGCTTGTCACGAGCCGGAAGGTAAGGACGTGGCAGGCAGGACGGGACTTGCTGTGACTCGAGGCTGTCCGCGCCCGCCGGAGCCACAGCTAACTGCAGAGTCTCTGGGGTGTAGTCAATCTTCCCATCGCCCTGGACTCCCCGAGCCTGAGAGAAGGCTGCTGCGTCTGGGATCACACCTGCTGGGAGCACACGGGGAGGCAGCTGCCGGGTTCTCTGGGAACCTCCAGGGGAAGGCAGTGGAGCCTTCATGAGTCAGCTTCATGGAACAGTTTTCTTGTGTTCCATCAGACATCGGATTGGGGGGGGGAAAAATGGCTTTTTTTCCTGTTTGGTCTAAATTCATTTCTCCCTTCCCCCTCCCCTCCCTGTGAAAGTTTGTCTGAAAGGAAAACAAAAGGTTTCCAGCCAGCTGCCCTTCCTCTAAAGAACAAAGGGCATAGGCCATGGGGACAAGCAAGCTAAGATGTGGTCTTTATCTCTTTGCCCAAAGTGACGGGAGAGAGCCCCATGTCTGCCTCTCTGGCCTCTTCTGATCTCAGAAGCAGTGCTGTCCAGTAGAAATATTTCATGAGCCACATATGCAAGCCACGTGTTTAATTTTCAAGTTTTTCATAGCCACATTTAAGAAAAAAGAGAGAGCCTGGCTCAGTTGGTGGAGCCTGTGATTCTTGATCTCAGGGTTGTGAGTTTGAGCCCCATGTTAGGTGTAGAGATGACTTAAAAATAAAATCTTTAGAGGGCACCTGGGTGGCTCAGTAGGTAAAGCATCTGCCTTTGGCTCAGGCCATGGTCCCAGGATTCTGGGATCGAGTTCCCCGGGGTGGATCCTGGATCAGGCTCCCTGCTCAGCAGGGAGTCTGCTTCTCTGTCTGCCCCTCCCCCCTGCTCATGATTGTGCGCACTCCCTGTCTCTCTCTCTCTCTCTCACAAAAAATAAATAAATAAAATATTTAAAAAAAATCCTTAGAGAGAGAAAAAAACAAGGGAGATTAATTCTGATATATTTTATGTAACCCAATATATCAAAAATATTATAATTTTCATATGTAATCAACATAAAATATTATTAGTGTGATCTTTCACATTCTTCTTTTTCTACTGAGTCTTCAAAATCAGGTGTGCATTTTACATTACAGTACATCTCAGTTTGGACTGGCCACATGGCAAGCATCATTAGCCCCTTATGGCCAGTGATCTCCATATTGGGCAGCAAACACCAGGGAGGCTGAGATCTTGAATTTAGATTGTGGGATTCTAAGATAGACTGTGCTAGTATGGCAGCAAGAGGAATGGAGGTTAAAAAATAGGAGAGAGCTTCATGTGTAGGTGTATATGTGTGTGTGTGTGCATGTACATATATTGTGTGTGCTCATATGTGTATAGGTATGCACATGTCTAGATATTACATGTGTGTATGTATGTGTGTGTGTGCATGTCCATATGTATGTGTATGGTACTTATGTGTGTGAGTGGGGGTGGGGCTAAAATTTAGATACCTGCTGCCGAGAGAAGCTGTAGAGTCTTTATTCCAGAGATGGGTTCAAATCCTGGTTCTGCCACTTCCTGGCTGAGAGTCTTGGACACATCACTTAACTCTCCGAGCCTGAATTTCTTTATGTGTCAGATAGTTATGACAGAACCTTAGGGTAGTAATGCCGAGAAAATAATAAATGTAAAGCACAGAGCCTTGTGTCTGGCACATTTTATGTAATTAGGGCAGAAATTATTCCATTGAGGTAAAATTAAAACCAAAATTTCATGCCCTGGAGAAGATGTTCCCCGCTTTTGCTTTTTGTGGGACAAGATACTTTAGAACAAGGATGGAAAATGTGTGGTACTAGACTCTTATACCCTCATCTTATGTCCTGACAGACATCACTAATCAATCAGAGCTCAGATGGAACCTCAGAAGCCTTCTTAACACAGGCAGCCACTACCCTCCATCTGAACTGGCAAGACATGAAACATATTTGCTATCTCTGCCTGAGATCATTAGCATCGTTAGTAACATCTAAGGGAAGGAAGATTTCAGATCTGGGTGTGTCTTTAGTCCCAGAGCTGGGGTGACCCACCCTGCACCTGGTTTCCTGCATTGATGGACCTCGGGAACCAGCTGTCTCTGTGGAATGCCTTCCAGGACCACACATCTGGGTTCGGGTGGAACCCTGGCTATTTGATCCAAGGAGACAGGTTCGTTTAGAATTCCAAGGGCCCTAGTTCTCTTGTGCCAAGTTGCCAGCAGGTAACGAATGACCAGCCATTTCACCAACCGCCCTGCTTCCCCATCATCATTCTCGCTCAGTCCCCCAGTCATGGTCACGGAGAGTCTCACCCGGGAGTGTTGCGGAGCCAGCCCATCCATCCCGGCTGACAGAGGGAAAATCTCCCTGCATGAACCCCTGGGGCTTCTCTCACAAAGATGAGAGCACGAGAGCCAAGTTGACACTCCCTCCCCTAGGAGACAAGGCAGCAGAACCAAGAGAAGGTTTAAGACAAATGCAAAGAAAACAGGCCCATCCGTCTTTGTTTCTCTTTTCATTCAACAAAAATATTTGCAGGGACCCACGGCAGTTTCTTAGGACCTGAAGGAAGGGGATTGTAAAGACGGATGGAGCTTGATTTCCGCCCTCAGAGTCTGCAGGACACAGGGGAGGCTACAGCAAGTCGATCAATAACTGAGATACTGACAAATGTGATGAAACCGAAGGGAGGTCACATCCCATCACCCCTGCTGCAAATCCCACAATGGCTTCAGAGGCCTCTGAATAAAATACGATGCCCTGACCTTGGCTCATGAAGCCTGATATATGCGACCCCAGCTTCCTCTCGGACCTCTGACCCACTACCCTGTCCAGTAACAATGACCAGGGGGTCCCCAGCCACTTCCCCTGCTTTTGATGTCATCCCGCGACCTCCTCTCTGTTGGCTCCTTCTCTTCATTTGAGTCATTACTCCAGCCCCTTTCCAGAGTAGCTCCCTCTAACCCCACTGACAGTTGACAGTCGCCGCTCCTCGGCTTCTAGGACATTGTCCTGTATCAACTGTCTCAGGGTGCTTCTGCCCAGGTGCTAGTTCCTGTTGATTACCGCCTATCTCTCCTCCAAAATGGGAATCCCAGGAGAGCGGGGACTTTTCCTTTTTGTTTTTCACTACCTCATGTGCCTCTGGAGCCCTGCCTGGTAGAAGGTCAGTAAATAATAGGCACTTGGTGAATGGTCAGTAGGTGTTTGTTTATGTAATGAACGGCAGAGCTACTCGTGGATATTTTTGAGCATCTACCAGGCAACGTGAAGAACCCTCAGTGGGAATGATCTCATTGTCCTTATCTCTATGCTAAAAGATAGGGGGTATTAACTACCTCCATTTTCGAAGTGAGGAAAGTCCTCATTGGTGAGAGATGGGCCCGCTTATTTGAGCCCTCAGCTGGTAAGTGGTGAAGCTGGGATTCGAACTTAGGTTTGGGTGACTTGAGACCCCAAGCTTGTGAGTGTCTTCCCGGCACTTCATTCCTGTAGACATTTATCCAGCTCAGTCCTTCATCACTGGCATGTCGTGTCCCACTTTGAGGTAGCCTGAGGTGTTCAGTCAAGTCCCAAAAATGGCTGGTTTGGGATTTCCCCCCCATGGCACCCACACGTTTCTGGGGTTTCCAAGGGTCTGTTGAGGATTGGGGAGTGTCTTTAGGGCAACATTCTTGCAAGGTAAAGGAATAGGGCCCCAAGCACAGGACGCTGCTACAGACCCGTGGCCTCAGCTAACTGGAGACAGGAGTAAGGGGGCTATGATCTGACCAATGAGACTGATTGAGTCCTTTGCCCTCCTTAGTCTGGGGGCAGTGGAAGTGTGGACACTGGGACTCTGGTGCAGGCTGATCTCTAGGGGGCCACTGACCCCAGGAGGGACCCCGCAAGACAAGCTGCTCACACTCCCCTCTCGGCAGCACGTGTCACTGCTTCCTCCTCAAAGCGGGCAACAGGAAACAGAAATGTCACTCGCAGGCAAGCAAACTGCATCCCAGAGGCAAACATGATCAGGAGCCAAGAATTTCTAAGTATTTGGGAAAAAAACAAACAAACACACACTCCTGAAAGGGAAAAATACTGTCCAAGTGAGCAGAGATAACAGAGCCAACAGAAGATGGCAAACCAAATGTGATCGGCCAATTTAGAAGGGCAATATAGTGTGCTGAATTCCTCAAACAAGAGCGGGGGATTCTGTCATCAATTAGAGTATGTCAAAATTTTAAAAAAATAGAATGATAATCACATGGGGGGTTTTCCCCTTGTTATAAAGAATATCTGCTAACCGTGGAAAATATGGGAAAAAATACATAATAATCCAAATCATTCCTATCACAACACTGAGAGAAAACATTTTTATTTTAGTGTCTTTCTTTTTAGTTTCCAAATATGTATGTAGAGATATGTGAATATATACAAATATGCACATATATTATTTTTCAAATCATTTTCATACTTTTATATATGCTGTTGGTAACATGCTTTAAAAGAACTCCCACACCTAACAATATATTCCAAATATCTTCCCATGTCATTAACCAATTATCCACATATGATTTTTTTTAAGATTATGTTTGTTTATTTGTCAGAGAGAGCGAGCACAAGCAGGTAGAGTGGCAGGCAGAAGCAGAGAGAGAAGCAGGCTCCCCACTGAGCAAGGAGCCCGAGGTGGGACTCCGACCCAGGACCCTGGGATTATGACCTAAGCCAAAGGCAGCCGCTTAACCAACTGAGCCATCCAGGTGTCCCACTACATATGATTTTTAACACATACATGCTATGACAGGTAGGGATCCCTCATAACTAATTACCTCAATCCCCTATTGTTGTACATCTAGATTGGTTCCAACCAATCTAGAACTGGTTCTAGTTCCAACCAGTTTTCACACCTGGGAATAAATGATGGTGAGAGAAGCATCCTTGAATGTGAATCTTGGCCCATCTCTCTGCATGGTTGAGGTAGTAGTCTTCTGAAGCCCATTTAAAGTATGGGGATCATCATGAAGATAGTAATAGCTAGCATTCACAGAGCAAGGGAGACAAAACTAGTTTGTTTATCCCCAGGCTCCATGTTAGGGCTTGTTCTCGGAACCCACCATTTGGAACCTGGATGGCTGTCTTAGCCACTCGCTGGCCGTGTGACCTTCAGCAAACACAACTCTCTGAGCCTCAGTTATATCATCTGTAAAATGGGGCTACTAATCCTACCCAATCTGCAGACTAATTGTAAGGATTGAGTGAGAGAATACAGGCAAAGAGCACAATGCCTGGTTCGTGGAAATAACTCCATATATATCCATTTGTCCATGGAGCTAATCAGGAAAGAATATCACTTCTTCATTCACACAGTGGGGAGTTCTCAACCAGCCTGTCTTGATCATCTCTTTGTCAACCCCTGACGAAGCAGGAGTTTTCTCTTTTGCTCTTCAAATGCATCTAATCTGAGGGGAGGAAAGAGGGGGAATGAAAAAGGCCCCAGGATTCCCTCCAGCTTCCTGCTGGCTGCAAAACTCCAACAGGAATCTGCTTCTGGATGGGCTGGTTTCCCATCTGGCTGCAATCACCCGCCTGCCACCCGAAGTGTGGGCACCTCACAAATTAGGGAAATCAGAGGCAGCCACTTCCGACAGAGCTCGGGCAGCAGGACGCCGAGAGGCGACAGAACCACTTGCCGAAGCTAAAATTAACAAGCTTCTTGGGTTGAAGGTTTTAATTTAAAAATGCTAGAGAATTATTTCCTTAATTCAGATACTTCTTCTTAGTAATCACTTTCCTCTGTGCTACCCTGAAACTCTATGCGTCTAATGGATGTTCTCAGCAGCCTGAGCTGCATAGGACCAGGGGCAGACGCATGCCCTGAGCATAGCTCTCATCCTGACCCTTCCAAGTACACCAAACAGACTTCATCTGCTGACACCTGCAGTCTGTGGCGTGAGGGCTTCTCTGTCATCTATATGGGGGCTCAGATGTGCTGGAAAATGAGCCCACCGTCCAGAAGCAGTCCTCAGCTGATCCTGGCAGGAGCTGGTGTATAAATACCCCAGCTCCCTTGCAGCCTGAGTGGGCAAGGGAGTGAGCAGTCATGGTCCACACTATCCCTAGAGCTCCCCAGCAGGACTAAGTGGCTTTTGTCTTCAGTGGTAGCTAACTGGATCCTTACTGGCTGCTTCCTCTCCCACTCTTATCTCCCGACTCCTCCATCTTCACTTCCTAAATGAGATTGTCACTCTTGAATTTTTGTCTCAGGGTCTACGACTGGGGACCAAGTTAAGGATTCTCCTCTCCCCATTGGAATTTCCATATCCTTCCATCTGCCGTGCCTGTCTCTTTCAAGATCTTTCCAAACTGCCCTCTTCACTTCCTTTCTGTTCCTATTCCCTTAGTCCAAGCCACTATCTGGACTGTCTCTGATGTGGACCACTGCTTAGTCACTCAACCCGTCATCCAGCCCCCCATCTTGCCCCTGAAATCCACCATACGGATGCTTTCAAGGTGATCTTTGCAGGATGAAATCTGACTGTGCCTTGATTACAGCTTAATCTCACCAACTAGAGCAGTGTGGTGAATATGTCTAGCAGTGCCCACGAATACCACTGCCATGATTCATCAGGCCCTCACTAACCATAACCATCCTAGACAAATCAATATGAGTCCCTTTCACAGTGGTTGCAAAGAAAGGGACAGTTCATCCTGTCCAGGGCACGTCACCCTGCTTTAATGGTTTGGGTAGAGATGCAGACATCTAAATCGTTTCATAGCCAAGGTTGGCAAATCAAGTGATATTTTTGTAATGACTCCCTGTGAACATTTCAGAGTTGACTTCTTTTTTTTATTGATCCTTTTGCCAGCTGTCCTCACCCTTTAATTGTGTCTCCTCTCCCCTCCTCCCTCCTAGCCTCTCTGACAGATAGATAATAATGATCTGTAAATAAACATGAACATGCACCAGGGGACCAACTCTTGAAAAGCACTCTGCATGGCAGGAGGCAGGCAGACAAGCAAAGCGCTGGAGCCATGCAGACTCCACTTAGAATCACAGCTCTGCCTTCTAAACCAGGACAACCCGAGAGAACATTCTGTGTCAATGGAGTCTTCTACACCCGTGCTGTCCAAAGTAGCCATCAGTCACCTGTGGCTCTTGAGGGCTTGAAGTGTGCTTCATACCACCAAGGAACTGGATTTTTAACTTATCTTGATTTTAATTAATTTAAACTTAATAACAACATGTGGCTAGTGGCTGCTGTCCTGGACAGTGCAATTGTACATGTCCATTCATGTCACCCCCTCCAAGCCTCCACTTCTTCCCCGTCAAATGGAAATAATAATTTCTCTGTCATTAGGCCAACACCAGCTGCCAACAAGCAAGGCCAACAAGCAGCTTCTGTGGCACAGTGGCTCCAAGCCAGAAGTTTCTTTCTTGCTTGTGTAACAATCCACGGCCATGTCTCTGCTGAGTGACATTCAAGAATTCAAGATGGCGGGCTCTGCTTCCTCTCACACAGGGTCGCTCTAGTTATCCCCAGTCCAGCCAGCAGGAAGGGGATAAGAGCAGATTTCCAAGGCTAAAGATTTTATCTCCAGCAATTGAGGTAGCACTTACAACATCATTTCTACTCTTCCAATTCTTGGCAAGAACTCACATTACCACTCACACCTGCTAGAGGAGCTGAGGAATTAAACCCAGCTGGGCAGCTCTGTTCTAGCTAAATCTTTTGCTTTGGGATACGGAGAGAATGCATTTTGGAGGGCGCCTGGGTGGCTCAGTGGTTAAGCCGCTGCCTTCGGCTCAGGTCATGATCTCAGGGTCCTGGGATCGAGTCCCGCATCGGGCTCTCTGCTCAGCAGGGGGCCTGCTTCCTCCTCTCTCTCTCTCTGCCTGCCTCTCTGCCTACTTGTGATTTCTCTCTGTCAAATAAATAAATAAATAAATCTTAAAAAAAAAAAGAATGCATTTTGGAAGACAGATAACTATCCATCGTACCTACTTCAGAGGATTATTGTAAGAGCTAGAGGATATTCTGTGCATGATACAGTTTTAAATATCATTCAGCTTTTGCTGTGAGAACAACAACAACTGTAACACTTAGTGTCTTAGAATAACACTTAGATCATAGAACAATGACTAGTTTAGCTCCAGGTTTGGGCTGGGTTCACTTGCATGGTTCTAATCTCAGATGATCTTCGCTTCCTCGGGCCAATCATTGCAGGAGGTTGCTGGGTTGTGTTGTGTTGATGGGGGAGCTGGCTGATCTAGGACAGTCCCAGCTGGCCCATCTTGTCTCTGCTCTATTTAATTTCTAATCCTCCAGCTGGTCAGGGACAGGGTTCCAAGAGAGTGGTGGAACATGCACAAGGCCTTTTGGGGCTTAGGATCGGAACTAGCACCCCAAATCACTTTTGCCCCATTCTTTTGACCCAGACAAGTCACAAGGCCAATCAAGATGCAGGAACAGGAAAAGAAACTCCCTCTTCTTGATGGGAAAAGATGCAAAGACACATCACCAAGAAGTATAGCTATAAGGAGGGGAATAATGAACACCATTTTCACCAACAATCATCCATCATTTGGCACACAATTCACTCAATAAATGATGCCTAATATTATATTATTAATCCATGAAGGCAAATGGATTTTTCTACATTGTCCACTCATTTATTCATTCAGAAATTTATTGAGTCTATACTATAGGTCAGGCTGTATGATAAAGATAGTGGCTGGGTTGGTCGTGTTGGGCACTGAACTGCCACCAAAAAGTCAGGTTAATTTTTATATCATAAAAAAGGGAAAAAAAAAAATAACTGCAGAAGAAAAGCTGGTTCTCTACCCCAAGGCTCTTGACTGATACCCAGCATCCTCTTGTCACTTTCTGGATACCCCTGATGAAAAGGTAGCTTGTTAACGCCGACCCCTGTTGTTTTGCTATGGTGTGGTCATCTCTCTGAGTCTGGGTGCATTACCCATGAAGTTTGTAGCCGCTCATAGCTTTGTCTGCTGGAGGAAGGCACTTAGAAAAAAACCTGGGTAGATCCAGCATGAACTGACAGAAGCCTTTGGAAACAGAGAATAAATAGCCCACTGACTCAGAAGGCTATATGAAAGGAATCCTTCTTGTTTCAGTGTAAAACAACTTGTCTTGCCTGCAAGATGAATCAGAAGCATAAAGGGTGATGAATGGGAGTGGTTTCTGAAGCACTGGAAAGTATCATGGGCCCCGCAGTGAAGTTACATTTGGTGTCTGTGATCATCTTGGGCCCAGAGACATCCATCTCTTCTCTCCCCAGGTAGCTCTAGCCCTGCTCCCACTCTCTTGCCATCAAATCCAGCATGCTTCTGCAGCTAAGCACCTCATTGGGGACATGCTCTCTTCGAAACTCCCAAACAAAAAGAAAATACAAACTGAAGGCTTAATTAAATGACCAAGATAGGGGACCTTGGAAAACTAACCAAGTTTCCAGGCCCTTGCCTTGCCTCTCTCGCCAGCTCTGGGCATCAAAGTGACTTATAAAGCAGCACACAGGGACATTTCACATCAGAAAGGAACCCCTTGGGGCACCTGGGTGGCTCACTGGGTTGAGCCTCTGCCTTCAGCTCATGTCATGATCTCAGGGTCCTGGGATTGAGCCCCACATCGTGCTCTCTGCTCAGCAGGGAGCCTGCTCCCCACCCCACCCCGCCCTCCTGCCTCTCTGCCTACTTGTGATCTCTCTCTCTGTCAAAAAAAAAAAGAAAAAAACTTAAAGAAAAAAAGATAAAGGAACCACTCCTTGGGAGAGTTTCTTCCCAATTGTTTATTATGGAAAGTTTCAAATCTATGGCAGAGTTGAAAGAATTTTATCCATCACAAAGATCCTACCATTTAATATTTTATTTTTCTTGCTTTATCACTTATTTATCTATCAACCCCCAAGCTTCTTGTTTTTCTGATACATTTTGAAGTAAACTGTAGCCATCAGCACACTTTGTCAGGGGCTTATTAAGACCACAGCTGTTAGGAATCCATATCCTGTTCCCTGAATCACTAGCTGATTTTATATAATTTTTAAAAATAATTACTAACCCCGCTTTACAGGTGAGTAAACAGGACTTCAGAGATGGCTCACAGGACCTACCCAAGGTCCCAGAACAAGAAGCTGTTAATGCTGGGATTTAAACCCACTCAGGGTCTGTATACCCTGAGCCTGTGCTCTGCCCCTTCTGTGACGAAGGCAGTCTGTGAGGTCTGTTTCTGTTGCTTCTCCAGGCCCAGACCTGCATCTTATAGCAGGAGCTCAGGGCCCCTGGCTTAGTGACTATGTCTCTGAATTTCCTAAATATTTCTGCTCAGAGCATGAGACTGGGGCCAGACCCAAGTATAGAGAGTCTGTGGTTTGGGCAGGCCTCCAGCTTTATTTGTAGCCTTCAAACCAAGAGTTTTTGTACCTCTTGAAATCTGCAAAATGGGCACAAGGATGGGTTTCCTACTTTTGGATTTAGTGAGATGGTTCACGGAAATGTGTGAGTGCTGAAAAGAAGTTCCTTTTATAATGATATTCATTAACAGGTAGAGTCTTATAAATCTCAGTCTGTAAACTCGGGCAGGCACAAAAATGGACTTAAATTTTTTTTCCCTATAACCAGATTTGGTTTTAGTTTGAGCTTTTCCTGTTTTACATTCGATTTCTCAGAAACATACCTTAAGGGGAAGATTCAGCTAAAAGTGACTTAGAAGGTAAAAGTGTCTTCAGGTAAAAGTGTCTCAGGAAAATATGACAAAGGTGAAGGCAAGTGAGAGCCCCAAGGGAAGGGCGTGTTAAGCCAGGTCTCATGGAGGACAGTCTCTGCTCAGAACTGCCAGGTGCTAGGGACAGTGACAACCACACATTAGAATGTTCCAGACTGGGGGCACACAAGTTGAAGATTTTTTTTTTAAAAAAGATTTTATTTATTTATTTGAGAGAGAGAGCATGCACATGTGAGTGGGGAAGAGGAGTAGAGGCGGTGGGAGAGGGAGGGGGAAAAATCTCAAGCCGACTCCGAGCTGAGCATGGGGCCCCATGGAGGGATCAATCTGGCGACCCTGAGATCATGACCTGAGCTGAAATCAAGAATCAGATGCTTAACTCACTGAGCCACCCCGGCACCTCAAATTGAAGGTATTTCTCTCCTTCTCTTTGCCCCTGCCAAGTATTAGTTAAAGGCTTTCCCCCGGGGGCTGTGAATGCACAGGCACTTTGGGTTCTCTAGATGGGCAGGGCCAAGGGGGATCTGGAAGCCCGAGGGCAGCCCCGCCATATAGAGACATAAGTGCTGGCCATAGAAAATCCAACACCTGGAAGAGAATGTGCATAAAAATGGAAGGGATCCGAGGGAGGTAAGTAGGCACCAGGAGCAGGTGTAACAAATTCCATGCTGTCTCAAGCAGAAATCTAGACTTGGTCTCATTGGGGTTACCTTGGGGAGCATACGATGTACCCAAGTGTGGCAGTGAGATGGGGATCAGATCCTTCTGTTCTCATCTGTTCCCTCTGGCAACAGCTGCAACATCCTCACCTTTGTGCTCTTGGTGCATCTGCCCATCCGAGTCATTGACCAATGACAAATCTTGGACACCCTGCTTGGCCCGCAAGAGCTCTTCTGCTACATTCACACCACTCTAGGATTATGAAACCATCTCCAGGACCTGCTTTGACACCCGGTTCTTCTGCTTGGATGCCATGCTTTGGGCACAGGAACCTCGGTGGGGGTGGGGGGCGCATCTCAGGTTTACATGCTCAGACCCATCCCAGGCTGGGCACCAAGAATGCAGCTCTTACCTACCTCCCCATCCCCCCAGCCCCGTCTGCAGGTGACACCCAAGGGAGGGGTGTCAGGAGCCTGCTGCTTTCAGGTGCTCCAGCCTAGCTGGGGGGATGGTGGGCAAGGAGTAGCGCTCCTTCTCAGGGTCCTAACACAATCTGAGCTCTTGGGTTCTCCTTGACTCTCTTCTTTCTTGATCCCCGCGGAGCTTTTCAAAAACTAGGACATCTTGTCCTTACTAAACATTCTTCCAGATAGTTTGGCAGCAGCCCAGGAGAGCTTCTCAAACTTGAGCATGCACAAGAATCACCTGGGGAACTTCATAAACCCTGCCGCTTTGCCCGGGTCACATCTCCAGGGATTCTGAGTCAGGAGAAAGATGTGAAGGCTCTCAAGTCAGGAACCTGACTGCTATATTAGGTCTACTCTTCTGTGTCAACTCTTCTTTCTCAGGCAGAGATGCCTTGCCAGCCACTTGCTGCCTGAATCAGGGCAGAGAGGAGGTGCTGTGGGGACATGTAATACGGAATAATGACTTTAATAAATACCCAGAACATGATGCTACTTCACGAGGCTTTAGCCCATCTCAGGAGGCACTTAAAAAAAGGTTATTTCAAACTGATTATTTAGTCTTTTTTATAGATTATTTATTTATTTATTTGACAGAGAGAGAAATCACAAGTAGGCAGAAGTAGGCGGGGGGGGGGGGGAGCAGGCTCTCACTGAGCAGAGAGCCCGATGCAGGGCTCAATCCCAGGACTCTAGAATCATGAGCTGAAGGCAGAGGCTTAACCCACTCAGCCACCCAGGCGCCCCCTGATTATTTAGTCTTGAGGTGCCCTCCTTACTTCCACGTCGTCCGTACACAGACATCCCATTGTGATTTTTGTAATGGGGTGGGGGTCTTCCCTTTCCCTCCTGCGGCAGCCTCGTGGCCAGTTTCTTTCTGCTGGATTGTTCTTTATAATAGATCGGGGTTAAAAATCCATTTGGCCATGGGTTCTTCTAAAAACTCATGCTTGTGTACAGAATAGAACCCTTGTCCTGGGGGAAGGAGGCAACAGAGCATAGCAGTCAAGAATGTGGATTCTGGGGCTGATATCCTGCCTCTGCCGCTTTTTGGCTATGTGTGATTTCAGGCAAGTTCATTTCTCTGAGTTGTAGCTTCCAACTGGAAAATGAGGGTAATAATATCACCCACCACAGAGGGGGCTGTGAGGACTTAAATGAGCACATGTAGGGAAAGGGCTCAGAGCAGGAAATGTGCGGCTGTTACAGGTATCCATGACAGCAGGTGTTTCTCAATTGGGTCTTAGCCTGAGGTTTCTTTCTTTTTTCATTTTTTTTTTAAGATTTTATTTATTTATTTGACAGAGAGATAGAGAGAGCACAAGTAGGCAGAACAGCAGGCAGGGGGAGAAGGAGAAGCAGGCTCTCCACCGAGCAGGGAGCCCAATGTGGGGCCTGATCCCAGGACCCTGGGATCATGACCTGAGCTGAAGGTAGCCACTTAACCCACTGAACCACCCAGGTGCCCCAGCCTGAGGTTTCTTCTGGAAGATTTCCTTTGGGCACCCTTCATTCCCATTTGGCTGCAGATGGACTGGGTTCAAGAAGCCGTGGCGCCTGGAGAATGTGAGTCAAGGGCAGAGGGCCAGAGGGCCAGTGAGAGGGGAGGTTCTAAGCTATTCTAGAAATGTCCCCTTTACGTTAGGCTTGAAGGGTCTTGTGGGGTCCCATTGGTTCAGACCCTGCTTTGTTAGAAATGACACTTGCAAAGAGGGCTGTGCAGGCAAATGGTAAAGTGGAGGCTTAAGTGGTTTTTAATATTACATTTTAGAGAAGTCCCAATTGGAAGTCAGGAGAAGAGGATGGGAGGGGTGGAGACTGACTTTATAGCAGCTGCTAACATTCACTGAGAGCCAACTACATGCTATGCTTCTAAGAACTTCATACACACGGTCTCATTTCATCCTGTCTCAGTCAGCTCAGGCTGTTATAACAAATACCAGAGACTGGGCAGTTTAAACAGCAAGCACTTATGTCTCACAGTTCTGGAGGCTGGGAAGTGCAAGATCAAGGTGCCAGCAGGTATAATGTCTGTTAAGGACCTGCTCCCTACTTTAGGGACAACTGCCTTCTTGCTGTGTCCTCAGATGGTGGAGAGAGTGAGAAGAAGCAAGCTCTCTGCTCTTCTCTGTTCACATAGGGGCTCTAAGCCCATCACAAAGACTCCACTGTCGTGACCTCCTTACCTCCCTAAGGCTCCCATTTGCAAATACCATCTTATCGGGTTTGGGATTTCAACATATGAGTTTGGAGGTGGGGGACACATCCAGTCCACAGCACATCATTTTATAGCACATCCTACAACAACAACCCTATGAACTCAGTGCCATTCTGACCCCCATACGAGAGAGGAGGAGGCGTGGCTTAGGAATGGTAACTGACATGCCCATGTTCATGTGACTATTTGGTGACAGTGACAGGATTTGAACCCAGGTCTGGCTCCAGGTCCCACAGCCTCTTTACTGCTTTATTCAGTGCTTTCCATTGACAGGCAAACCCCTCTTCTTCCTCCAAATAACCCTTTAAAGCAGATATTTTTTTGAGAATCCAATGAAATATTTCCTCATGGATCCTAAAATGTCATCACTACTCAAGCTGTGTCAGTTGGGAGTGCCCAGTTCAATGCCAGTTTTTTCCCACTCAGACGTCTCTCTTGGGGTGTCAGCCTTACCTTACAGCCTTGGGGTGGATAACCCAGGAATCAGAAACAAGCCAAATATATAGGTAAACATCACAGCGGGATCCTCTGTCCTTTCACTGCGGTTACATCATCATGACCTTGGCCAAACCATCTGACCTCTTTGTCAGTTTCCCCATCTGTAAAATAAGGTGCTAATAGTCCCTACTTCAAAGTTTTGTAGAGCTTTAATGAGATATGGTATGTGAAGCTCTTATAACAGAGGCTGGCGCTTCATAAGCTTTCCAGTAAGTATTTGCTGTGATACTATAATTGTTGGTCCAGAAATAGTAGACCCTGTTGCTTTCTCCTTTCTATTACTCATCACACTTTTTTTGGGGGCGGGGGGGTATATATCTTGCCACTTCACCAAACTCTTGAAAACACCAGACTGCTTGAGATTAGATTTCAAATCCCTCTCCAGCTCTGTGGTCTTGCGTAAGCCCCTTCACCTTCCTAAGCCTCCCTTTGCTTTCCAGTGAACACTACCATACTGTGTGTCTGTGTGCAACACGCTAGAACCGTTCCTAGAACACAGTAAGGGCTAAATAAATGTTAAGTATTACTGTTGTTATAGCAACTGGTGTTATTGTCAGTAACACTGTCACTGAGAGCTGAGCTCACAGATTTTTCTCCTTAAAGGCCGGTGGGATGCCAGGTGACCCCTTCCAGGTCAGAGGATCGATTATACTCCAGCCGGTAGGTTTACTCTTCAAGGGAAGGAGCGCAGACTCTGCTGTAATACAAAAAGCAACAGATCCAACCCTGGCTGATCTAGGAACCAAAGCCCCAGGCAGAAACAGAAACTGAAATATGACGCTCCCGGCCCAATAAAATTGTCAGATGGGCTGCTCTGAGCAAGTGCTTGATTAAGCGAATCTAACTGTCGCCGTAGGTTACTCCTCGGCACCATTGACTAGCAGGGAATCGATCGATCGTCTGGGCTGGAAGCCGAGGCAGAATGGGGAGGTGCAGGTGTCCAGGCACGCCTCCTCTGTCAGAAACAAATTACTTCCATCTCAAGGACTGCCTGGCCGGAGGGTCATAAATCATGGTGGTAATCGATAGGTTGGGGATGGGCAATCGGGAGGCAGGCACTGGGGCTCCAGAAGTCCCAGAAGGGTTATATCGGAACAGATCAGACAGCCCCAAACCCAGCTCTGCTCTTTTTCTGACTGTATGAGCTTAGGCAAGTCACTTGACCTCAGGGACCATTTTCTCATCTAGCAGATGGGTCTATCAATACCTCACAGGGCTCCTGGGAAGTTTCAACGAAGGAGATGCAGACGACCTACCATGGCCCAGACCTTGACATGCAGCAGGTCCAAATTGAGACACGTGGCAAATATAAAAGCACACAGTGGGTTTCAAGGTGTTTGATAATAAGAATGGACAGTAACTCCTTATTGCTTTTTCATATGGATGGTGTGTTGAAATAATAATAACAACATTTTAGATCTATGGGATTAAATAAAATATACTAGAAAACTAATGGCAAATGCTTTTTAGCTTTTTCAATGTGGCTACCAGAAAAGAACGAGTGGAAAACATCTCAGTAACTTTTTCTATGGGTCCCATGTTGAAATGATATTATCTGCGATATACTGGGGTTAAGAAAAATATTCTTTTTTTTAAAATGTTGTATTTATTTCTTTGAAAGAAAGACACAGTGAGACACAAGCAGGAGGAGTGGAAGAGGGAGAAGCAGGCTTCCCTCGGAGCAGGGAGCCCGATGCAGGATTCAATCCCAGGACATTGGGATCATGACCTGAGCCGAAGGCAGACGCTTAATGGCTGAGCCACCCAGGTGCCCCAAAAATATGTTCTTCAGATTAATTTCACCTGTTCCTTTTTAGTTTTTTTAACGTGGCTATAAGAAAATCTAAAGTTATATATGTGACTCTCATTATTTATCTGTTGAATGACACTGGTCTTATGCTTCCTTTCCCTCTTATATTTTGCTTCATGAAATCTGATGACCTCCACAGTCCCATGGACAAATTCCATCTTTCTCTGAGTCTCAGCTTCCTCGCCAGGCAGAAAGAGAGAAAAATCAGAGTTACTACGTAGGGAGCCTTTACCAGACACTATTACAAGTACATGCGTTAGCTCCCTTACTCATCAGAGCGACACTCTGAGAGAGACATCGACCCATTTCACAGTTGAGGAGACTGAGGGCCCAGCCTTTACCAAAGCTATGTGACCAGCAAGAAGAGCGAGGACTCGAAGCTAGTTCTACCTCACGCCAATATTCTTTACTCCCAGTCTCTACTTGCTCCTGTGTACTTGCTTCCCTTAGGACCAGGAGCATGCCAAGACACAGGAGCAAGGAGGAATTTGTAAACTCCAGCAAAATTCCTTCTCAGCCAGTTCCAAGTGTCCCACATAGTGTCTTCCAAGGGCTGGAAAGACCCACTGGGTGGCACGGCTTCCTCTCTGATGTAACCACTCTGAGAGCCAAAATTACTGAGGAGCAAGTGGCCCCCATACATGGCCTGAGGACCCCCATCTTCCCCAGAGCTGCAGTCTTCCTATGGGCTGACCACGGGTTGGGTAATTCTCATCGGTGAGCCGGCCCCCAACCTTCTCCCCCTCACCTCCTACCTGAACATTCTTACAGCTTTCCTGAAATTGTGACTCTTATTCCAGAAAGTGGCATTTCCAGATGAACGGGCTGTTTCATTTGCCCTTTTGTCATTGAGTAGGGGTGCGCATGTTTGTAGCTGCAGGTGGAAGAATTGCATCAGGTGAGGAAGGTGACTTAAAATTTGTACATATGGGAAGGAGGATGGATGCTGGGCGGGCAGGGGGTAGAATGTGTGTGTGAGTGTGCGTGCACACGTACTTGAACCCCGTATCCCATCTCTGATTATTCTGAGAACAGCACCATCCCCTTTCTTTAGGGAATTATCTGTCCCTCCCTGACCCCCACCATGTCATGTCACTGAGCCCTATCCCTCGGATGCTGGAGTAGCCACGTAACTTGAGGTAGGCCAGTCCGAGGCCCTTTCTTGGGGATTTGAATCTTGAGCAGATGCTCCAGGGACAAAAGGAATGGATTTATTTGTCCTTTGAGGCAGCCCACTATTCTTGCTGCTAAGATCCCCGGGATTGCCCCGCTTACTGGCCTTTCTGTGGCCTGTTGTTTATCTCATATTTCAATTCTGTGAGCTTGCAGTAACTCTCCAATTTACCCTCCCTTTGCTTTTGAGCTAAATTCAATCTGATTTTGTTACAGAGCTGACTACCAACAGAGAGGAAGGACCCCAACTCTCTGGCAGTCTGCTTTGCCAGAAGGACTGGGGGGGTGGTATTTAAGTGGAAGTTATAATACAATGCATTATATTATAACATAATACAATAATACAATACCTAATACAATGCTAGCTCAGCAGCAGCCTGAGAAGTTCAAAGCTTCCTTCAAGATTTTTGCCAGTTCTCAGAAGGATTCAGGTGCTTACTGTTCTTACCTCCACACTTGGTAGTCCCACATCCCTCCGGAGGTGAAACTCCGCTTCCTGCTTGAGTTCTATGTAAGAAAGAAAGAAAAAAAGAAGAAAGAAAAGGAGAGGAAAGGAAAGAAAAAAAAAGAAAAGAAAAGAGGGGAAGAAAAGAAAAGTAAAGAAAAGAAAAAGAAAGAAGGAAGTAGGAAGGAAGGAAGGAAGGAACCCACAATTTGTGAGGATAGTAAATTTTCCACAGATTTCAGGGGCGGGGTAGAAGACAGTCAAGGTCAACATTGCTTTAGTGAGATCAGCTTCCAAATGGAACACTAGGCATGAGGATTTTTCAAACGTCCCTGGATCAACACTTTTTGGGTTTGGTGGTGGTGATGGGGGTGATTCAAGCCCCCTTTCCCTCACTCAACTCCAACCCTCCCCATCTGGCTGTGTCTCCTCTGTCTCCCATCTCTTCAGGCTCTCCTAATCTCACTTTCCTACCCTCTGCCCTGAGGGGAAAAAAAAAATCAGTTAGTTTTGTTGTCTAGTACAAAGTCACTTCAGACTTCTCCAAAAGCTGTAGGAGATCTGACACCAGCCCTTTGCAACTTTACCTTCTATTCCCGACCCTACTTCAGTAGCCAGCTGTTAGTATAATAATATTTTCCCATTTAATTGCGATGGCTATTTTTAGCTATGACCACAGACCAACACAGGAGCCTTTCTCTCGCTTCTCCCCCTCCTCCGCTCACTGCCTTCCCAGGGCATCACCCCTGGAACCAGGGGCCTGTCTGTAGGATTAGATGCCTGCTGAGAACATGACAATTGGTGATGTCCAATGTCACCATGGGGGAAAGGAGCAAAAATAATAGAGAGTGGCCCCAGGACATCTGGGTGGCTTAGTGGGTTAAATGTGAGACTCTTGATTTTGGCTCAGGACATGATTTGGGGGTCATGAGATCGAGCCCCATGTCCAGCTCTGTGCTGAGCCTAGGAGTCTGCTTGGGATTCTCTATCTCTGCCCCTCCCAACCCCATTATAAAGAGAAAGAGAGAGAGAAAGAGAACTGCCCTGTTTCACTGAGTGCTTACTCTGTGCCAGGCCCTGAACCAAGCCCTTTGCCTAAGTTGCCCTCCTCGGTCTTCATGAAGACCGAGCAGGTGGGGTACCAAAATTATCCCCTGTTTCCAGATGTGGAAGCTGAAGTTTGGAGGAGCCAGGTGTACCTGAGCCTCCATACCCCATGGCCTGGCCTGTTCCCTGACTGCGGATAGAACAGGACACAAGTCCCCTACCTCCACCGCCACGCTGGCTGGCCTGCATTCACTAAATTTACTTCTGAATCAAGTCCGCTCCACAATCCACATGGTAATGGCGAGAGCCCAGAGTCCTGCTCTTCACGCTGCAAATTGAATTATATCCATCAGCCTGGCGCGCCAGCCCTATTGTTCCCAGGGCCTTCCCAGCTTTAATTAGAATATTTTTATTTTCCCTGGGAGAGGGAGGACAACCGATCTCGGCTTCAATAACCTTGCCGGGGGCCAGAACCTGGAAATGCAGGGCTGGTGGGCCATCCGAGGGAGCGGCCGGCAGGAGTGGGAGCGGAGGGTGGAGATTCTGTGTTTGCACGGGGGCCCGGGGTGGGGGGGCCCTCTGCCCTCTCCCACCCTCAGTGAGCTGCTGTGATGTTAACCGCGGTGAAGAAGGAGCCCAGCAGGAAGTGACTTTGAAGAGGACACACGTTTGCCTGCACGTGAGTGTGCACGTGCGTACACACACACACACACACACACTCACTCACTCACTAAGGCGTGAGGGACAAGGGAATCAGCTCACTGGCTCACAGGCTGAAGCCCAAGTACAGCAACATCAGAAGGACTATGCGGGAAGGCTGGGAGGCAAGCCTCGTGGCTCACCCCATCCTCTGGGAGCCACGTAGTACAGTGGTTAGGGTAGCACCATCCCAAAGACACCTAGTGCACACTTTGCAGTTGATTTATAATTTTCTAGAAGCCACGTTCAAAAAAAATAAAAGTAAGAAGAAACAGTTGAAATTAATTTTAATAATCTCTTGTTTTAACCCAGTACATCTAAAGGGTATCATGTCAACACATTATCAATAGGAAAAATTATGTACAATATTAGAAACAAAGTCTTCAGGATCTTGTGTGTTTTCAACATGCCTAGCTCACCTCCAATGAGCCGTGACCATTTCTGCGCTCACCAGGCACATGGGGCTGTCGTACTGGGGAGGTCAGGGTTCGCCCTGCGAAGCCTGACGCTCCGGGCTCAAGCCTTGCTTATGTGTTTGTTATTATGTATTTGCTTATGGCATCAATTCCGTTACAGACCTCTCTCCTTCACCTCCTTTGTCTGTGGGGTGTGTGACAATCACGGCCTGTAACTCACAGGCTCCTGTGAGCATTTTATGCAGAAATTCACGCAAACCCCTTAGCAGAGTGCCCGCATGTAGCAGGTCCTGGCGTGGTAGCCATTCACTGGGTCTTCCCATCACGTAGTGAGTGACAGCTTCCATACAGGACGGTGTCGTCCAAGCCAGACCCCTCGTTTGCTGCTTTACACTCTGCAGTCACTATTTGAGGTGGACATGGTTAACATCTGTATTGTTCAGACACGGAATCTGAAGCTCAGAGAGGGGCTAGCTCCTGTCAGCTGCAGAATGAAATCTTGAAGTGGCCATTGCAGGACTTTGAGATCTGTCCCTCTCTGCCCCAATAGATGGACAGCAGAGTGACAGCGGGTAATGAGGCTAGACACAGCTGACCTGGACTCAAATCCTGTTTCTACCACTTACCCTCTGGGGGACACTAGGCAGATGGCTTCTACACTCTGAGCCTCAAATCCGTTGTCTGAAATGGGGACGATTGACTGCATAAGGCCCTTGTGAGGATTTAATGAGTTAATGTATAAAGAGTGCTTCGCACAGAGTAAGTAGTGTAGAAGCATAGGCCCTTCTATGATTTTTAGGGATGGCATTTTTCACCACTGCCTGTCCCATCTCTAGGGAGGACTGTTGGAAGCAGTTCTGTCCCCAGATGGACCACGTTCTCTCTTTCCGCATGGCAGGTCGCTTGCCTGGCCTGTTCTTTACATCTGCATTATGTCGCTTTCTTCCCTTAGTCCTTTCTGGCTTTGCTGCCCCTTTGTCCAGAAAATCAGGACTTGGTCCCCAGCATCCACTAGCCCCCATGCCCACCACCCCATGCGACCTGGCAGTGGCTGCTCCCCTGTCCAAGTCAAACACTTCATCAGGACAGGACCGTGGCCATCACATCGATCTCTGCCCCAGCCCCACCCCAGCCCCACTCGGGGAGAACACTCAGAAACACATGCACCCTGAACAGAGATCGTCCCAGTCCCTGGAAAAGCGGCAGCCAGCCATCCTTTCTGTGTTTGGTTCTGCCTGGCTCTTGGTTTATGGCACAACTGGGTCCATTTTCTCTTTGTGTAACAGGACGAATCACTTCACCTCTTTATTCTTTTCTCTAGATTCTATCAAAGCAAAATTTACATATGGTAATATGTGGAAATTTTAAGTCCATGGCTACTTTAGTTTTGCCAAAGGCAACACTCTTGTATCACTCCGATCAATTTCTATAAAATCCTTCCAGAAACTTCCCTGTCCCCTTTCTGACTCAGCACCCTTCCCCCAGGGGTGAACACACCTCTGATTCCTATCACCATTGGGAAACTCTGCCTGCCCTTGAACTTCAGGTGCAGGAATTCCTATTGTACATACTCCATAATTTCTGTGAGATTCATCCACACTGTTGAACGTCTGTGGTTCATCCCTTTTTATTGCCGAGTACTATTCTCCTGTATAGACTCATAATTCTGCCCCCCCAATCCCTGCCATTCTCTTGTTGAGGGACATTTGGGATGTCCCATGCAAGTGTTTTTGTTTTCATTTCTTGTGGATAAATACCTTGGAGAAGAATTGGTCCTGTGATAAGAATGAGAAGACTATGTATTGCTTTACTAGAAACTTATGAACAGATTTCCAAAGAGATTGTATCACTTTGTCTTTGAGACTCTGTTTTCTCCATTTGCAGTGATGTGGATGGAACTAGAGGGTATAACATTAAGCGAAATAAGTCAGTCAGAGAAAGACAATACCATATGATCTCACTCATATGTGGAATTTAAGAAACAAAACAGATGAACATAAGGGAAGGGAAGGAAAACTAATATAAAATAAAAACAGAGAGGGAGACAAACCGTAAGTGACTCCTAGCCATAGAGAACAGAGTGTTGCTCGAGGGGAGATGGGTAACCAGTTGATGGGCATTAAGAGGGCTTGTGATATAATGAGCACTGGGTCTTATTTGCAACTGATGAATCACTAGATTCTACCCCTGAAACTAACATACAGTATAGGTTAACTAAATGGAATTTACATTTAAAAATTTTAAAAAGACTCTGTTTTCTCTGCTGTAAGCAGGGACTGATGCGTGGCCCTTAGGGAGGTGCTGTAAGGAGGAAGTCAGGAACTTGCTCACCAAGGGCCTCTGCTACAATCATTGTTACTTGCCTTTGTCCTCCTGCCGGGTGATTTGCACGCACGGTTGGCTGGCAGGAACCACAATCAAGGTGCTGTGGGCCCTGAATGTCAGCACAAAACAGGAGGGTTCACCTTGGACGCGACCTTCCTCACAGACTCCTCAGCAGGATGTTATTATCTCCCTGCTCTGAGTGGGAATTCAAATCACCATGATTATTTGCACATCCTCTGAACCAGAGAGGGCAGGAGACAAATGGCCCCCCTGCCAAACACCCTGCCGTCACCCTAGAGAGGGACCTCCGGGTGTGATCTCACGGCTGGCATTGACCTCCTTCCTCCCTGGTTTAGCCTGGCCAGGAAGGGACCTTCTAAACCGAATTCACAGCCTGTTCCCTGGGTCCTACAGAGGAGGACATTCTTGGGGTTGTGGAAATTAAGGCTCTGTCACAGCCCTGGCTAGAAACTACCATTTCCTGGGGATTTGGATTCAGTTGTCAAAATGGCTCTGGTTTGAAACTCTGCATATAAAATCCAGTGAGTTTGCGAATTTGAAGGTGTGTCTGAAGCCTGTGATTTTGAAGGTGTGTCTCTGTGGGTTTCCGTTGTTTGCACCTATATCTTTTTACAGAGATTTCAAAGAGCCCAGTGGCTCCATCAGACAGGCATTGGTTCAGATCCTGGCTCTGTCACATACTATCTGAGTGACCTCTGACCTTTCTCTGAGCCTTTGTCTCCCTTGAATTTCAGTTTCTGGGAAGCAAAAATTATTATTAACTCTGTGGCCAAAGCCAGAAGAGTCTTCTCTCTACCAAATAGCCATTCTCCGATTTCCTCCTCTGACTTGGAAGTGGACTCATGCTCACCTAGAGTGAAAGCCTTATTTTTCATCACTCTCTATTGCTAAGGGTAGTCATGGGAGTAATTCTGGCTGGGGAGATATAAAAAACAGACAACAAATGCACCTGACTAGAAGAACCCTAAGAGGGAGAAGTGAGACTTTCTTTGTGCCTTCCTCCTGTTTGCTGACTGGAATGTGGTTCTGATGCAGGAGCTCAAGCAGCCATTTTGGACCATGGGGAGAAAGCCAAATGGTGAGGATGACAGAGCCTCAAGAATTAAGGAAATCCAGTCGTTGACATCTGTTCTGAACCAACTATTTCTGAATTCATTTAGCACGAGAGAAAAATGAGCTTTCTTTCTTAAGCCACAGTTATTTTATTTCTGGTCCTTACAATCCATCGGAATCCTAATTGCTACCTGGTGTTCAGAGGATTAAATGAGCTAATTTCTGTAAAGATGTCAACACAGTGTCTGGCTAATAGAATTCACTCAATATGGTAGAGATATTCCTATTACGTTAAAGGCAAGAATGAAAGGGATGGTGAATTGTGGTTGGACAATCTGGGGTATCATTTCTGATGTGATTGAGGTGAAAGAAAATTCTAAATACAGTTCCCTGAGCTGGTGTGTGTGTGTTTCCTCAGAAACTACTGCCAGAACCTCAGAGATGTGTGGGGGGTCTGTTAATTCCCAGGGCTTTGGTCTGGGTACAGTTCGTCACATCCTCAGGCAACACCTACTCTCTCTGCTTCTAGACTCTCATCTCTTCACCTCTAATCACTTGGTCCAGGGCCCTGGCCTGGAAGCTGTGGGCTGTGCTGGAATTCTCTAGTTTTTCCTGAGCACCCAGAGTGCTCCACTGATGAAATTGGCCCAAATGATACTTCATTGTCTTTTTATCCAGGAATTAAGGCTTCTCTGGCATTACTTTCCAGGAGTCTGAGGGAGGACAAGGAATTAGCCACTCGGGCTCTGAATCCTTCAAAGTAGAAATCTGAACGAAGAGCCTGACAGGACTGGCACAGTTGTGCTGAGTACCTCTGTCCCCCCTGTTTCTGCCAGCTGAGGCGTGTACTTGGCCCTCTGTCACCATCAAAAGATGATTACCTGTTAAGGGGGCACCTGGCTGGCTCAGTCAGAAGAGCAGGCAACGCTTGTTCTTGGGGTCGTGAGTTCAAGTCCCATGTTGGGTGTAGAGATTACTTTAAAATAAGACCTTAAAAAAAAAAGGTTATTTTGTGTTGAGCCCCTGCTCTGTGCTAAGCTTAGTACTAAACCCCTCCCATGCAGTCTCTCATTTTGTCTTGATGTCATAATTGGCATCATGCCCATTTTGCAGGTGTGCAAAAAGAGGTTTCATTGTCAAAGAAAATGCGCAGCATCACACTAGGAAAAAGCTGCTTTTTTCCTTTGGAGCCCTCTGCCCTGAACCATGCTCCCAGTGGGTTCTAAGGATGGTCGGAGTCCCTGCAAATAAACAGGTAATCATTACCCTGGGAGACAGGAATGTCAGACAGTGCTGGCTTCAGATTTCCTCTGCCTATTCATAGTAAACAAACATTTTCCTTCCAACAGAAAATACTTTCTCATTCCTTTTTGATTACAAAAGCCATTTATGCTCTTCTAAGACATACAGATGATACATAAAGGTTTAGAGAAAAGCCTGTACTTCCCATCTAAAGAACCATGTGTAAAAGTATATTAAGCCCTCTTGTGGGTCAGCCCAGCTGGGTGTGCTAAAAACAAGGGGCCACCAGCAAAGACTCCTCCCTGCTCCCAGGTGCCGCTAGCACCTGGACTCAGATCCTTACAGCTCGTTTTCTGTGCTAAGTCACATGATGCTTTTTTTTTTTTTTTAATGGGGCCATCCTATAGACTTGTCAGTTTTTCTCTGAAGCTAATCTGAGAATGTCTTTCCGCTCCCTTCCCAGAAAGTGAACCATGCAGGGTGTGGAATCCCCAGGGCCAATCAAAAACCAATGGCTTTGGATTGGACAACCCAGGTGAGAAACACCTTCTTCCGGTGAATACCCAACTTGCTTCTCCTCTCTCTTCAACCTTCCCCATCTATAAAACAAACAGTACCTCCCTCCCATATTCAGATGAAGAGCAAATGAGATAACACACCCCTAGCACAGCACCTGATATAATTTACGTGTCTTATAAATGCTGGGCTCCTTCCACTGTGACTTTATTTTGCTCATGAGCCTGGTAGGGTCATTTTGTTTTGAGTTTTATTATTATTTTTTTTAATATCGCGGGCTGAGGTCGAGGCATGTATGTTTCTTGGCTTATGACACGTTCACACTATTGTCTGCAAGCATCTCCCATGTGTCATTCATTTGTTTATTCGTTCATTCATTTCCATTGATCCTCATGCCCCACTCTTATCCATCCCTCCCATGTGCACCCCACAGGCAGCCAGTCTGACCTGTTTGATGTCCTTTTATTTGTACCTGTTCCTGGGAAACATGTTTTGTGTGCATGTGTTTTTTATTTACCTCAAAGGTACTGTGCTGTGGGCTGCATCCCGTTACTCCTTGTCTTCGTTGTACTGTGACTTTAAGACTCACCCACGCTGCCATGCCCGCATCTAGGCCTGCCATATGGCACTCCCTTGTGTGTGTGTCCACCACGCTTTACTCATCCATTGATTTAGGGGCCGACGCTTGGAGGGACTCAGCTTGTTGTCACCACAGATGGCCCGATGGTGAGCAATATCACATGTACCCCTAGCCTCCAACATGTGGACTTCACTGATGGCCCCGGCCACCCTCCCAGTCAGTACTTGCCGAGAATGCAAACATTAGCCAGTATCTTCTGCTCAATCCCACTTGGGCTTCACCACATCAGGACCCCTCCCATCCTCTACTTAGGATCATTTCTGAAAAACCAAATGGACGTATAAACAGGTAAAGGTCCTAATAGGTATTTGGGATCCTCTACAACTTCAGAACTGGGGGTGGGGGGTTGCTGCTCAGAGCCTTGTGGTCCTCACATGTACAATGGCAAGGGTCGATTAGATCATCTAGAAAATCAACAGAGCAGAAAGGGCCAGAAGACCTTGGGTTCAAGTCCTAGCTCTGCCCCTTACCAAACTATGTGTCCTTGGGCAAAAGTCTTCATCTGGCTGAGGCTCCGCTTCCTGATCTGTAACATGGATCCCTAAAAGTATCCATTTCCTAGGATATTATAAGAAATGAGATAACACTTAAGAACTTCTTAGCATCTTGCCTGGCTGTTCCCACCAGTCGCTCTTAGTGCTGATGATGGGAATATTGGATACAATACAGTGGTCACAAGAACTACAGCAACAATGAGAGAGCACACCTCCATGTTCTGGTCATCACTGAGCCTATGATGCTTACAGTAGCAGGACTAATGGCTTGACCAACTACATTCCATTTCTTCCCCTGCATTTCCCTATGCCACCTGGAGGAGGCAGTAATGAGTCACACGCCTGTGATAAAATCTTTTTTTTTAAAAGGCTGATAAGTTGAACAACGTATTTTCCTCAGCAGGTGCTGGTCTTCTTTCTAACCTGGTAGGTTTAGCTGGCTTACCATTTAAATTTTAATGCAAGTGTTCAGTTTTCACTGATTTGCTGGGCATGTGGACCCGATTCTAATGGGACAGTGTATCTCACTTTTATGGAATAGATGTAGGTACCTGGCTGCAAACTGGCTTGTCTCCAAATCACTTCTGTGTGCTGGATTCCACTTTTTAGCATATACCTATATTGATACAGTCAACGAATGTTTACTGAGCAGCTAGTATAGTCCTGCCTCTGTGTTCTCTGTGAAGGACAGCAGACATTAACTTTCAGTCTGTAGGAGAAGGCAGTTACTGAACAACGAATTTATACAGATAATGAGTTAAATTAAATTAAAGTTAAGTTAAATTAAAATGTCACAAATTAGGGCACCTGGGTGGCTCAGTCAGTTAAGGGTTCAATTCTTGATTTTGGCTCAGATCATGACCTTGGGGTCCTAGGATTGAACCCTGTGTTGGGATCCTGCTTAGCAGGGAGTCTGCTTCAGGATTCTCTCTCTTCCTCTGCCCCTTCCACCCAATAAAAAAATAAATCTTAAGAAAAAATGAAAATAAAGTATCACAAGTTTATTATATTATATTAAACTGGGCTATACTCTATTACACAAACATATACAGATATAGGCACACAAAGAAGTAAGTATGGGAAGAGAGAGACCGAAATGTGAATATTGATTTTCTTTGGATGACAGGTATATTGGACAGCATTCTTTCAGTTGCAAGAATCAGAAACTCAACTTAAACTTACCGAAGTGGGAAAGGGGATTTGTTGTTGTTGGGCTGGCAGGAAGGGCTACCAAAGATGGCAAAAGTTCCCACCACAAGACCTGAGCTCGGACAGGAGAACAAAGGCCCAAGCAGGAATCTGAGACCCCCGCCCCGGTCTCCTGTGGACCAATGGGATCCCGATGAGCAGGCGGGATATCCAAATAAGGGAAACTTCCAAAAGACCCCTGAGCTTCCTCCGAGACCCCTTAAAAGCTCCCTCCTCCCTGCCTTGGGCGCGACTTCCGCCACTCTGCTTTCCAGAGTGGAGGAACCTCGCCCGCCTCCTGGTGCAACTTTCCTGGCTCCCCTTCTCCTGAGCCCTGAAACTTCGCTGGAGAGCGTTTTTAATAAATCTTGCCTTGCACCCACTTTGCCTGGTGTTGTGTTTATCTCGCCAGAAAAAACTTTACATTTGGTGCCGAGACCCGGGAAGGAGATTGAGCCCCCACACAGTATGGAGGCTCTCTCCTTTCCCTGGCCGAACCGGACCTGCCTTTCCGAACGCCACTTCCGAAGCTGTGGTGAGTTTCCCCGATTCCGCGCCTCCTTCCGGAAAGCCCTGCCCTAATCGCGGCCGCGTCAGGGTGGACCCCCGCCGGTCACCAGGTGACCTCCGTGACTCTGAGAGGCTGGGAGACGTCCTAACCTCTACGGCAGTCGACACAGTTTTTTTCCGCAACCCAGTGGTGGATGAGGGGACGCCTTCCTCCAGCCCTCGGGTTGCCCGGCAACGAATCGTGGGGACCTCCCAATCCAAATTCGACCCTAAAACATCCCGGGGGTGTTTTAGGCCTGCTGGCCAATCTTAAAACCCTGGAACTGGACCAGGACCTGCAAAAACGACGTTACTGTACTGTCGCTTGGCCACAATACCGATTAGACAATCAGTCCCAATGGCCTCCGGAAGGCATGTTTAACTATCAGACTTTCATGGACCTAAATAACCTCGGCAGGCACCAAGGCAGATGGGCCAAGGTCCCTTATGTCCAGCTTTCTGGACTCTGCACTCTCGCCCCTTCCTCTGCTCTCACTGCTCCACCTCACAGGTCCTCTTGGCCCGCTCCCCTCCCCCTACCCTGCCACCCACTGCTCCCAGAGACTCGGACCTCTCCTCCCCGTCTCCTCTCTCTGAACCCCCGGAGAGCTTCACCCACCCACTGACAAGAGGGCCTCTGGTTCCTCCTCCTCCTCCTCTTTACCGCGATCCTTCACCCCAAGGTCCCTTAAATTCAGGATTTCTGAACCGGCGCTCTCGTCTACCCCTCCTTCTCCCCCTCCCCACTCCTATCCGAACTCCTGACAAATTTATCCGCAGTAAACGAGAAACTCCAATCAAAGTTTACTGAAGGTCAAATAGGCTCTTGTTATTTGTTAAAATCTGCTAGCAAAGAGATGACTAGAACTGATGGTTACTCGTGTCTCAGAGTTTTAATGGGTCATTCTTAAGGTAGCATTCAAAGTCTTTGGTAACCTTTAACAGAATGGGATAAAATACCCGAGCACTGGTCGCCAGAACTAGGTTTACGCTTTTGAAATCTGTTGGTAAACACCTTTTGTGCTTAATTGAATTCTGTTGTAACAGCCGCAGGGCTACTGTTTGAGCTAGATCCTTTCATAAAGAATGGAAGGGGAGACTGATCACCTCCCATTAGCCAGGGATACCCAAAGGGGAGGGTGTCCAATCTGTTTGAATCTGAAGAGTGCCTGACTGCGTGAATGTGTCTGTGTGGCTCCAGCAGCACTAGGGCTCGAAAGCCCCCCGCTGAGTTAGTCTGCCCCCCAAGGGAGGTTGCTGGAGTTGAGGAAGTTTGAGTTCATGCGCCCTTCTCTCTACAGGACCTTTCCCAAATTGAGAAACGTTTGGGCTCCTTTTCGGCCAGTTCTGATAACTATATTAAAGAATTCCAATATCTGGCACAAGCCTATGACCTCACCTGGCATGATTTACATGTGGTCCAGACCACCACCCTCACCATAGAGGAGAGGGAACGCATCCAGGCTGCTGCCCAGGAGCACGCGGATCAGGTCCAGCTCACTGATGCTGGAGCCCGGGTGGTCCCAGCTGTAGAACCAGGTTGGGATTATCAGGATGGCCAAGATGGCCACTGGCGCCGCGAACGCATGGTCCAGTGTCTCATAGCCGGCATGCGGGCGGCCTCTAATAAGGCCGTTAATTATGACAAGATTAGGGATATTGTCCAGGCCCCTACGACAACCCCACCATGTTTCTTAACCAGTTGACCTAACCTTTAACCCAGTACACTCGCTTGGACCCTGCCTCTCCTGTGGGGGCCACGGTACTGGCTACTCATTTTATCTCTCAATCGGCACCGGATATACAGAGAAAGTTAAAGAAGGCTGAGGAGGACCCTCAGACCCCCATTTCTGACTTGGTGAAAATGGCATTTAAGGTCTTTAATTCCCGTGAGGAGGTGGCTGAGCTTAAACGACAAGCCATATTCCAGCAAAAGGTTCAGTTGCAGACCCAAGCCTTGGTAGCAGCCCTGTGGCCGGCCGGCTCCGGGAGCCAGCAGAGAGGGGAAACCAATCGCACCCCGCCGGGGGGCCTGTTTCAAATGCAGGGCCGAGGGACATTGGGCTCGCCAGTGCCCCAATCCAAAGCTGCCAACTTGGCCTTGCCCTCAATGCCATTTGATGGGCCACTGGAAATCCGACTGCCCTAACCTCGGGGTATCTTTGGCGCCTCAACGTGGGGGACCCCCCGAGATAGTAAGTCTGGCCTTTCAACTGCTTGGATTGGAGGATGACTGACGAAGCCCAGACTCAGCCACCCCTCTCACCCAGGCCGAGCCCAGGGTTACGCTCCAGGTAGTGGGTAAGTCCATCTCTTTTTTGCTGGACACAGGGGGCTACCTACTCTGTTCTGCCTTCCTACTCGGGACTTACTCGAACCTCACCAATTACTGTTATGGGGATCGATGGGACCTCCTCCAATCCTAGGGTGACCATTCCCCTTACCTGTAGCCTGGATGGGTTTCCCTTCCCCCACTCGTTCCTATGATTCCTTCCTGCCTGGTCCCTCTACTGGGTAGGGACATTCTCCAGAAACTGAGGGCAACTATCTGTCTCTCACCTTCTTCTACTCCCTCCACCTCAACCCGTCTCATCCTACACCTCTCCACTCCCTCGACCCTCACTCCAGATGACCTACCTACTGTAGACCCTCAGGTGTGGGACACCTCGGAACCCATCATTGCTTCCCACCTTACCCCAGTTAAAGTACAGCTTAAGGATAACTCTAAGTTTCCCTCAAGCTCAGTTCCCTATTTCCTTAGCCCACCGCCAGGGCCTGAAACTATCGTAGAATGGCTTTAATGTCAGGGACTCCTGATCCCCATCATTTCCCCCTGTAACACCCCATCCTCCCAGTACGCAAGCCCTCAGGGGCTTATCGACTGGTACAAGACCTTAGGCTTATCAACGAGGTCGTGGTCCCCCTCCACCCAGTCGTTCCTAACCCTACTGTCTCGCGTTCCCCCAAACACCTCTCACTTTACTGTACTGGAGCTAAAGGACGCTTTTTTCACACCCCGTCCCCTTGCACCCTGATTCCTATTTTCTTTTTGCCTTCACCTGGGAGGATCCTGACACGCATGCTTCTGGACAATTAACTTGGACTGTTCTACCCCAGGGGTTCAGGGACAGCCCTCACATTGTCGGCCAGGCCTACAGACTTAACAGCAGTGCGTCCTTAAGGCCAGTACTCTACTACATATGTGGATGACCTCCTCCTCTGCAGCCCCTCCCTCTCGGTCTCCCAAGACGACACCTCCACCCTACTTAGCTTTCTGGGGGCCAAGGGATATCAAGTACCCCCCCCCCACGGCCCTCAACATGACCTTAGGGCAGCCCATCACGGTCTACTCTCCTGCTGACTCACAGAGCTCCTTAGCCACCGATCCCTGGCCCATCTGACTCCTCGTCTCCAGCTATTCCATCTGCTATTCCTAGAGAACCCGCATCTCTCTCTCTCTACCTCTCCCCGCTTAAACCCTGCAACTTTACTGCCTATACCCTTGCCAGATAAGGGGTGGATCTACATCCAGGACAGGATTGCCCTGCCAGGCAATCTGGTGCACACCTTGATTACTGACATCCATCCACCAATCCCTCCAAAGTGGCCCATAGGCTCTCCACTAATTTCTTCAGCCATTGTTCTATCATCCTTCCTTATCTAAGGTAATCGAAGTTGTCCACAGGGCTTGCAAAACCTGTTCTGCCGTGAATTCACAAGGAGGAATCCAGGGCCTAACCAACAGCTCCGAGGTCATCAGCTGGGGGAAGACTGACACCTGGACTTCACTCCCATGCCTCACCATAAAATACATTCACAGGCTGGATCGAAGCATACCTCATGGCCCAGGAAACAGCGGACATAGTGGCTACAATACTCATCGAGCGCATCATCCCGAGGTTCGGATGGCCCCGGACCCTCCAGTCGGACAACGGACCTGCCTTCATCTCCAGTGTAACCCAACAGGTAGCTGAGAGCCTCAACATAACCTGGAAACTTCACATCCCATACCACCCACAGTCATCGGTAAGGTAGAAAAGGCCAACGGGCTGCTCAAAGCCCAACTCACCAAACCTACCCTAGAAACCCATCTTTCCTAGCCTACACTTCTGCCTATAGCTCTCACCAGACTCCTGGCTATGCCCCGCGGGTCTTCAGGCTTAAGCCCATTTGAATTACTATACGGCGGGCCCTTTCTTAGAAATCACAGCCCTCCAGCCATTTCCCCGCCTCTTTTATCCTATCTACCTTACCTCACTCTATGTCTCGTAGGGATACCCCTCCCTATTGACTGGCCACTCCCCAACTTCAGGGCCACAAATAATACGGTCCATATGGGCCCCATCGGGGGAAACATACCTATTATTAATGTGTCCTCCCTTACCACCGCAGCTGCCATATCACTAATTCCTCCCTCCTGTACTGTACTGTACTCCCTCCCAGCTGCTGTCCATCCTATTTCCCCAACACCATGGAGGAAGGGCTGCCTTCTTCCCATTCATAACAGGGGCAGGAATAGCCACAGGGGTGGCAACTGGAACAGCGGGGATAGGAACCTCCATAGACTTTTCTTACAAACTCTCCCAAGCCCTGAATGATGACACGGAATGGGTTGCTGACTCCCTCACAGCCCTACAGATGCAAGTCACCAGTCTGGCAGCCTTAGCTCTACAGAACCGACGGGCCTTAGACCTTCTGACCGCCGAAAAAGGGGGGACCTGCCTATTATTAAATGAAGAATGTTGTTACTTTGTTAACCAATCATATAGTTACCTCCAGGATCAAAGAACTCAGGGATCGGATCCAAGCACTGTGGCGAGACACATCCTCCTGGGGCCTGGACCCCTACAACTGGGTAACCTGGCTGCTCCCTCTGGTGGGACCTGTAAGCATAATCCTCCTCCTAATCTCAGTTGCTCCCTGTCTTTTCCAGTACTTGCAGGGTCGCCTACAAGAACTTGCCTGAGTATCTGTCAATCAACTCTGCCTCCAGCCCTACTCTCACCTGCCCACTTCCGACTACCCCTATGACGACGCCCCCTGTCAGCAGGAAGTAGCCAGAACGGAGTCGACGCCCTTGACACCATTATATTAAGCAAAAGGTCGGAATGTTGGGCTGGCAGGAAGGGCTACCAAAGATGGCAAAAGTTCCCGCCACAAGACCTGAGCTCGGACAGGAGAACAAAGGCCCAAGCAGGAATCTGAGACCCCCGCCCCGGTCTCCTGTGGACCAATGGGATCCCGATGAGCAGGCGGGATATCCAAATAAGGGAAACTTCCAAAAGACCCCTGAGCTTCCTCCGAGACCCCTTAAAAGCCCCCTCCTCCCTGCCTTGGGTGCGACTTCCGCCACTCTGCTTTCCAGAGTGGAGGAACCTCGCCCGAGGGTGCCCACCTCCTCCTGGCGCAACTTTCCTGGCTCCCCTTCTCCTGAGCCCTGAAACTTCGCTGGAGAGCGTTTTTAATAAATCTTGCCTTGCACCCACTTTGCCTGGTGTTGTGTTTATCTCGCCGGAAAAAACTTTACAGTTGTCTCATGTATTTAGTGGAATGATATGAACTTGTCTTTTTGGGATCAAAAATTGCCAAATATTGGAGCTGCATATGGTTCAATTTAATAACTAAAAACTCTATTAAAATACTGGCTTCAGGTGTAGTTGAACCCAGGTACGCAGACAACGTCAGCAATCTCTCTCTCTCCATGTGTCTCAGCTATCCTTTCTTCTGTGGAGTTGGCTTTATTCTTTGGCAAACTCTCCACAGACTGAGGCAAGAGTGGCCATCTCGGGTCCCAGCCTCTTTGCAACTTAGGACAATTTAAAAAAAAGAAAAAAGCACCACTCTCTCACTGATTCCAGGGAATCTGGAATCCAGGGAAAAGTCTGGGCAGAACTCTAATTGGCTTATGCCTGGGTTTGATTAGTCTTCCTTTCATGAACCAATCACTGTGGACAGGGCTGGGGTGCTCTGATTGGTCATTTCTGGATCACGTGCTTCTCCCCATCCGCCCTCTAACCAGCGTGGAGATGGTATCAGCCGGTAATTAGCTGTGTGGAGAGTGAGAAATGTATAGTTATAAGTTTGAGCACTGCTACTAGATAATATGGAAAGAAATGGCTGCCTCACAGGGATTATGAGCAATTTTTTTCTTTATTCTTTTTTTTTTTAACCTCTCTGCATTTTCTAAAATTCTACAATGAACATGAATTACTTAGGGAAAAAAATTCAAGTTATTAGAAAGAAACCCAAAGGTATTGAAAATGGAATTTGGACACAAATGTGACCTGGCTTTATTCCAGGCCAATAATGGCTTTCTGTGTTATCCCTCCAGGTACGATTTGCATTTTAACCAGAATCAACACACCGTGACTCTGAGGAGAGTGTAATGAAGGAATTTAGGGCACTGAGCGAGCCCTTGGGGCCCCAAGCCCATTGTCTGCCTTCACTGGGGCCATATCGCCATGAAATCTGATTGACCTTGAAAACCTTTCTTGAGGATTAAATCAAGGACTTCAGAAGTGATGTTCAGCTCTGAAACTCAGTTTCCTCACCTGCGAAATGGGGATGCTAACGGTTCCCTTCCTACAGGATTGCTGTGAAATTAATGAGCCAGCACAGCTAAGCACTGTCCTGAGACAGTGGTCAACCCATCCCATTCCTGCCTTTCCAGAAGGCCCTCTTCCTCTTCCCAGGCAGGCCATGTGGGACTGAGCAAAGCTGAATTCAAAGCCAGCTCTGCCATTTACCAGCTGTGTGGTCTCCCACAGGCCCTAAAACCTCATGTCATCTGGGTTCCCTCACCTGAGAAACAGGCATGAAATTATTCTCCATGCAGAATTGAAAGGCTCTGATGGGGTAGTATTTTGATAAACCAATTTGATGCCTAGTAGGCACTCAGTAAATGTTTGCTTCCATTCCTGTTCTGGTATCCTTTGACCTTTTTCCCAGAGGCATGCACAGAAATCACATCCATGTGATAGAGACTATGTTTTCTAAACATATTTACATGTGTAACTGTGATCATTATGTAAGGCAGCGAGAAGCTGGCAAATTCATGCAGAGTCAGCAAGTTCCTAGACTATGATTTGAAAGATGTTGATCTACTTTTTCTATTTAAAAAATATATATGTTTTAAATGGTCTAAAATGCTAAATCACTAAAAGTGGTCACTTATGAAGTGTTTTTAGGCATGACTTGGGGCTGATATTTCACACCTTGTATGTCCGTCCAGTCATCTTTACTTCTTTCCCTCCTTCCTTCTCTGCTTCCTTCTTTCTTTCCTCCCATGCTTGCCGGGCTTCCACCCAGCCATCCAGTCATTCATCCATATATCCACCTATCCAAACATCCATCCATCCATCCGTCCATCCATCCACCTATCCATCCATCCGTACGTCCATCCATCCATCCATCCATCCATCCATCCATCCATCCACCTATCCATCCATCCGTCCATCCACCCGTTCATCCCTTCAACGTATAATGGAGACTGTGTGCCAAGTCCTTGTTCTGGATGCTGGCCACACAGTGATATAAATAAGACAAACAGGGTTCCTGACCTTACAGAATTTACTCCAGGTACTTGGCAAGGGGAATGGGACTAAAAAGTGTGAGGCTGAGTGCTGCGATCTGGGAGCTCAGCTTGGTCGCTGGGGGCCGGGTGGTCCTCTGGCACATGAGGCAAGTCACTCTCTGCTATGGAAGCCTCTCCCTGTGATGTCCAGCCCTGGGATCCATGAACCACCCAAGAAAAGTCAGCATGGTAAGGGTGCAGCTGGGATGTTTAAGAGGAAGACTTTGGAGGTCCCAGGTGCGCGGGTCTTGGCGGATCAACTGGAATGGAAACATGATGTCACTTTTTCACACCCTACATTTAAGATTGGGTTTATTCCCATTTTGAGGAGACCCTCACCCTCCTCAAAATTATTTTGCTTAATCTTTGCAACAACCTGTGGAGCTGGATCTATTACTGACACCAACTTAGAGATGAGGAAATATGTGATGAGACGGGTAAAATGGCCTGTCCTGGATCAGACAGAAAACCCCATATGCAGGATTGGTACCCACAGTTCTAAGCTGGTTTCTTTGTTTGCTTGTCTATCTGTTTGTTAGTCTGTTTGTTTAAAGATTGATTGTTTTTTTGGGTTTTTGTTTTTGTTTTTAGGACGCCTGGGTGGCTCAGATGATTAAGCATCTGTCTTGGGCTCAGGTCATGATCTCCTACTGGTCCTGGGATGGAGCCCCTCATCAGGCTCCCAGCTCAGCAGAGAGTCTGTTTCTCCCTCTGCTGCTCCCCCTGCTCATGTTCTCTCTCTCTCTTTCTCTGTGTATTTCTCTGTTTCAAGTGGATAAATAAAATCTTTTTTAAACAAAGAAAAAATAAAGATTTATTTATTTTAGAAAGAGAGAGACTGCATAAGTCAGGGAGAGATGAGCCCACTGAGCACTGGACTGTACACAGGGCTCGATTCCAGGACTGGTGAGATCATGACCTGAGCCAAAATCAAGATTCAGAGGCTCAACCACTGAGCCAGCCAGGTGCCTCCTAAGCTGGTTTTGAAGGCAAAAGTAGAGGAGGGCATTCCTGAAGCGCTGGGAGAGGGCCGGGAGCATTGGCTGCAGTTCTGCTCAGGGACAAGACGTAGGAAAAGAATGAGGCACGCGTACCTGATTCCCACTCTCCCCAAGCACATCAGGCCCTTGTTGTGCAGGAGAACGCAACACAGACCCAGCAGAGTGACTCTGCACAGACCCATCACATGCCCTCCATACCCCGGCTGCAGCTCCATGCTGCGACAGCTCTCGTGACAGCCTGGACCAGGGGCCTTTTTCTGCAAACAGATGACATCATTACCTCGAGCGAGAGACACTGCATTGTGAGCGTGACAGTTTCATGGCCTGTAGATCCCCACAACTGGAACCATCTGGACTTTTAAAAGCTCAGTAATGCAGCCTTATAAACAAGCCGCTGCACAAGTCTCACCATGTACCGAGATCTAGAATGCTTCTAGGGGTCTGCCATGTGGGAGGCAGCCAGGTCTGATAAGGACGCAGGCTCAGAAAGCTTTTTAGGCAGGCTGACTTGCTGTGTGGTCCCAGGCAAATGTCTCCCCTTCTCTGGGCTTCACTTTTCCTCCTTCATGACCCTGCTTTACTCAAAGCATAGGGAGATTTGGAACTAGAGATGAGACAAGTGGTCTTGGTTAAACCCCACCTCGAGCCCCTTCTCTCAAGATTCCAGGGCTGCCCACCAGCTTGCCATCCCCAGTTACGGAAATATCGGTTCCAAGGGGCTGGGACGTGATGTGTGTGTCCAGAGTGATGGGAATTCTCTCTGCAGAGCTCTGTCCTGGGGGCCTCAAGTGATCTATCTGCATGAAGGGACCCCAGGGCTGTAGCTGCAGAAATCCTGGTTCACACCAGGCACATCAATGAAATATTCTTAAAGACTAGGTCATCCCTCCATCACAGCACAGGCCTCCATGCCTCTAGTTCAGTTTTTCTGTACCCAACCTGCAAGAGAAAATGAACATACTGCTTTCAGGATGAACTGCTAAGCTGTCTGTTTTCAAGCTGTCAGTGGGGAAGACAGAAAAAGTCTGGAGACATTTCCAAATGTGGCTTGTGGGGGATTTTGGAAGTTTTTGTCTGAGCCGCAGAACTCAATGTGGGGAGGAAGATGAAGGTGAATGGTGACAGTCAAGTTGGTATCATGTCACTCATGATATCCTGTGGCATTGTCACCCAGAGCCAGCAGATTACAAAGAATGACATCAGGAAATTACTATCAATAATACAGCTGTGGCCTCTCGTGTGTCTTAATGTGTAAACTGGTGCACGTAGGGAAATTTTTCAGTCTATATTGAAAATTTAGAATGCACACACTCTTTGACCTAACTACTTCACCAATAGGGATTTATCCTAAGGCAAAACCTGGACAAGTGCAAATATATATTTTTATTATAGGGTGTTATAACAGTGAAAGTTTGAAAAGAAACTAAATGTCTGACCAGTGAGACTGATGGAGTAAACTGTGCTTTTGTCCTGCAGTGGAATATAGGCAGCCATTTTGTATTTGTTTGTTTGTTCTTCTATGAGCCCGATGTCTTGACATCCTTTTCTAGGCATGGAAGTGACAAAGCTGTTTCTGATTTGAAAAGTGAAACAAAAGGATCTCAGGAAACTAGCCACCATTCACAGGACTGCTGACTTTTCTCCACCCCATGTTTTTCCCCTCCAAGTAGTCTCTTCCCTTTCAGTTTCCTGGACATCATCTTGCACAAATTTCCCAGATCTTCCTGTGGGTTCCAAACCCTCCTGGAAGTGAAGGCTTTGTTTTCTGAACTGCTCTCTCATGTTGTGTTTCATTGTCTGCCTGGTTTTAACATGAGCTACGCCCATGCCTTCTGTGCCTTCCTAAACTTAGCTAGACCCATGTCTGATATACCTTGGATCCCCAGGACATGGATGATTGTGAGGAAGGAATAAATTATCTGGGGTGTCTGGGTGGCTCGGTTGGTTAAGTGTCCAACACTTGATTTTGGCTCAGGTCATGATCTCAAGGTTGTGAGATCAAGCCCCTGTCTGAGATTCTCTTTCTCTCTCTCTCTCTCTCTCTCTCTCTGTCCTTGTGCCCCCTTTGCATGTGTGCTCTCGCTCTCTCTCTCTCTCTCTCTCTCTCAAAAAATAAATAAATAATTAAATGATGCCTGGTAAATTCTATAATATGAGAGAGCAGTTGATGTGAGACACTGCAGCTAATTTCTGTACCAAATGCATTAGTCTCACTTGACGTTGCCTTGTACTTGCCCTGCATCCTCATGAAGGTCCACACCAGCTCCCATGTTTTGTGATGACTGTGATGAAGAATCTACATGTATTCCAAATATACAGAACAACAACACTAAAGGGGGTAGGAGGAAAATGTGCCGATCTAAGTAACTTTGGAAATGTTCAGTCTCTAAGAATAAAGGCAAAAGGAACAGCACACAAACACTGTACTCTAGTTGGTAAAGTTGATGTCCGTGGGGTCCAGGGTAATGATTCTGAGACCACTGTATGTGTATTCTGGAATTGAAGAATTCTATAAACGGATGGTGTGTGGTGGGAGCCAGGCTTCCCATTGCTGGAGTATAAAATGTGCAAGAGGAGGCTGAATGATTCGTGGGGTAATGGATTAGACCTGGAGACATCAGTATGAACTCATGTGTAGTTTAATATATGTACCTCTTGGCACATATAGAAGTACTTATATCCACACTTATTTACATACACGGGTTAGTATAGTAGCCTACATTTCCTTGCTCTGTCCACTGAGTAGGCCTAGAAGCAATAATACCCCAAGAGCAACAAGAATATTTAATGGCCATGTCTTGGATTGTAACACCATTCCCCCATAAAAAGAACCAGGGATCCCTGGAAAAAATAGCCGACTCAGTGACCAGAACCATAAACGCGCAAGATGAGCCTGGAGCATCTTCTACTATCAAATTGTAAGAATGCTCCAAAAAAAAAAAAAAAAAAAAAGAAAGAAATTGATTAGAGTTTATCAAAGGAACATAGAAGCCAACTGAAAAGCTCCCAGTGGCCCAAGCTGGAACAATTTGAGCAAGAAAAATAAAGAATTATTGGATTATAACTCATTGTATAAAACAAACAGCCATGAATCCATACTCATATAACTAAATGATTAAGTAACTTAATAAATGAGAAGAAAAGACAAATATCCCATGCAGAAGAATTACAAAGAATTAATGTAAGTATTCTGCCCTCGAAGAGGGTCTATGCATGGACTTCCCTCCAAAGTGCTCAGTGTGGCAAGGGGGCAAAAGTGTACCTTGACAGTGGAGAAACCTGACAGACATTACCTCACCAGATAGATCATCAAGGCCATTATCAGGGGTCCTATGTCATGTTAATATTACATACCGTTGATATGATGTGATGAAAATTGCATTTTATCTCTCTGGTTTTCCTCCCAAAAAACTATAACCCCAGTCAATTCATTCAAAACAAAACAAAACAACAACAACAAAAAAAAAAAAAAAAAAAAAAAACAAGGGCACCTGGGTGGCTCAGTCAGTTACGCATCTGCCTTCAGCTCAGGTCACCATCTCAGGGGCCTGAGATCCGGCCACATTCAGGCTTTTTATTCAAAGGGAACTTGTTTCTTCCCCCTCCTTCTGCCTTTCCCTCCCCCACCCCAGTTCATGCTCTCTCTTGCTCACTCACTCTTTCTCTCTCAAATAAATAGAATCTTAAAAAAAAAAAAAAAAAATCAGACAGGGCACTTGCCCGGCTCAGTTGGAAAAGCATGCAATTCTTGACCTTGGGTTGTGAGTTCAAGCCCCATGTTGGGGGTAGAGATTACATAAATAAATAAACAAGAAAATAAATAAAAAATAAAAACTTTAAAATAAATTATTTGGTACTAATAGAGACATTCTACGAAATACCTAAGCAGTACGCCTCAAAATTCTCAAGGTCATCAAAAATGAGTAAAGTCGGGGCACATGGGTGGCTCAGTGGGTTAAAGCCTCTGCCTTCGGCTCAGGTCATGATCCCAGAGTCCTGGGATCGAGCCCTGTATCAGGCTTTCTGCTCAGCGGGAAGCCTGCTTCCCCGCCTCTCTGCCTACTTGTGATCTCCTTTTGTCAAATAAATAAATAAATAAATCTTAAAAAAAAAAAGAAAAAGATTATTTATTATAATAAATAAATAAATCTTTAAAAAAAAATAAAAATATATTATTTATTTATTTATTTAACACACTGGCTTTAACCCACTGAGCCGCCCAGGCACCCCAACAAATAAAATCTTTAAAAAAAAAAAATGAGGAAAGTCTGTGAAACCTAAAGACACATGGCAAATATACATAATGTGTTATCTTGGGTGGGATTCTGAATTCAAAAAGGAATGTTAGGTGACAAGTAAGGAAATTTGAATATAATATGAACTCTAGTTAATACTTGTGTATCAACAACATCTCAAATGTAAGTAAGATGTAAGTAAGATGATACTAATAGGCAAAACTGGGGATATATGGGAACTCTATACTGTCTTCTCCAATTTTCTGTCAGTCTGAAACTGTTCTAAAAAGTAAATCAATCTAAAAGTTCTAAAAATTACCAATTAGGCATAGATGAAGAATAGTATCTTGGGTTTTCTTTTTTCTTTTTTTTTTTTTAAGATTTTGTTTATTCATTTAAGAGCGTGGGGAAGAGAAGGAGATGGAGTGAGAGGAACCCAAGCAGACTCCATGCTGAGCATGAAGCCTGACCTGGGGCTTGATGCCATGACCCTGAGATCAGGACTTGAGCCAGAATCAAGAGTTGGATGCTCAACCACCTGAGCCATCCAGGCACCTCTTGGGTTTTCTTTAGTTAACTTTCTTTGTTTCCTATTGCAGTGAAGCCTTCGCATGAATGTGCTGGCTACTTCTATTTCTTCTTCTGTGGATTGCTGATGGTCATGTGACACCAGGATTTTAGGGGTATTTGTTATGTGGCATTGTTATAACCATAGCTAGTGAATACATCTCACTGAATTACTACAGCCCTATGAAGTATTATTTGTCTGCTTTCCATTATCCAAATATCTACTTGACAGATGAAGAAATGGAGACTCAGAGGGGCTAAATAATTTACCCAAATTCAGACTCAGTGTCACAACTGAGCTTTGGACTAGCATCTGTCTAATTCCAGAATTTCCTAACTACCACCCTGTACTCTGAAGTACCAAGTGTGGTGATAGCAGATGGGGAAGAGGGAATCCTGACACTAGCAGGGTGTCAGGGATGACCTTTGAATTCTCTGCTTGAATGTGGGGTTGACAGTACTCCAAAGATGGACACCATGCAGTCTAACTAGAAATGATATAGGAAATCCTTGGGGCGCCTGCTGGCTCAGTCAGTGGAGCATGTGACTCTTGATATTGGGATTGTGGGTTCGAGCCCACATTAGGTATAGAGATTACTTTAAAATTAAAAAAAAAAATTTTTTAAGGAAATACTTGAATGGCTGCAATTAGAAACAGCTCGTGAGGGCACCAAACTTCTTGTCCCAAGCAGAAGGACTAGAATAGGTCATTCCAATTCTGCTGAGAATGGCCAAATGGGCCTTCTGGAGATGTGCCTGGAAGAAATTTAATTGTCAGGTACTAAAAGGCAGCACAATCCCATGTCCTACATATCATAATTTCATGCCAAGGCTGAAAACTAAAGTCAGGAAGGAGAACCTCCTTCTCCTCCGAATGATTAACCAGGGTCCAAGCCATGGGGACCCACTCACTCCCTAACCCCTGCCTCCTGGGGCTTGACTTCAAGGAGCTGAGCTGGAATCTGAAAACTCGGGCTCAAGGAACCAGGTTTGACTTCTGGCTTAGCTGATTTTCCTGTGCAACCACATGCATGTCAACTCACCACTCTGGTCCTTGGCTTGTTCTTTAGAAAATTAGAACCATATTCAACTCAGGTTGTGATCTCAGGGTCCTGAGATCAAGCCCCATCAGGCTCTGTTCCCACTCCCTCTCTTTCTGCCCCTCCTGTTCACGCTCTTTCTCTTTTTAAAATAAAGATATCTTTTAAGAAAAAAAAAGAAAGAAAATTGGAACCATAGTCTTTATCCTCCTGACCTCACAGAATTTTCCAGTGGACAAACCATAGTACTGATGGCCAATGGTTACTGCACACTCTCCACTCTCCAAAATTTTTTATGCATCAACTCTCTGAACACTCCCAGCAATCTGAATGGGCATGTGCTCAGGCTATCCACATTTTAGAAGTGGAAAAATGGATCCAGAGGCAAAAACAGACATGTCACGTGTCTGAGGTCATCCGGCCTGAGAAGATTAAGTCAGAATTTCCAGCCTGTCTTGTTCACCAAAGGATATGTCACTCACCATATTCCCATACGATACTAGATGGAAAAAACACGTGAGTGACTTGGGGGCCCTGAAGAAGAAACTGGGGCAGGCTGGGGAAGCTGGACAGGGTGGGCACAGCTAGAGACTGGAGCTTGGTCCTTATTGCTAGTGGGTATGCAAGCAGGAGGTTTCGAGAAGCAAGGTGCAGAGAGAAACCAGCCTGAGTGGACAATGCTGGCAGAGAGGACAGCAGTTGCCAAAAGTAAAATGCAAATCTGGTGAAGACAGAGAACCAGAAGGGGAGTTTAAAAAGCTTTGCTCACCCCAACCTCCCACCCCCCCCCCCGCCACGTCAGGGGGTGGGGAGGTCGGGGTACCAGGTGGTGGGTATTATAGAGGACACGGATTGCATGGTGCACTGGGTGTGGTGAAAAAATAATGAATACTGTTATGCTGAAAATAAATAAAAAATAAATTAAAAAAAAAAAAAGCTTTGCTCACAGATGTGCTCTCTAATCTCCATTCTCTGTCCCCCATTAGACCTACAGGAAAATTTTGGTCCTTGTCAGGTCCAGGTGGGCTTTGGGATTTGACAGCCAGAGACTGGCCACAGAGTGGCCAAGGAGCTCTGCCCTGAGCTCCTTGCCATGAGCCTGCCTGAGACCCAAGACAGTCCCAGGGAGTCCCCTGGCTGCAGCTTCCAGGAGCTCCGGCTCTGGGTCCATCAAGAACAGCAGCTTCTTAAGGGACTTAGTTGTGTGGGTGTCCCATCCTAGCTGGGTCCTGGCTGAGGCGTCTTCTTGAATAGATGCGAGTGAGCAGCAGAGTCATTCTTCTCTTTCCCTTCCTTGCTACCGCTTTCTTTGTCTTTCCTTTTTTCTCTTTCTCTCATTTACTTCCTTTCTTCTCTCTTGCCTCCTGTCCTCCCTTCCGGCTCATCCTGCCCTCCCTCCTGCTTCCAGTGTTGATCCTTTGGCCTCGGTATGCAAGATACTGTGCACGGCCCCGCATGCAGGAGCGAATGGCAGAGACCTCTTTTCTTCTCTCTTCCGTTTATCACGTGCCCTCCACCAGGCAGTGAGTCTGGGACCCAGTCACACATCTATAGATGGGTATATTGATGCTGACATATAGAGCTAGAGATATATGTGCATATATAGGTACAGGTACAAATAGAGATACAGGAATGTAGGTATAGTTATAGATACGAACATCGATATCAGAGCCCCTGCTCTTCAAAGATCTAGATCCTTCCATCAGCAGCTAACCCAATGACCAGAATACTATCCCTCCAGATTCAGTTCTCCTGGACAGCCAGGTCCTTGTGAACTTTTTTGCCCCCATGATCTCCTCTGGTAAAATACAGATTATCCACCTTCCATTCCTGGAGTATTTTGTTTGTTTGGTTGGTTGGTTGGTTGTTTGGTTATTGTTGTTGTTTTAAGATGTATTTATTTTATTTTAAAGGTTTTATTTATTTATTTATTTATTTATTTATTTATTTATTTGACAGACGGGGATCACAAGCAGGCAGAGAGGCAGGCAGAGAGAGGAAGGAAAGCAGTTCTCCCTGCTGAGCAGAGAGCCCAATGCATCCCAGGACTCTGGGACCATGACCTGAGCCAAAGGCAGAGGCTTTAACCCACTGAGCTACCCAGGCGCCACAGATGTATTTATTTTAAAGAGAGAGAGCACAGGCGCATGAGCAGGAGGGGCAGAGGGAAATGGAGGGAGAATCTCAAGCAGATGCCACACTGACCAGGCAGCCAGATGCTGGCTCAATCTCCTGACCCTGAGATCACAGACTCAAGCTGAAACCAAGAGTCAGATGCTTAGCTCACTGCACCACCCAGGCGCCCCTCCTGGGGTTATTTTCTAAGCATTTCTTCGGTGTTCTGTTCAACTCAACCTTCTTCCTTATCACTTTAATGGCTCCCTGATGTGTCCCTAAGTAACCTCATTGACATAACTGGCTCCATATTGTTGAACATTAGGTCTTTTCTAGTTTTTGCATCCTTGTGGGTGAAAGTTACAGTTTTTTCCAGTCAGCCCTATCTGTGGCTCCTGGGTCCAATATAAGTGGGGGCAGTGGGAGGCAAGAGGTAGATGTTTTGCATGGATTAATAGTTTGCTTCCTGCCCTCCCCTCTTCCCCAGAGCAGCTGTGAGTATACAGCAAGCACTTTGTAAATGATGCTTGAGGATGCCTCCCTGCCTCTCTCTATTTCCGCACCTGGCACACTGCCTTAAAGGACTCTCCATTGAATCCTCCTGTCTCCCGCCTCACCGTGACCCTCCATAGCCTTTTTACTTCTGTGTCCCCAGTGCCAGGCACCAGGAAGCCCCTCAGACATGGAAGGCAAGGAAACAAAGAAAGGAGGAGGAAGCCTGAGAAAGCTTACTTACTCTGGCCACCCCTCATTAACAGGGCCTGGGATTGCCGTGGGACATTCATGATGGAAGACGTTGACACTATGTAATTTATTAGCCTGAACTGTACAAATGATACCTTCCCCCAGGATGCCTACGACGAGAAGCTGCTTTTCATGAGTTTATCCTGGGGACTCGAATGAATAAGCAGAGAAACAAAAACCTCATGAATTTTTTAAAGAGCTTATTGGAATCAAGAGAAAACCCCCAGCATTCTGATACAGAAGTAGACGACAGATCGGGGTTTGTAGCTTCTCTTTACCCTCTGAAGTCTTTTTTAATCTTCTTGCTTGCTAGCGTTAAGCCATGTTTTTTCCCGAATTTCCCTCCACTTTGGATTGTCAGGAGAACTATATCCACCCTTGGGACTCCCACCTGCGTCGCCCACTACACTGGGCAAGGGAGGGGGGAGGACAGCGTGCCCAGACCCTGGTGAAGGTGGGTCTTGGAGCCCCAGACATGCAGGACCCCATCCTCTGCCTGAACCTGCTGGGGGTGAGATTAGAGGTGTGGAATTGCCACATTGAGACCTTTGGTGTCCTCTTTTAAAAAGCTTCTTGGCTATGAGCAAGACCTGAGTTTATCATCCCCCAAATGTCAGCCTTGCCGAAAGTTAAGCAGTTTACAAGGTCTTACTGAGAAATTCCATGTACTAGAAGCTAACAGAAGGTCAGCATTTTCTATTTCGTTTTTGTTTTTTTTTTCTTTTTTCTTCCTGCTGCCCAGGGTCTAGGTAATGCTCCATTCAGCATTTTGAAGATGTTCCTACAAATTCTGGCAAGGTAGCTGTGCGCTTGATGGGATTTATCCTCCCCAAAGCCTATGAAATGAAGGTTGTTATTATATCCATTTTATAAATAAGGAAATTGAGGCTGAACAGAGAGGGGTTCCTTGCCCAAAGTCACACATGGCAGGTCATGGAGCTGGGTTCTGGACAGGTGTCTGTCTGAATCCAAAGCCTATGCTTTGATGCCCTATGATGTCGTCCTCCACTTTGCAAGCCAAGAATGCCCCCTCCCCTGCCCCTCTGCAGAGTTCTTCCTCCCGGTGACTCTGCAAATGATGCTAACATCCTGAGATCCAAGTTAAAGAACTGCAACCTTAAATAGGTACAGTGGACATTCCATCTCTGACTTCCTCTAATTTCCTGGGGCCAAGGTCAGCAAACTGCAACCATTGGTCCAAATCCGGCCCGCTGCCCCTTTATGTAAATAAAGTTTTATTAGCATACAGCCATGCACATTCATTTACACATGGTCTGTGGCTGCTTTCATGCTACCAAAGCACAGAGGAGTAGAGGGACAGACACCGTATAGCCCACAAAGCCTGCAATATTTACTTTGGGCCCCTTAGAGAAAAAGTTTTCTGACTCCTAGGAGGTGGAAAAATCAACATCTATTGCCCCCAGAACCTAGTGTAATAAATGATAAAACACCAGCCATGGAAGTCGACTGTATTTTTGGAAGGCTAACTATGAGCCAACCGTTCTGCTAGCTGCTTTTGGTGGATGATTTCCTGGAATCCTCCAATAATACCATCAGGCAGATCCTCAGAGAGGTAAGCAACAGCTCGTGTCCCAGTCAGGGTCTGAACTTGACCCTGCAGCTGACGAGAAGTTTGTAAAATTGAAAAGTGCTCTCTGGTAGTAAAGGCATCATTTCCGAACAGATCGTCTACCTAGTGTCCCCATCATGCTCTGTGTTCAGATGGAAAATGATTATAATCAGCAAGAGACAGACTCCATCCTTGGGAAACTCGTGAGCTTTTGGGAAAGACAGAACTTCCTCTAGATCAGCTGGCGAGATGAACAGTCCTGGAAGACACAGAGGTCACAGGAGGAAGAGGCATCCCATAAGGTGACCTTTGATTGAGGTCTTTCATGATGAACAGAAGTGTGATCATTGAGATGGGAGAGAGAGAAGGGCACCCCAGGAATTAGTGAAACGAAGCCCTGGATCGAAACAATTGCAGGTGCCTGAGTCTAGGGTGAGTGAGGGGCAGAAGGAAGCCAAGGGTTTTACCACCCCATTTCTATATGCTATGTAGTAGGTGCTCAATAAATGCTTCCAAGAATCAAATGTCAACCCTAGCAGTAGGGAACAAGCCTGCTCTCATCTGTTCTTGCAGAACCACAGATAGCAAATCTGGGACCACCAGGCTTCCAGAGCCTCAAGTCTGGGTTTGACTCCATTGTCTCTGGAGAGAGGCATTCCAGAAAATGCTCCTACTTTCCCACCTGCATTCCGATGATAGAACAGCAGTCTTTGTGCCCTAGAAAAATGACACTTGCATCATGTGCTTGGGTAGAAGATTGGGAGAAGCCCAGCCTTTGAGGCCATCAGATTCCAGCTCTGCAGGTCTCTGGTTGTGTGACCTGGGGCCAGTTCCCTAATTCCTCAGAGCTTCAGTTTCTCACCTATAACACGCAACTCATTCCTGTGTCATGGGGCTGTTATGAGAGCAAGTAGAAGCTGCCACGTAGTAAGTGCCCTCTATTTATTATTAGCTATTATTTTTATTATGATTAATGATCAAAGTTATGTATTAGGCTTTGCTGCCATCAGGCCAACAGTCTATAGGATTCATAAGAGTGTTTATCTCCTTTTTTTCTCAGTTTCACAGATCAGTTGGGGATGGCTTTGTGGGTTGGGTTTAGCCTGCTCCCCTTGTCTTTCATTCTGGGACAAGTAGCCACCTAAGACCTAAGACATGCTCTTCTAAAGGTGGGCAAAGAAATTTCAAGAGGGGTGAGTGAAAATTTGGACACTGCCCAAGGCTTGAACTCAGGACTGATCCACAGTTGCTTCAAGATATCCCATCGGCCCAAGCAAGGCGTACGGTCCAGCCCAATAGCAATGGGGTTCACTCCAGCCACAGAGCACTATAGTGAGGGTTGGGTGGAGAACTGGATCCGTACCATGGCTGCCAAAAGTCACAGCAAGGCTGTGGGCCAGATGATTCCATCACCTACCCCACATTGCCTTCTGTGTTTCTCAGCGGTGAGCAACCCCCTTCCCATGGTGGTCTCCAATCCAGGGGCTCTTAGGGATTGGGAAGCATCCATAGGGACACTGTATGTTTCCTATTGGTGGGGTTCTGACAGGTAGCCCCTAGTCTAGTCTGAATTTCCAGACAAAGCCTAACTGACTGCTGGAATGGGAAGGCAGCCACCTTTGTACCCGCACTGTGGGCCCAGGGTGGGAGAAAATATCAAGACAGCCCCCATGTTGGATAATGACCACCAGATTTCCAATACTCAGTGCCCAACACTGCCCATTCGGTTTCCTTTGGCTATAAATGTTGGTTGGTTCACTGCCGAAGACAGGGTGGTGGTTGTTAGCCATACTGGTAAACGAGGCTTCCAAAATCCTCTCAGTCCTAGGAACTGTTCACTGAAAACAACAACAACACCGATGACAAAATCAAAACGGACAAGAGAGTCCTGTGGTATCCACCCTCGCCCAAGGGAGCCAGGTGGGAAGCCAATGAGTATTTTTGGACGTAGACAACAGCGGGCCTGGCCAGGATCCACTCATTTCTTCAGTAGCGCCTCCCAGAGAGTTCAAATTGTTTCCTAATTTGTTCCAGATACACCATCTTTCATGGCTTCATTTGGGCATTGAGGTCATCAAGAGAGGATTGACTTGGGTGACGCCAAGCAGGGACAGGAAAGAAATTCTTCCTTTGTGCACGGGCTCACGCATTCACGCATTGGTTGCTGAGTGTCTGCAGGGTCCTGGGCTGGGGATTCACAGCTGAAGAAGCAGAAGTTCCATGTGCTGGCCATTTAGTGGGGCAGATCCTCATTCACTGTATCTTTTCAGGGTGAATCATGGGCTTCCCCCTCAATCCCTGTGCTGCAGAGGATGGGTTTAATCTAATCACAGTGATGGGACCCTTTTGCGGGTCATTGGCTTGGGCGTTGGCATGTGACCCAGTTCTGCCCAGTAAGAACTGAAGGAAAGTCTAAGCTGGCTTAGAGCAACTTTCCCCCGGGACTAAGAAGGTCCTAGAGGAAGGGAGCTCTCTTTCATCGCTTGCTGTATGTGCAGATCGGATACCTGCAGGGTTTTTTTATTTTGTGTGGGCTTTTGAGTTTTGGGTTTTTGGTGAGCTTTTTTTGTTGTTGTTTTGTTTTGTTGTTGTTATTGTCATTGTTTGGAGAGTGAGAGTCAGGGAGGGGCCGAGGGAGAGGAAGGGAGAGAATCCCAAGAAGGCTCCACGCCCAGCTCCCAGCACACGCAGGGCTCCATCTCACAACCCTGAGATCCTGACCTGAGCCAAACATCAGGAGTCCCACCTTAACTGCGGGAGCCACATAGGGTCCTGGACAGCTGCGATTTTATAATTATCTTGCTACGGGCCAGAAGGTAAGAGACGAAACTGTAACTCTGACCGTGGCAGAGGGGCAAGATGAGAAGAACTCTGTCCTCACGGCTGTCACTGAGCTAAGTCAATAACTGCAAAGTCCCCCCTTGGACTTCCTGTTCTGGAGGATAGTAGATTTCCCCAGTACACCTTCGCCAGGACAGGTGAGGGTGTCTGTGGTCTGTATCCCCAAGCATCCTACTCGATGCAGCAGTGTTATTGTAGAACCCCAATTTATTCCTAAAGAAGCAGGCACAGGAGAAGCCGGTTAACACCTCAGCGGAGGAACATCCGAATTAGATTATGAACCCGGGACTCTGCCTCCAGCCTGCCTAGGTGACAGATAGCCTGCCTCTGAGAATGAGCAGTTGGCAAATGATAGATAATGAACATCCAGTGGTGGTGGATGGAGGGCAGTGCTAGATGCTGCGCCATAGGGAGCTTACACCAAAAGTAAGAGAAAACAGTGAAGATCCTTTAAGAAGATCACAACCTGATGGGTGGGGGCGGGGCCACACATGCTTTGGTGGTGCTTGGCTCCAGCCCCTCTCCTATTCCCCACACTCTCCACACCCAGCAAGTGTTTTACCTGGGCCCCTTTGGTACAGTGGAAAGTGCTCCCTCTTTTTTTTTTTTGTCAGAGAGAGTGAGCACAGGGAGACAGAGTGGCAGGCAGAGGCAGAGGGAGAAGCAGGCTTCCTACTTGAGCAAGGAACCTGATGTGGGACTCGATCCCCAGATGCTGGGATCATGACCCGAGCCAAAGGCAGCTGCTAAACCAACTGGGCCACCCAGGTGTCCCAAGTGCTCCCAATTTAAAATTCAGGTTAGACATGGGTTCGAATCCCATCTCTGCTACTCCCTAGGAATGTGACATTGGGAATGTGCTATCACCTCTGAGTCTCTTGCCCTGTGGTTGTTCCGAGGGGTAGACAGTTGGATGTATGTTGTTGGACACTTAGAAGATGCTCAGTGAATGAAAGCTCTGAGGATGATTATGGAGGGATTATTAAGTGCTTCCAGAATCACGTAGCAGAAAGAGGGCTGTTCTGATGGCAGGAAGACCCAGGTCCTAGTGCCAGTTTTGCCATGATGAGCTGTGTGACCTTGAGTCGTTCCTACCCTCTCTGGTCCATGTAGTTTTTCCCATATTTAAAATGATGCAGTTCCAGGGCACCTGGGTGGCTCAGTGGGTTAAGCCTCTGCTTTCAGCTTAGGTCATGATCTCAGGGTCCTGGGATCAAGCCCTGCATGGGGCTCTGTGCTCTGCGGGGAGCCTGCTCCCTCCTCTCTCTCTGCCTGCTTCTCTGCCAATTTGTGATCTCTGTGAAATAAATAAAGTAAATATTTTTTTAAAAAATAATGGGGTTCAGCTTGACCAATCATTTTCAAACTCTGCTCCAAGGAGCTCTGGAGATTCACTGACTCTATAATGAGGAAGGAGCCCAGGAATGGGAAGCCCACCACCACCCCACCCCAGCTTCAAGCACAGCAGTTCTCTTCTTATTTCTTTCATGGGGCTGGGTTTTCTGTGCGATGCTCTTTGAAGAGAAGCTTCTGCTGCTTTTAATTAAAAAGAAAAAAAAAAAAGCCCCAAAGAACTCTAGATTAGATCACGAAGTTCCTTCCATTTATTCAGTGGTTGACAGCATGAGCTTTGGAGTTCAGCCCACCAGATTTGAATGATGACTCTGACATTAACTACTTTCGTTAACTTGGGGAAGCTGATATTTCCAAAGCCCATTTCTGATCATCCACCAGCCATTCATGAGAGTTTCCTTTCCCGCATCTTTGCCAGCAGGAGGTGTTCTAGCTCTTTAACATTTTTGCCAGTTCAGTGGGCACAAAGTGGTATTTCATTGTTACTTCAATTTGCATTCCCCTCTTCTCTAGAGAATTTTTTCCAGCAATTTATTTATTTTAGAGAGAGTAAGATAGCGAGAGAGAGAAGGTGCAAGAGTGGGGGAGCAGCAGAGAGAGAGAATCTCAAGCTGACTCGTCACTGAATGTGGAGCTCAAACCCGGGCTGGCACCCAGCTGGACATGGGGATCCCCCAACCCATGAGATATGATGTGAGCTGAAATCACGAGTCAGACACTTAACCGACTAAGCCACCTGGGTGCCCCTAACCTCTAGAGAATTTAAGCATCTTTTCCTATATTTGTTTTTTGGCCACTGAGATTTGTTCTATGAATTCTTATCCTTTGCTCATTTTTCTTTCTTTTTCTTTAAGATTTAATTTATTGGACAGAGAGAGAGATCACAAATAGGAAGAGAGGCAGGCAGAGAGAGAGAGGCAGGCAGAGAGAGGCAGGCTCCCCGCTGAGCAGAGAGCCCAATTCGGGGCTTGATCCCAGGACCCTGAGATCATGACCTGAGCCAAAGGCAGAGGCTTAACCCACTGAGCCACCCAGGTGCCTCACCTTTGCTCATTTTTGTATTGGGTCCTTTGTCACTTGTTAATTAGTGAGAGCTCTTTACTATAGTATGGACATTACCCTTATAGTATGGACCTTATTTCTTACTTGCATTATAGCATTTTTGTAGAATTATCTTTTGGATTTTTTTTAAGCCTATGATAATGATTCCCACTGCACTATCTGTGAGGATTAAAGCATGAGCAGAATTCCTGATACGTAGTTCAATAAATTATTTCTATTATTTTCAAGCTTTGGTATGGGTACAGGATTCTGGAGTTGTCGAAATGTGTGTGTGCTAAAATCCCACTGGCCAGAGGAGGCCACATGGTTGAGCTGAGTCAGCAAGGTGAAGCACTGTGGTCCTATGGTCAAGGACGCAGGATCAGGGAGGGGTGAATTGGGTCCACCCTTGGAATCTGCCACAATGGTCTGGCGCAGAGATCAAGATCATAGGTTGTGCAAACAGAAAGGCCTGAATTCTGGTGCCTCTCACCGCTGGGGCTTTCGCACCTCCCCCATTGCCCCCTAGGTGCCTATACCAAAGCTGTTTTCCCACAAGCCTTTGTTCTCAGCTGGCTGCCACGGCCAGATATCTTTTTTTCAACATTGCCTTCCAGCTGCTAATACCCTCTCTGTCTTTCAAGGTTTTTGCATTAAAAGATCCTCTTGCCTCTTCTGAGTACAAGGAAACACATGCTCAGTGCACAATGATCAAGCAAGACGGATATCTGGAATCCAGCTCTACAATTCCACTCGGAGGGGAGACTGCCCACTGTTAACCTATTCTTCCAGACTTCTTTCTGTGTCCATTTGACATCTCTTCTCTCATCAAATAGAGGCCCCTTCTTTACACAATGCACCCTTTGCACTTAACAACAGTGAGTGCTCTTCTGCAAAGACTGTCGTCAGTGGCAAGGGCTTCAGAATCATCTAGACAAGAGGATTATCAAAATGGAGATTCCCACACCTCATTCAGAAAGAGTCCATTTTAAGAGGCCTGAAGGAAGGAACCTAATTGTAGATGCACAATACAGGTGACCCTTGAACAATGAAGGGTTTGGGGCACTCCGCACAGTCAAAAACCCACATATAACTTTTAAAGTTTTTTTTTTTTTTAAGATTTTATTTATTTATTTGACAGACAGAGATCACAAGTAGGCAGAGAGGCAGGCAGAGAGAGAGAGAGAGAGGAGGAAGCAGGCTCCCTGCTAAGCAGAGAGCCCCATATGGGGCTTGATCCTGGGATCCTGGGATTACCTGAGCCAAAGGCAGATGCTTTAACCCACTGAGCCACCCAGGCGCCCCAAAAACCCACATATAACTTGACTCCACCCGAACGTAAATGCTGATAGCCTGCTGTTGACCCCAAGCTTTCCTGATAACACAGTCAACTGATGCCAATATTGTACATTGTATGTGTTGTATATTGTATTCTTACAATAACATGAGTTAGAAAAAAGGAAATGGTCTTAAGAAAATCATAAGGAAGAGAAAATCCATTTACAGTCCTATTCTGTATTTATTGAAAAAGAATCCATGCATAAGTGCACCCACACTGTTCAAACTCCTGTAGCTCAAGGTCAACTCTATTTGTATTTTAATAGGGTCTTCTTGCCTGGTGTCAGTTTTGAGGTGGGGGTGAGGATGGGGGCATGGTCCTTGAAAGGAAGGATTAATGGGGATGTTCCAGGCATTGTGACAAGCAGGAAGGGAGACAACAACTTGGTCAAAGTTCTCTCCCCTCCCCCAGGCCTCTCCCCAGAGAGAGGATCTTACACTGGCTTAGTATCTGCCCAGGTATGGCTCCCTAAGTAAGCAAGTAACCATAAACGGGAGTTCTGATATTTCCCAGCTCTGTGTCCTTGGCCCACCTCTCCGAGCCTCAGTGGGCTCATCTGTAACATGGGAATCATAGTGTCCATGTGGCAGGGGTGTTTAAGGGAAGCAATGACTGCACACTCCAGGGCTGGACTCACAGTAGGTCTTCCAGAAACAGAGCAACCCCCGCCACCAGGAGATGAGCAGAGCAGGGAGGGACCCACTGGATGGCGCTGGGGAAAGCCAGAGCCCCTGAGGGGAGCAGCAGGCACACCAGGTGTCTTGACGAGTTAATTATGGGAAATCAGGGCAAGTCAGGTTTCTGCCTGCAGGAATCTCATGGTGAGGTCAGAGGAGAGTGTGGGATTTTACTCATTCTCCAGGGGCTGGAGACAGATAGGCTCTTCCTGCTGGGACAAATGATAAGTAGGGGAACCAATCAAAATATGCAAATCCAGCTGAGGAAGAGGTTGGGGACACCTCCAGAGGGGGCCAAGGCCTTTTCAGGATGTTTGCTGGCTGGAGACTCTTACCCAGGTACAAACCTGAGCAGGGCCTTTGTAACTCCTGACCTCGATTCTCTACCCTCACATGCATCCTCTTGTTTCCCGACACCACTTTGCAGCTGCTGCCATTAAGGAGGGAACTCGGTTTCCCTGGAAGCCCCTGTACCTGGGCTGGCCCTGTCACTTGTCTTCGCCTACAGAATATGGTGGAGGTGTCCGCAGTGATCCCCAGCACAGGGGGTCAAGAAGACTAGAACATGCCTGCTCTCTGTTTTTGAAACTTTTTTTTTTTTTAATTTTATTTATTTGACAGAGAGAGATCACAAGTAGGCAGACAGGCAGGCAGAGAGAGAGGGGGAAGCAGGCTTCCTGCTGAGCAGAAAGCCCAATGTGGGGCTAGATCCCAGGACCCTGGGATCATGACCTGAGCTGAAGGTAGAGGCTTTAACCCACTGAGCCACCCAGGCGCCCCATCTGTTTTAGAATCTTGCCCAGCATCCCTACTGAGCCCTAGCCCAAGCTAGTCTGCTAGAGGATGAGAGACGTCCCCCTCCACAGAGGGCCCCAAATATGAGAAACTTCACCCCAATCCAGAGAACATAGCCCCCTACTCGACCCCAGTGGTACTCAGAGCCATCAGTGGGCCCAGCCAAGCCCAGAAGAACCTCCAGCTGACCTGGAGACAGTGAGCAAAAGAATCACTTCTTATTTTAAGCTGGGAGCCTGGGGGTGGTCTGTTAGGCAGCAACAGCTCACCGATACAGCATATGTGTGATGGTAGTTATATAAGAATAATAAGATGGTAGCGAGAGCCATCCTGTACCACATTTCAAGGACTGTGCAGGTCATTATCTCTATCTGCTTCTGTCTCTATATCTGTGTCTATATTTAATTGTACAGTGGCCCTTCTCATTTTACAGGGGAGGAAGCTGAGGCTTGCTTAAGGTTTATCCTCATTGTCTAGCATCACTACTTGCTTTCCTCGGAGAAGCCAAGATTGGAACTTAGCTCTATCAGACTCCAGAGTTTGCTTTGTACTGTCTCTGAAGGGTGCTGACTCATCTACAGAGGAGCTGTTCTCAGAGGAAAGCCAGAGGAAGGCAAGGCAGGCCCTCCATGATGTAGCAGCACCCCCGTCCCGATCTCCCCTTTTGATCCTTCTCTGAATACATCCGTGCCTTTGCCCAAGCCATTCCCTCTCCCCAGGGGGACCTCCCTTTCTTCCTCACCTAGAAAACTCTTATGCAACCTTCAAGACCCAGTTCCATATCACCCCTATTGGTTCTTAGTAAAGCAATAAAGTAATTAAAAAGTCCTTTTTTTGTTTTGTTTTTGTTTCCAAACAGGCACAACCCATAAGAAAATTTAATATCCCACACAAATGGAAGTCCAGAGGTGAGGGAGGAGGGTCCCCATTTGGTTGAGGCCGCTGTGCAGTGTCCTCAAGAATCCCCACCCCTTCCATTTCTTTGCTTGGTAAGCTCCACCCATGGCAGGTGGCAAAGTAGCTGCTGTAGACCAGGCATTGCATCTAGACCCAACCGCATAAAGAAATCAGAGGGTTTTTTAATTTTAATGTGTGTCTCATTTTGACAGTCAAGGAAACCCCTCCCTGCAGCTTCCAGGCAGATCTTCCTCAAGTCTCCTTGTCCTGGAATGGGTACGTGTCTTCTCTGAGCTGGTCCCTGGCAGGAAGAGGACTACATCACTCTCATTGGCTTTGACACATCCAATCATCTCTAATGCAGCTGATGCAGGAGGGTCAGCCGCCATCCATGGCCCCCAGGAAGCTACCTCTGACTTTTGAGCCTGGAGCATGTTCTCAGAGCTTGTCAACCTTGCCCATTATAACACGGCATGGCCACTGGAACACGGCCTCCCTCCTGCACACCTCTATTCGCTGGGCATCACAGTAGCAGCTTCATCCGTAAGGCTTCTCCTCCAACTTAGCTCTGTCATCCTCATCCATTATGCACTGTGCCACCCCAACACCCCCCACACTTAGAATTACTTACCCACCATCCTTCATGGGACGTGAACTTCATGACAGCAGGTGTGGGTACAACTGCCTCCCTTCCTGCCTTATTCCCAGCCCCTTGCAGAGCTTCAGGCCCATTGACATGCCCAGGAAATATCTGTCTGGCCTGTGCCTGACTTCCTAAGCCTTGCTTTGGATTAGTGCAGGAGAGGGAACTGCAAGAGAAATATTGCAACATCACCTTCAAGGGTGCCTTTATGCAGACTATCCCTGGGAAAGGCTTGAGGCTCAGCTGGGTGGCCACGAAGCTTCACTGGGCACTCAGGGCCATCATATGAATGGCTCTGGAATCCTAGACAACCACTGTGGGTGTTCATGGCCCACAAAAGGTCTGCACACATATTAGTCCTTTGATCCTCACAGAAACTCCCAGAGTCATGTGAGAACCTCACTGTGTAGACGACTCCTGGAGAGGTAAAAGGACACACAGAGGCTTGGCCGTTCATTGATAGGGCTGAGATGCACATACTGAGTCTGTGTTGATTTCAAACGGGTGCTCTCTCTGATTCATAAAAAACACCAGGAGGGCGTCCAGCTTCCAATTCTGGAACTCAGCTCTCCTTGAGTGATCTGTAACCGTTGATGACTGCCTATCCCAGATTTTGTAGTAGGGTTTTATTTTTTTTTTCCCTCTCTCCCTTATAATATTAAAGACCTTCTATTAAACATAGGGTGTTTTGTACTATTATCCAGCAAGTAGTCCCTCTCCCCTCCCTGGTCAGTGAAGAGAGTCCATTTCCTTATAGACGTGGGACTATAGATGTGGGACTTGGCCTAGATGTGGGACTTGGCCATGTGGATTGATGTGGCCACCAGAATGTGGGCAAAAGTGATGATATCTCCCACTTCTAGGCAGTTGTGTCAAAGAACAGCTGTTGTCTCCAGAGAATAGCATTTCCAGATAGGAGCTGATCCTTTACGAGGGGCCCAAATGAGAAGACACATGGAGCAGACTCAATAGGGACCCACCTCCCCTCCAGACATAAAAGTGAGAAGTGACTCTGTTGGAGCTCTCTTGAGATTTTTGGGCAGTGTTTGTCACATGGCTTCATCACAGCACAAGCTGACTAATGCAGACACGATGTTCCTGGATCATGCAAAGCATTTTCGGGCATGAGTTTATTCAGTCCTCCCAACAACTCGTGAGTGGGGTACTATTAAATCCTCGCTGAGGTTTTGTGCCCTCTTGCCCAGCCCTGCTGCAACAGAACCTAGTACTCTGCCTGGCACCTTGGTAAAGCCAGAGTTCACATTTTTAGATGAGTTAATAAAGTGAACGTAGGAACCATGTGGCACTTTCCTGCTTTTGTGACCAACATCTGAGTAATCCTAATGAACTACTATGTGCCAGGCATTGTTGATGTTTCTTTAAGTAAGAAATTATGTCAGTCGGGGTACCTGGCTGGCTTAGTCAGAAGAGCATAAAACTCGATCTCGGGAATCTGAGTTCGAGCCCCATGTTGGGGGGGTAGAGATTATTAAAAGAAAAGAATGAATTCTAAATAAAATTATTTCAACAAATATTTATCAAACACCTACTTCATTCCAGACATTGTTCTAGGTGCTGGGAAGATAGCAGGGAACAAAAGAGACAAAACTCCCTCCCTCCTGGGGCTGAAATTCTACTAGGGGTGAGCTAGAACACAAACAGAATATGTAAATCTATACTACATATATGAAAAAATAAATCAGAGCCACGAAGGGCTGAAGAGTGGTGACAATAGAGTTGTGGTTTCTGACACGGTGGAGAGACCTCTTGGAGGAGGCAACATCTGAACGCAGACTCAGAAGAGATGACTGCGTGAGTCCTAAATGTCTGGGGGCAGACTGACCAGTGGGAAAAACAGTTATCACTCCCTTTTATGGATGACTAAATGGGCTTGGAAGGATTGGATTGATCGCCCGTTGTCAGATGGAGCTGGATCGTGGGCCAGTTTTCTGGCCTCAGGTAACCCACCCACAGTAAACGCACCCTAAGCTACTTTGTAGAGGGTCTTAACAGGGCTGGTCTTCGTGGGGCTGCTGTGACTTAGCTGTGGGGCTGGGAATCCCCATGCTGATCCCAGTGCCTCCACCCAGCTCCCTGAGTTCTATCTTCATCTGCATTTCTGCCGATGACAGCGGGGAAACCACTTTGGTCCCTAATGGATTCAGCACTCTCTGAACGCTCTGTCCTTTTAGCCACGGAAATGGGCTTTGTCTTGTCCAGGAGTCATCACTTGATGGAACAAGCGGACACTCCATCTCCCTAAGCCAAAGGTGATTTAAAAACATTGCGAGAGCCAGCCTTAGATGAGGCTTATGTAAAGGGTCTCTTTAATTTGTTGGGGGTGGGCTGGGGGAATGGTCTCCCCAGGGCTCTGAGTTCCTGCTGTGGGCCGCTGGTAGGTCAGCATCCATCCCCACCTCCCCCACCCCTGCCCAGGCTCCTCTGGGGCTGGTGCCTATGAGCAAAGTTAACCTGGAGAGCAGAGGCAGGTCCTCCTGTGTCTCCCCATTGCCGGTGGGCAGAGGCAGAGCACAGGGCTCTAGGCCTTTTTTGGAGACGTTACTCCTGCTTCCTGTTTATATGTTCTCAAAGATTCCCTTCCCATCCTCCTTTATCTCCTCCTCTGTTTTCTCTTTTGGCCTGACCTGATCATCACCAAGCGTATGTGAGAGGAAAGGCTTTAGTCCGACTTCTGCTGTCCACAGAAGCCAGGAGCCATGTGTCTATGGGGCACTTGAAATGTGACAAGTCCACATTACTACAGGTCACAGTCCACAATGTGTAAGGGTAACATGGACGCTGGATTTTGCAGACTTGGTGTAAAAAAAAAAGAGTATAAAATATATTAATAATTTATATTGTTTCCATGTAAAAATGCTAATATATTCAATAAGTTGGTTAAGTAAAATATTTAAAATATTACAGTATTTCACCTCGCATGTATGGTCTGCATTTGTGGCTCTTACCGTATTTCTGGTAGAGAGCCTTAGCCTAGCACCTCTGCCTCATCCCCCCATATTAATTAATTAGTATTTTTTTCTCCCGAGGCGCCACCCAGGATCACCATACCAGGTCGACATTTTGGCAGTAAATAAGTCAAATGGAAAGGAGCTGATGTTCCGGGGCCCCTCACTCTGTGTCTAACTCAGTGCTGCATGATTGACTTAGATCAAGGTTTTGCAACAGTGGTACCATCGACCTTTTGTTCTAGATGATCCATGCAGCTGGGGTGGGCGTGTGTGGAGGGAAGGGGTCCCTGTGTATTCTACAGCGTTGAGCAGCACCGACACGATGACGGTATCACCCCCCAGTTCTAACAACTAAAAATGTCTCTAGATATCGTCAAAAGGTATTCCTCGGGAAAATTTCTCTGTGAGGTGTTGTTGTTATCGCACAGAGTGGTGAATTCGGTGAATTCTTCTGCACAAGGGCACACAGCTAAGTAGGTGGTGTAGGCGGTGTTAGGACCCATATCTTTCTGACTCCGGAGACTCTGTAATCAGGTGCAGGGCCTCGTGCTGAATGTGTACGTGTAGACAAGTATAAATTCTGGTTCAGAACTGGGCTCTGCTTCAGAGCACGGTTGGTGTAGATGGATTGGTTATCTGGGGTACACACTTGTGAAAATTAATAAAGGGAAACCTCGCTACTTAGCGTGGGGGCCTGGAACAGGGAGATGTGTTGCTCACTGTTAATTACAGGAAGAACTGTCAACTACAGACCCCAACGGAAGTATGGTCAAGAGGTATCATCAATTACAGGCCCCAACAGGGGAGAGATGTACATCCATCGCCAAGGAGAAGTCAACGGTTTCCACAAGTCTGCCCATGAGGACCCGTCATCACTCTGAACTGTTGCTTTTCTCTAAGGGATTTTTGTTCAAAGTGATGTCTTCCAACTTCCTCTCCACAGAATGACATTCCTCTCCTTTGTTTGTTGGACTTGCCTATGGTTTTGCCATAGTGTGTCCCACATTGTAATTCTCTACTCTTCTTGAGTAAACCCATTTTTGCTGGTAAAAGATCGACTTTTATTTTTAAGGTGGACATACCTTGAGGACCAGGAAACCTGACTCTGCACCCTCCTCTACCCCCATGGCCCAGGGTGGGCAAGACAACGGAGACCAGAGACCCTGCTCCCTAGAAGTCCCTGCCAACATTCTCACCTCCTCATCAGCCCATGGTTGAACAGGCAAACAGGCCTTAAGGCAAGTGGGTCTCTACACTGGCAACAATTAGAACTACCTCAGCAGCTTTTAAACATGTCAGTGCCCAGGCCACACCTTGATTTATCAAATCAGGTTCTGGGGATGGAGTCTAGGCATCTCAATCTTCTCTGACAAGGCTGTCCACTGGTCTCCTGCTGGGCGACTTTCTCAGCTAAATGCTCCCCTCTGGGTGGCCAGAGCCCAGCGTGGTGCTTAGCACATGGTCAATGGTCAGTACAGATTTCAGGGCAAATGAACTTCTGCTTGGCACAGGCTCCCTGAAGACAGAGCAGCGGAAGTGGAAAGAAACCCAAGCAGTGCATTCCAAGGCCATGGACCGAAGACATGGGAACTTGCCACCAGTCTGTTCGCCCACTCCGTCCTGGCACCTTCAGGAGCCTGGACAGCTAAGAGTCTGGCTCGTTAAAGAAAGAGACCCCTTAGCCTTAGCCCCTTTAGGACTCTCGAGGGCCGTCTATTTTGAGCGTCCCCCAGAAGAGACGCTGAAGAAGGAGCAGATCCTTGGGAACAGCAGGAAGGGTGGGAGGGAAGGAAACCAACAAATAGGTGTTACTGAGCAAATGCGTGCCGTGGGCAGCCCCATGGCGGGGCGCTGGGGCAGACAGGGTATAATGTGGACAGAGTTATCCTACCCCAGGGACAAGCACCTGGGACATTTACCTACTTATTCTCATTTGCCAATTCTCTAGCACTTTGGCCCAGACACCCGGGTTGGCCTAAGAAGCTACTACCCGTGGGGTGCCTGGGTGACTCGTGGGTTAAAGCCTCTGCCTTCGGCTCAGGTCATGATCCCAGGGTCCTGCACTGGGCTCTCTGCTCAGCAGGGGGCCTGCTTCCCTTCCTCTCTCTGCCTGCCTGTCTGTCTACTTGTGATCTCTGTCTGTCAAATAAATTTTAAAAAATCTTAAAAAAAAAAAAAAAGAAGAAGAAGAAAAGAAGCTACTGCCAAGCAACACAGTGATGAGTGTCCGGGCATACAGGTAGGATGCTGACAGCAGCAGCCACAGCTAGGTCTGAGGGTCTGTTCCCCACACCATGAATGCAGTTCCGAGTAGAAAACAGGTCTGGTCTCCAGAAAAAGATCTCTGCTGTCCTACCCGTAGGTGGTTCCTCCAACACAGTACAAGAGTGAGGTCTGGAACCACACATCCTGGATTTACATCCCAACTCTCAGGCTCGCTGTCCACACTCTCACTGCCAAAGACCATTTAGACCCAGCAGAGGGAGAGCTCAGCACAGGCTGGGCCTGAGTGGAGCCGTGGAGGTGGCCTGTTTATTCTTAGCAATGAGGTAGGAGAGGAAAAAGATGCCTTGGGCTGCCAGAGCTGCATAGCACCTTTCAAAGGGAGAAGCCAGACCACAGTCCTTCCTGGCTTGCCAAGTTTGGCTGGAAATTCTTTCCGCCCCAGGCAGTGGGGAATGCGGGGAATTCAGGGTGAGCCTGCCAGGGCCTTCCAGAGCCCCTTAAATAAAACTTCTTCACTCTGGTGTCTGAGCGGTGGTCAGACGTGATGTGGGCTGTTCAAAGAGCCGGACCTGGCAGGCAGGACCCCTGAGGCTGGGCTCTTGGCCCGTCTGTAGTTTTCCTTCCCCTGTCTGAAAGCCTTGATTCACGCAGGAGCTGGCCCAAGGAGGGTAAGGGGAACTGAGAAGGTTAAATGTCCTCAGAGCCAAGGCAGGAGTAAGGACACCGCCACAGCCTTGTTGATGCTCCAGCCTCAGAATGTTCAGAGAGAGCTGAGTGCCATCGAGACCTGGCTTTTTGGTTCAAACTGTTATTGCCCTCCAGGAGAGGAACCAAAGCCCTTTGCTGGGGCAGCAGCATGGGAAAGAGCACACACCCTGGACTCCAGAGTTCTGGGTTCACATCCTGTTCCCATCACCAAGAAGCCGTGTAAGCCCTGGGCCTACATTGAACATATAAAAAGTAATCAAAGGAAACCTCACTAAAAGGGAGTCAGGAGGCTAGAAGGGAGAGTCTAGCAGGGGGCAGAGTATTGTTCAAGTATCCATTATAGGAAGAACTGTCAGTTGCAGACTCCCAACAGAAGATTCAGGAAATAATCAATTATAGGCTAGGGCAGGGCCGGGGGTGGGGGGGGTGTATATTGCATTCCCCACCAGAACCCAACTACCCTAACAACTAAGGTAGTGAGAAACTGTCAGCACCCTGAAGTCTTGCTTTGCTTAGAGGACTTTCATTCAAAACAACCATACTAACTTCCTCTTTCTCCATAAAACATTTCTCTCCTTTGTTGGTTACACTTGCCTATGGTTCCTCTGTTTTGCTATTCTCTGCTGTTCCCAGAAAAAAAAACCATTTTGCTGGTAAAAGACCTTCTATATTTTCAAGTTAACAGATGTTGCCGTGCCTCAGTTTCCTTCAAGGATGATCCCTAGATTATGGGGTCGCTATGAGTGTTAAATGAGTACACAGTTCTTAGAGCAGAGCCTGCTTTACAGAAAGTACTTGATAAAGAGTAACCCATGAGCCTGGCATATGGAAAATATTCCAAAAATAGTAACTTTCCTGGATACTGACTGCTTTTCTCCATCCGTCTAGTCCAAGCGTTTAAGAATTGCAGATGTGAAGGAGGACAGGTCCGGCCTGACATCTCTGATTGCTCTCTCTGAGTCATATGGCAAACGATTCCAGTTTCCCATCTGTAAGATAGGAATAATTGTAGGAGCCCCTTCATGGAGTTGTCCTGAGGATTAAGTGAGTCCGAGAATGGAAACTGGAGCAGCACAGTGGCTGGTACACAGGAAGCCCATGATACTTTTGTTGTTGTTGTTGTTGTTACTCGTTATTTTTGCTGGAATGACTCAGCGATCCACATTCAGTCATCAAACACTTTTGTTGCAGACATCAGCTCTCTGAGAAGAATCAAACATGCAATGAGCCTCCACAGGCTAATTAATTCTAAGGATCTGTGTGTCCCCTTGAAAAAAGGGGTTTGTTTCCAGAAGAGAGAGGAGAATGGGCAGGCAGAAGGAGCCATGTCCACTCAGGCTCCCAGATCAACAGGTACAAGTGTGGGGATGAGCTGTGTACTTAAAATGGGCATATTAACGATGCCAGGAAGCAGGGCTCAAACCCATTCTTTCTGATCCTGAGTCCCTACTGCGCTGCCTGGGAAGCCAGAGGCAGCTGCACATTCTACAGAGAGGCAGAGCCTACTTCCCTTCCTGTCATTGTGGGCTGGGTTTTCAGGACCTTCCCTGCAGTACTAACTGGGACAAGCAGCACCCCACAAGCGGATGGTGGATGGCGATCTACGAGACCATCCAGGAAAACAGGTGCACTCTGATTAAGTAAACTTGGGAAACCTGCCACCTCGTGTCACCCCCCAAAGGAGCTGGTTTTTGAAGGTCCTGAGAAATCCCCCATAAGGAAGACTCTCCTCTGAATTTAACCCCTAGTTACTTGTAACACAGTTGGAATATCTGCCCCGTAACTGACTAACACTTCCGGGAATGACCTCACAGATCAGTGCATCAGAGATCTTGGGGTGGGGGGCAGAGGCATTGCACAGCTTGGAGAAAAAGCCCTCCTTTCCACCCCCAGCCTTTCGGAAACCCCCTTGCCTTGGTCTCTGCGTGGGCAGGGTGAAGCCTTGCAAAGCAGCTCCTGCAGCTGGTTGGCCTGATTAAAGTGGCAACATTCAAGAAAAGTCCTGCTGTTGGTCTTTGCAAATTATGGGACTCTCAGGAGAAACCAACTGGGGAGAAGGGGGCGGGAGGGGGAAGTGGTGAGGCCCAGAAATTGGGAGAATGCAATGCATCATAATGACAACTGGGGGAAAAATAAAACAACCAACGGAGAAAAATAATTTGGAGAATTATTGAATGCCAGAACCCCAAAGCTATAAACAGGATGTTTGAAAGATTTCAAGCATAAAGGTCACAATCTGCAATTTAAATGGATAGTTTGTTGCCTTTTTTCTTGGTTATGGTTGGTTGCCACCAATTAGTTGAAGTGTGTATGTGTGTGTGCGCGCGCGGCGCGCCCCCGTGCAGCACACAGGTTTTTCAAAGAGTGCTTCTCAATCAGGCTGGGATGGTTGAGAGCCCCTAAGCCCACACAGGGGTGGGCACATCCTTTATAGCATGAGAACGAGCAGAACTCATGCCACACAGCAAGGGCCTTCTTCCTCTTTCTGGGGAAAAAAATAAAACTATTAACACAGCATAAATGCCTGCTCACTCCCAGCTCTCTGCAGTGGTTTTACCCTGAAGAAAGGGATCCCAGAAAATCATCCCTAGGCGGGATTGCCCCTAGGGTCCCACCTTGTCCAGGGGTCCTAGTTTACCGGAATCCTATTTATCAACTAGGTGGGTGCACCACCGTCCACTTTGTGAGAGCTGAATTTGTGGCTGGCGGGGAGGTCAGTCGGCTGAAGGCCAGGTTGGGACCCTCCACTGCTGCTCACGGGAGGGTGTGTGTGACAGCGTCAGGCAGAGGGGCTAAACTCAGAGCGGCTCTTAGGATGGCGTTTCTTTGGATAACGCACATGTGAATCACCTGGGCGTCTGTGTTGAGCACTTCGCTCAATTACTCCGTAGTAGTTTTTCGGTCTCAGCATCTGCTCTGTGTGGCCCAGCAGCCTTCAGGGGCCTTGAACTGATGCCGACTCTTCCATGGCCACATGTCCTAAATGAACAACCTGTGGTCATAAGTAAATGTAAGTTCCTCACATGGACCCACCAAGGGCCCTTGTGATGAGCGTTCTCTCCTGCCGCCCAGGGCCACGAGGCTTACAAGAATCCCACCCTTTTTGTTTAGAAACTGACCAATCTAGCCTCAGACTGGGAACCCATGGACCATAATGAAGGCCTGGGCCCCCAGCACTCTGCCTGGCCCTTCCTGCTCAGACCCCTCCAGGCAGCTGAGTACCCCTTGCCTGCCTGACAGGTGAGTAACCAATGAACTCTATTTCACAGCACTGCTGTCTTGGGTAACTGTGGCTCAACACCCTCCTCCCCCAGGCTCCATTAACAAATGTTAATTTAAGGAAGTCACAACAATCTCTTTGAAATGCAGATTCCAACTCACTAAATCTGTGATGGTATTTGAGATTCTGCATTTCCAGTGAGCCTGATGGGGCTGGTTTCAAGAACACTTTGGATGGGCAGGGCTCTAGACCAGCATGGGCCAGTGGAAAGTTCTGTGCTGAGGGTGAGGTTTTGTGTCCATGTGATGAAGTTCTAGAACCTAGGTGAGGTTTGGTGGGCTGAGGTCCGGAGCCGATGACCAAGAAAGAATTCTTGAGACATCTTTGGTGCAAATGGTGGTTTATTAGAGCACGGGGACAGGACCCGTGGGCAGGAAGAGCTGCTGCCCCGGGTTGTGAGGGATGGCAGGTTATGTACCCTGCTGTTGGGGGAAGGTGAGGGGAAGGGAGGTTTCAGTGGAGTTTTCATATGCTAAAGAGGGCCTACAAGGTGCCAGGATGTTCCAGGCCTGCCAGAGGCCTTGCCCTTGCTGCTGGATCAATGTTGTCTTTAGACAAGCCATTAACATTAAGATCTTTGGGAGACTTTTTGGTGGGGTGTCACAATCCTGCTATCAATCGTCTTTGTTAGTTAGATTTAGGACATTTGTAAGCCAAGGGAGACTCCTGTCTAGCAGGATTGTGAGCTGTGCAAGTTAACTATTTGCTTATTGTTCATGGCAGTCAGGGCTGCCTGATGAATGCTACACCTATGGAGGGGAAAGGGTGAAGAGGGGGTGCAAGGCGCCAGCTTTTGCTTTGTCCTCAGCCAGCCTTCTGCTCCCTCATCACATGCTGCCTAATACGGTAGCCACCAGCACCATGGGACTGCTGAGTACCTGAAAGGTAGTACATGAGTCTAATGAACTGAACTTCAAATTTTATTTAATTTTAACTATTTTAAATTTCAATAACTAAGTGAGGGTAATGCGGACTGAGCTCTGTGTGGTCAGGGACCATACTTTTCTCTCCCTCTGGGATCCTCCTTAGCAGAGTGCCTAGTCTATACCGGGTCTTTAATAAATATTTATTGACTGCATTATCACCTAATGTAATTGAAGAATGAGTTTTAAATTTTGTTTGTTAGAACCCTGTAGTTGTTAAGTGACCAAAATTCACCCTATGGTTTTAAGATCAGAACCCATCTTGAACTTGAACTCCTACTAAAGACTTCATGGGCCCCCGAGACCCATTTGCAGAAAGATCAGGGGTGAAAGCAATCTCCAGGAGTGTTGGAAGCCAGAAACTAATTCAGCAACATCCTCTCTGTGTAGTCTATTGTCGGCAAACTGGTTCATTCCCTCAAGCTAGTCATCCTCACTGGTCTCAAACCAGTATCACGGGTGGCTCTGGACATCTAAACATTAGAACCTTCCGACCACACAAAATAGCCTTGTTCCCCACCAACTAGTCAGAAAACTCCCAGGGAAGTTTGTTGATTGGCTGAGCTTGGGTCATGTGCCAATTCCTGGACCAATCACTGTGGTCGGGGCCTTGGGATTCTGAGATTGGCCAAGTTAGACTCCAAGGTGTCCCTACCACCTTCAGGGATGGCTTCCTCCAGACACACAAGATTGGAATGGAAAGAAGCAGCTTTCCCCAAGATGGGTTATGCTATTTCTGGGCAAACAAAACAATTAGTGTGGGGAAAAGGGGATGGAGGGAGGTTTCCAGCTTCTGTAAATGGTTTTGGGGAGGCATTTCTTTGGGCTCGATCAAGGGTATGGAATTGCCTTCTCTGATTGCGTCCTAAGGCATAAAGAGAAGAAGATTCCATTGGCCCAACTGGTTTCACTCTACTCTCCCGTCCCCGGTATGTTAGTGAAGTCACAGGTTTCTAGAAACCAAGACCTCTCAAAAGAAGGTACCATTTGAAATCGAACGACGAGCAGGAGTTCACTGGGTGGAGAAGCAGAAGGAGAGAAAAAACACTCCAGGGAGGAGAGAGAGCGTCTTCGAAGGCAAGGTGGAGAACCAGCATGCGGTGTGGGGGAGCAGGGGAGCGTCTGCTACAGAGGGTAGGCTGGAACTGTGGGAAAGGAGGCAGGAAGTGGATTTCAGGCCCGGCTGCAGAAGGCCTTGGGTGCCAAGTGAAGGAGTCTGGGTTTCAGCTGTGGGAAACACGAAGCCATTTGGAGGTCTTGAGCAGGGGGTGGTGTAGTCAGAGCTGTGTATGTTCTAAGAGATTGTTGTGGATGACTTTGGAGTGGTGATGGGAGGCAGGGGGCCAAGGACAAGGCTGTCCCAATATGTCTTTTAAGGAATGGCTGCCTCCAGGGCCCTTCCGGTTCAGGCTGCTGGTGTCCTTTCTCCCTGTCTTATGCTCAGAACTTGACCTGGCTGGATCCAGGTCTTCTCTGTGCCACGTTCCAGCAGTGGGCAGGTTACTTCATTTCCCTAAGCCTGTTTGCTCACCTCAAAAATGGAAGTAGGAATACCCACGGTGCATGGCGGCTGTGGGTTTGCAAGGCCGACGTGGATGTGATGGGTCCCAGACCAGCAGACCCCAGACTCACCCCTAGTAGGAGATCCGCAAAAATGGCTGTTGTGATTCGCACAGTTGTGGCTCCTGAGTTTATTTGCATGGAAAAAGGTTGAACACGGAAGACATGGGAAAGAAATAACATTCAAAACACAAGCTTCTTGGACCAGCTCTGTAACCAGGACGGGCTGACATCCCCTGACCTTCATGGTAAAAACCTTTCAACCCACAAGCCCCGGGCTCTCTCTCTTCCTAGGATACTCATGGGTTTCAATTGGAACACGCCAGAAGAGGTTGGTTTCCAAGAGTATTTCCCTGGAGTCTGGGCGGGCATCTCCAGGGAGAATGAGGACATCGGGCTGCATTTTGGACTGACCTGTTTGCCGTGCCTGACAGCTACATGTCCTGCCGGAAAAACCCCAGCATGGAGCCTGGACGACCCCAGCCTGAAACCTCCCAGTGCATGATTTCCGGAAGGTTGTCTCACCCTGGTGGGCCTTAGTTTCTCCATTGGGAAGATGGCAACAGTACTGTCTACATGGGGCTGTGGTGGGGACTGATGGAGGAAAAGCGTTAAGGTTCAAAGCCCATGGCCAAAAACAAATTCTTTCTTTCTTTTTTCCTTTCCTTTTTTTTCTTTTCTTTTCTCTTCTCCTTTTTTTAAAGTTTCTTTTCAGTGTACCAAAAAGAATTCTTGAGAGATCTTTAGTGCAAAAAGGTGGTTTCATTAAAGCACAGAGACAGGACCTCTGGGGAGTAAGAGCTGCCCTGGGGTCGTGAGGAGTGGCCCATTATGCACTTTCAAGTTGGGAAGGGGATAGGTTAGAGTAAACCTTTTAAGGAATTTGGGAACAAGGTTTCTAGGACCTTGAAGAGGCTAGCTATTGTTGGAAAAGGTCATTTATTATTGTCTAATAAAACCTTAGCCATGAGACCATGTTTATCAGTCAACCACAGGCTTGTGGGGTGATTGCCAAGACCTATCTTGGGAGGTTAAGAGATACAGGAAACTTCCAAAGGAATTTTTATATGTTAAAGTTGACTTACAGGATCCTAGGCAGTAGGGGAGGGTGGAGTTGAGCTAGGATTGCCTTTTGCCCTTAGCAAAGTGTTAACATCAAGGCAGCTGAGTTCCTAGAGGAAGTTCTTGGTTCAAGGGCTTGTCAATGGGCTATAGGTAGTAAGGAAAATTAATAATTTTTTCCTCTGCCTTTGTTTCTCACATCAGGAATTAAATCAACTAATGAATGTGGCACGTGGTCCCATGGCTATGCCTCCAGTTCAGGCTCAGAAATGTGCATTTATTAGTCCCTATAATGTGTGAACGCCTTACTCTGTGCTGGTACTACCTGACAAATAAGACAGGGCTTTTGGCTCCATGGGTAGGCTTGGGGCACAGATAACTGGATACATAAGCAACAGTGTTTTAAGACAGTCTTTACTCTGGGCACCTGGCTGGCTCAGTTGGTAGAATGTGCAACTCTTGATCTCTGGGTTGTGGGTTCAAGTCCCACATTAGGTATAGAGATTATTTCAAACAAAATCTTAAAAAAAAAAAAAAATCCATCCAGGGGCACCTGGGTAGCCCAGTTGATTAAGAGTCTGCCTTCGGCTCAGATCATGATTCCAGGTCCTAGCATCGAGCCCCACATTGGGCTCTCTGCTGAATGGGGATTCTGCTTCTCTCTCCCTCTGCCCCTTCTCCCTGCTCATGCATGTGTGCGCTCTCGATCTCGCTCTCTCTCTCTCATAAATAAATAATCTCAAAAAAAAAAATAAAAGTCTCTGCTCGGTACTGCTCCTGTCAGTGAGAGGTGTGTCAGTATATAATTGAATATGACTTTCCCATGGAAGTCAGGGTACACTCAGGATAATGTTCTTGCCTCTGAGCTGAGCTGTGGTATGGGGATCTCCCGGCACAGACCGCCTTCCTTCCCGTGGCCTTTCCCAGAGGGCAGACCTGTATTCAGTTTGAAGGCTCTTCCTGTCCGACCTTGCTTTCTCTGTCTTCTACCTCTGCAGCAGTTTCCTCCATGGAACCCCTGCACTTTGAATTGCACCTGTGAGCCTGCATGGCGGGGGACCTGAACTCCTTGAGCATCCAGTGGAAGTGAAGCTCATAGGGATGCCAGATGGGCCAGTAACTTGGATAAGAAATGGGGAATAGGGCGCCTGGGTGGCTCAGTGGGTTAAGCCGCTGCCTTCGGCTCAGGTCATGATCTCGGGGTCCTGGGATCGAGTCCCGCGTCGGGCTCTCTGCTCGGCGGGGAGCCTGCTTCCCTCTCTCTCTCTGCCTGCCTCTCCATCTACTTGTGATTTCTCTCTGTCAAATAAATAAATAAAATCTTAAAAAAAAAAAAAAAAGAAAAAAGAAATGGGGAATAGCGCCCCTGGTGTTCAGTCCTGGGAGACTCATTCAACCCCTCCCAGCCTGTTTCCTCCACCCAAAATGGGAGTTGTGATGCTACTTCTTTCCTAGGGCTGCTAGATTGAATGAGATCATCTTTGCCCAAAGGCTCAGAGCTGGGTCCTTGGAGGGGACAGGCCTGGAGCGCCGCTGGGACCAGATCGGCCTTACCTTTCTGGCGCCTCTGCAGATTCTGGAAGAGATCCTTTGGCTCCTCTTGCAGAAAGGAAACCCCGGGGTGGCACAGGCCTCTCTCTGCGCTCCGCCCACAATTAGGGCTCCAGGAGAAGGGTCCACCTGGTGGGTATTTTGGCTGGGATGTGTGGTGTCTCCATGGCAGTTTGACCAATATCTGGGACATCTGATCCCAGGAAACTGCCAAATCAGATAATTTGCCTGTCTCTCTGGATCAGATGTCCTGAGTAATGGCCCTTGTCTCCACCTGGCTGGGTCCTCAGTAGACAATCCCCCCTTTCAGTGAGCCTGAAACGAAAGCTGGTTTCAGCTGGTACCGTTCAAGGTCAAGGCTTCGGAGAAGTTGCTAACTGAGAGGCCCACAATTGCCCTCTATATCATATGACTCCATCCGTGATGTCGCATAAACAATCAGTAACTAATAGTGGTTAAAATACTGCAATTGGCAAGTTTTTTTTATATTAAACAATATTTTAATTGAAGTGTAATATATGGCCATAAGTGTACAAGCAATAAGAGTATAGCTTATGCATTCTCACGAAGAACACACCCTGGGAACCAAGACCCAGACCAACCAACACAACACTATCCATTCCCGGATGGCCCCCCCAGCCCACTTCCAACCTCTCACTGAAGCACAACCACTACTCTGACATCTAGCCTCCTGGTTAGTTTTGCCAGTGCTGAACTTCATGTAAATATCAGCAAGTAAAAGCTTTGGGTCTGGTTTGTTTCATCCACACTGTTTGGGACATTCGTCTGTGTGGTCCCGATAGCAGTAGTGTGTTCATTCTCTGCCGGAGAGTATTATCCTGCAGAAAGAGTGCAACGCTGTCCATTCTCCCACTGATAGACATTTGTGTTGTCTCCAGTTTGGGGCTATTAAAAAACTGTATTTGAATTTGTGTATTTTTGTGAAGATATATGCCTCTGTGTGTTAGGCATCAGATTTTTACTAAAAAAATACAAAATAGGGGGCAACTGGGTGGCTCAGTGGGTTGGACCTCTGCCTTTGGCTTGGGTCGTGATCTCAGGATCCTGGGGTGGAGCACCGAATCAGGCTCTCTGCTCAGTGGGGAGCCTGCTTCCCCCTTTCTTTCTGCCTGCCTCTCTGCCTACTTGTGATATCTCTGTGACAAATAAATAATTAAAATATTAAAAAATATAGTTATATAAAATAGAAAGGGATGCCCTTGTGACATTATTCTTCTCCATCTCTTTCATGGTGACATAAATAGGCCTTGGGATTAGGAAGCCACATTAGAACCTGTCCGGGTACCTCTGGGACCTGTGTCCCTGTTTTAGTAGGTCCCCATGTGACCATTGTTGGTTCCCTAGAAGGAAGTGAGGTTTTGAGGGAAGCACTTTGGAACAGAGACCTGCTCAGCACCTTACCCAGAGGGGGGTCCTCTGCACACCTCCCATCCTCAGTGCTGCCTCCCATGCCCCCCATGACCTCAGACAGCTTCCCAACCTCTCAAGTCTTGGGGTGTCATCTCTGAAGACAGGTTAGTAGTGGTTGATCTTGGGTGTGCCTGGCTGGCTCAGTCGGTGCAGCATGTGACTCTTGATCTCAGGGTTTTAAGTTCAAGCCCCATGTTGGGTATAGAGATTACTTAACAATAAAATCTTTTTTAAAATGGCTGATCTTCTTGGATGTCTCCAGTTTTCAAATAATTTGAAACTAACTGCTATTGATAATTAATTATGATATGAATAGTTATCATTTGTTGAATACTTCCATTGCTTTAAGCAATTTACACCCATGATGTCACTTAATTCTTCCAAGATTTATTATCCCTATTGTAATGTTGAGGAAACCGAAGCTCAGAGATTAAATCGCTTGTTTGAGACACATAGCGAATATCTGAATGGAGATAGGAATTAGGCCTTCACTCTCAACAGCTAGCTTGGGTTTTTTTTCTTTAATAAAATATTTCAGGCATACAGGGGGGCACCTAGGTGACTCAGTGGGTTAAGCCTCTGCCTTCAGCTCAGGTCATGATCTCAGGGTCCTGGGATCAAGCCCATTTGGGGCTGCTTGGCAGGGAGCCTGCTCCTTCCCCCCACCCCCTGCCTGCCTCCTCACCTACTTGTGATCTCTCCATCAAATAAATAAATAAAATCTTAAAAAAATAATAAAAATAAAAAATAAAATAAAATATTTCAGGCATACAATAGAAAATCCAAAAAAACAATAAAACTATGTATCCACCAAACGGCATCAGAAGTAGAACATTAAAGACACAATGAAAGTGCTCTGGGATCTTTGCTGCCCTCTTTCTCCCCCCACAGCCATAAACTCTCTCCTGAACTTGGTATTCAGAGTTTCTCTGCTTTTACTGTACATGTAGGTGCTCATAAAAATATACTGAATTGTCTTCCATAGTTCTGAATTTTATTAACTAGTATTATGTATGTGTCCTTTTGCAATTAGCTTATTTATTATCTTGCAGCCAGCTTTTTGGCTTTTTTACTCAATGCTCTAATTTCTGAGATTTATCCAAGCTGATGCATAGAGTTCTAGTTCATTACTTTTCACGGCCGTGTGGTACCTTCCCTTTAAGAATATACCGGAATTGGTCCCTCTGTTCTCTTGCTTGTTGGGCATTTGGATTCTTTCTGGCGTTCTGCCATTAAAAGGTACTGCAGTACACATTCTTCTACTTTTATATACCTTTGCCTCTTTTACTGAATTTTTAATGAGTGAACTCTCCGGATCACACCAGATTTTCTTTTCACCTGTATATATCTGTGGCAATACTGGACAGTTTTATTAATTCATTCATTTCTTTCAGAGCACCTGTGTTCTAGACCAAATGTGTCCCTCCAGAATTCGTACATTAAAACCTCACCCCTAAGGTGGAGGTGAGGCCTTTGGAAGGTGAATAGGTTACCTGGGTCGAAGCCCTATGAATAGGATCCTTGCCCTTACAAATGAGACCCAAAGAGAAATCCCTCAGCCCCGTCCACCCTAAGAGGACACAGCAAGAAAATGGCTGTCTGCAAACCAGGAGGTGCGCTCTCACCAGACACCGAATCTGTTGGCACCTTGGTCTTGCACTTCCCGGCCCCCAATACTGTGGGAAATAAATTTCCGTTGCTTATAGGCCACCCAGTCTTCAGTGTTTTTGTTACAGAAGCCCAAGCAGACTAACACAGCCTACTGTGTGCAGAGCGCTGTGTTCAGTGAGTGCCAGGGACAGAGGAATGGTTGAAAGACACAGCCCTTGGACTCTGGGATTCTGCATGGCAGACCAGCCCCCATCAGATGGGTGGGGCTGGGGTGGGGCGGGCGGGGGGGGGGGGACGTGGCGGAAATCATAGGAGGATTCTGAATGGAGGGGCTGGGGAGCAGAGAGAGATTCCTGGCAGACTCCTTTGGCTCAGGTCATGAGCCGGGACTCCCCACACCAAGCCCCAGTGTTGGCCTTCCGGCTTCTCGGGGAGCCTGCTTCTCCCTCTCACTCTGATGCTCCCCCTGCTTGTGTTCTCTCTGTCAAATAAAAAAAATAAACGACATCTTAAAAAAGAAAAAGAAAACTACCATCAAAGGGGAGTTAGTTACCACCCAACACAGCTCGCTCACTACTCTAACACTCTTTCCATTTATACCAGCTACTCAGGAAATTACAGCAAATACTATTTTTAGACGCTGTGGTTCAAAGACAGGGATGTACTGGTTGGTGACTTGTTCTACTAACGTAGCTTGGAGTTGTTATGTCACTTACTCACAGAAGCTCTCTTACATCATTGTTTTGGTCTTTATAATTGATTTCAAAGATGGCTTTGTTTCTTCACTCTCCTCCGTGAGTCCTGCAGCAGACTTGGGCCAAGAAACAGTAAGATTCTGTGCTGAAATAGTGAGAGCAGAGAGAGGAAGAGGCTCAGAAACCTGATACCCAAAAGAGGGCCAGGCCAAGGACCCACTCAGAGCAGGACCTTAGCAAAAATTAGAGTTTGTCCAATGTCTCATTCTGCCCGAACTGACTGTGTGGTTTAGACAAAAATCCTAAAACTTTACTCCTTACTTTTTTTTTTAAAGATTTTATGTATTTATTTCAGGACACCTAGGTGTCTCAGTTGGTTAAGCCGCTGCCTTCGGCTCAGGTCATGATCCCAAGGTCCTGGGATCGAGTCCCGCATCGGACTCCTTGCTCGGCAGGGAGCCTGCTTCTCTCTCTGCCTCTGCCTGCTTGTGTGCTCTCTCTCTCTCTCTCTGACAAATAAGTAAATAAAATCTTTTTAAAAAATTTTATTTATTTGACAGATCACAAGTAGGCAGAGGGGCAGGCAGAGAGAGGGGGAAGCAGGCTCCCTGGCCAGCAGTGAGCCCAATCCCAGGGCCTTGAGATCATGACCTGAGCTGAAGGCAGAGGCTTAACCCACTGAGCCACCCAGGAGCCCCTACTCCTTACTCTTTATAGCGAATCTCAATCTCTTGGTTTCAAAGACCAGCAAGGGGGTTACAAAGTGTTTGGATGGTGCCCTGGCAACCCCAAGAATTAGGCAAAGGAAGAAAAAGCAGAATCAGCCCCCTCCCTCCACATGGTGGACATTATATGGGGGAAAACAATCCTGTCTCCAGAGCCCCCAGTTTCCACGGCTACAGAATGTCACGATGCTCTGTTGTACTGCTTGTATGGTGATGCCTGTGATGACTCTAACATCACAGCTGTGTATTTATACATGGTTCTACCCTCAAGGTGTTTTCCAATCCATAATTTTCCCAACAACCCTAGGAAGTAGGCAGGGAAAACATTATTCGTCCTTTTGTGGCTGATGAAGTGGACTCGAAAGGGGGAGTAACCAATGCAGGACACTTGCCTAACATTTGAACTTCACCTGCTTGAGTCCCAGCCTGGGGCTTTTTCCATTTCTCCATGAGCCCAGTGCCTATGCCTGAGGGGGCGTTGGGGATTGGCGTTGGCTGCTGGAGATTAATAGCTCTGTTCTCAGATCCCCAGCACCTTGCAGGGGGCTCCATAGCCAGGTGTCAGTCAGATCACTCAGATCACTCCCAGGAGGAGGTTTGTCCCCCAGACAGAGCAAGAGGGTTCTGAGCTGGGGAGGGACGAGGAGGACATGGGAAAGGTACCAAGTCTGCCATTTGGAATTGTGCTGGTGATTGGGCCGCAGGGGCCAGAAGAGCTGGCATTTAACCCAACCTCTACTGTGAGCTTACTATGTACCCTCGGACAGAGGATTTCATCTCTCTGGGCCTCAGTTTCCCCATCTCTCAATGGACCAAGTCCTAATACCGATCACCTGAAGTTGTTGTTAGGAATTAATGGGTATTGTGCCTGCACTTTGCAAGGACTCAACAGTTGTTGACAATCAGTATTAGTGTTATTCAGATCACTTCTCCTCGCTAATGAAAAGCAATAGCTGCTATGAGTTGAGTATTTACTGGTCTTCGTCTTGTGTAAGCCTCACGACTCCAGAGGGTTGGTGTTCTTTCTGCCCCATGTTATAGATGTGAAACAGACTCAGAGAGGTGACAGCTGCTTGAGACAGAGCACAGATTTGAACCCAGATTGCTTGCACCTTTAAGCCGTAGCACTGCCTCGGTCCTCCTGGGGACTTCACTCTGGGAATGCTTTGTTCCTGATGGGGTTGGGCAGCCTGGAAGGTGTGTGTGACATCTGTAGTCTCTGTACTCCAGGCAAAGGAATGATTTGGTCTTCTAAAAGACACAGGAACAGTGGGAGAAGGGAAAGCATCAGAGCAGGGTTTTGTCCAATGGTAACTGGGTGAAATGCACAAATCCCCAACCTGGTAAGGTTTCTATTGGACTAGTGGTAGGGTAACTGTCATCTGGGTTTGTTGAAGCTGGGGGCACCTGGGGGGTCCAGCCTCAGCAAGGGGTTCATGAATTGCATCTGCCAGACCCTTCCTATCTCCTGATACGGAATGGTGTGCTTGGGATTATTCGCCTTATGCGAACTGCCTTTACATGTGGGTATAGAAAAAAGAGTGGGGGAACTACATCAAGATCTTCATTATTACCTCTGGGTGGTAGGAATAGGGTTGATTTGCTTTCCTTCCTATATTTTAGTATTTTCTGAAATACCTACATTAGACCAGAATTAATTTTATAATTGGAAATACAACATGTTCTAATTAAAGAAATGCAGATGCAAATTCTGGTTGCTAGCCTCAACAAAGGTTGGCCCACATTAGAGCTTCTCCTTCAATCCCCAGCTTAACGGTACTGGTTTGGGAGTCAGAAGGTCCTGGGGTCCAGCTCCAATCCTCTGTAAGCGTGCTAACTTGGGTGAACTTAACATCCTGGGGCGCCAAATCTCTCACCTGCGAAGGGGAGTTGAAACAAGTTGCCTCGGGAGGCCTGGGTGGCTCAGCGGGTTAATCCTCTGGCTTCTGCTCAGGTCATGATCTCCTGGGATGGAGCCCCACATGGGGCTCTCTGCATAGCGGGGAGTCTGCTCCCCCACCCCCCACCCGCCTGCCTCTCTGCCTACTTGTGATCTCTCTCTCTGTTACATGAAGAAATAAAAAATCTTAAAAAAAAAAAGAAAAAGAAAGAAAAGAAACAAGTTGCCTCTTAGGGTTGTTTCCATAACTTAATGAGGTGATGTGTTTGGAACTACCCTGGCCCGGTGCCTGGCATTTAGGAGATTGGCTCCATGGTGGTTCTCTTGAGAGCAGCTCCCTTTCCAGAGATTTGCAGGAGGTCCTTTGAAGGTGAGCCACATCGATCATCCCCCACTTTACAGATGAGGCTACTACAAGAGGTTCAGAGGGGGTGCTGAGACCCAAGGTCACACAGCGCAGAGGGAAATCTTCTGCAACAGGCTCAGAGAGGGTAAATGACTAGCCCAGGGTCACACAGCTTAAACCTATTTCCTATTAAAAAGAACAAAATAAACACTAACAAACCAAACCGCCCTTTTCAGGGTGTTTACTCTGCAAGGTAACCTGCTAACCCAGCACAGCAGCAGCAGCAGTAGCAGCAGAAGCAGCCAATCCTTTGCCATTTATCGAGCACTTCCTTAATGCCCGCCGCATTGCACTTTGCATCACTAATCCGCTCCGTTAATTCTCTACCCGACTCCCCAGATCCGGGCCGCGAGCCCATTTTAGAGATGAGCAAAGCGAGGCCGGGAGGCCTACCTGGCGGCGAGTTGCCTGGCTCCGCGGACGGCTGCAGGAGGGCCAGGTGGCACGTAAGGAGTTAAGCGGGGGCAGCGCTGTGGCTCCGCGCGAGGAGCGCGCCGGGTTGAGGCGCGCTGCTGGCGGCGGCGGCGCGGGGAGCTCGGGCGGGAGACGGGAAGTCCGGGCAGCGAGCGAGGCAGCGCGCGAGGCGGCGAGCGCGAGGCAAGGCGGCCGGAGCCCGGCGCCCAGCCGCCGCCCGCGCCCGCCGCGCCCCGGCCTCGCCATCCCCCGGCTGGGTGGCCGCGCGCGCGGGGCCTCGTCGCGGCGCGGGGCACCCGCAGTGCCGCCCGCCCGCCCGCCCGCCAGCCCGCCTGGGCGCCAGGCTCGCGGGAGCCAGGCTTCCACTTCGCGCCGCCGCCCGCCTCCCCGGCTCGCCGGCTGGCGTCGCCACCGCCTCCTCGTCCCCGGCCGCCGCTGTCGCTGCTGCAATCCAGGACGCACACTCTTGCACTTTCCCGCTGGCCGCGCGCAGGGTGGCCCCCTGCGCCAGCCCCGAAGAGCAGCCCCCCCACCCCCGCCCCGGACCCGGCCCGGAGCAGGCTTGGTGGCGAGAAAGGCGATCCCGAGTCGGCTTTGCTGGATGCCACTGCAGCGGCTGGCAGCGGGGAAGGCACCCACGGAGCGGGCGCGCCGAGGGGGACGCGCGAGTCACGGAGGGAGACCCTGGCGCCTGCTGGGCTCCGCTGGCAGAGTTTGCAAGTGGCCGAGACCCTCCCCTCAGGTAAGGGTCGAGGCGGCAGGGCCGGGTAGAAGGGCTCCGGAGGGGGAGCGGGGCGGCCGAGCTGCCGCCAAACGATTCCTGCCCCCAATCGGGGCTTCCAGGTCCAGCCGCTTCCCCGCAGGCTGGGGGCTCAACGCCCGGAGCCCGGTGAGGAAGGAACCCGGAGTGGTGACAGCCCAGCGCCCGGGTAAATGACAAACTTTCTCTCCTCTGGCAGAGGGTGGGACTTTCAGGCTCATCCATGCGTCCTTCCTGCGGGCAATCCCGCTGGGTCCCCAAAGGCAGGCACTCGAGGCTTCTCAGGCTGAGCTGGGCCGGGGGTGGGGGGGGGAGGTGTTTGGAGGCAGTGGGCCCCTTTAATTGAATTGATGAATTTCCCTATATTCGGCCTGTTCACAGTTCGGGAGAGAAAGAGACGGTCCTATTTTCAAGTTGGCTTCAGGAGGTGCTTGTCGTGGTGGTGCTGGGGTGCATGCGGCTTCCAGGGCTGCCCAGGGGAAGGGCTGTGTGCCTTGCAGCCTTGCTTCTGCCCATTCCCGCCAGTGTGTGTGTGTGTGTGTGTGTGTGTGTGTCAGGAGGGGGAGAGAGAAATGAGGCCTGGCCCCCTCTCCCAGACCTCCTGGATCCAAGCTCTTCCCGCAGCCCCAAGTGGCATCACAGGGGTCCACTCAGCTCCTTGGCAGAGATGCTAGGAGAGGTGGGGATCATCTCCCATTACCTGCAGCTCCTGAGATGAGCCAAAGATTTGGGGAAGTTACCTGGGCCGCTGAATAAGAGCATTCAGAGCCTGGGGAGGGATGAACTTTGTGCGGCAAAGGGGCTGGAATGGACAGCTGGATAGAGGCTCGCACTGTCCTCATCTGCAGCTTGGGCTGTCGGTAGTCCCCACACTCTCCAGGTCCCTAGAGACTCTGCAGAGCCCAAACATAGAACTCATGAGTTTGGCCAGATTTCTCTCCCTCCTAATGAAAAGCCTGCTCCCAAAAGGCCACCTGGTCTCTGAGGACCATTTGGGAGCCATCCCTGTGGTCACAGACTCCTAGATGTATGGGGCTTTCTTGCAGGGGATACAGCCTAGAGTTGGGGCCATCTGGATGGACAAGTTGGTCAGGAAGGCATGCAATGGAAATGCCTCTGACCATGACCTGAAGGTTAGAAATAATCCGCTGGTCCTGCTTGGGCTGGGCATCTGCCTCTGGTGAATAATACATTGCTGTGTGGTTCTGGGATGGTTCTCGAGTGATGAGGTAGGAGTCTCAGGACCTTCTGCCCTTGCTTAGGATTCTGACCTGGGGCCTAGCTAGGAGCTGCTTCCCTCTACTGCTGAGACCGGAGGTCAGAGGCTGGCGCTTGATGTCCTGGGGAAACCTCATCTCTGGGTCGGAAGACTGAGCGTCAAGCCTTCTGTCAATGTGCTGTGTGACTTGGGCAAATTGCTAGACCTCTCTGGGCTCCAGTTGCTCCTTCTGCAAAATGAAGAGGTTTCATGTGTCTTCAGAGGTCCCAGTTCAGACACTCTAATGCCCTGAGTGATCATCACAGAGATTTTCAGAATCCCATAGTACAGTTGAATGTTTCAAGGGCGTGGGCGGGCCTCTGTTAAGATGCGGAGTTCACAGTTCTTGTTAGGAAGAGTGTTGGGGGGGCAGGGGGGTGGTGGTTGGAAAGTGGTTATGGTAGAATCTGGTGAAGACTGGGTCTCCTCCGACACGGGTATGCAGGAGTGGGGCTGTCTGTTTCCAGCGAGTGTGTGGGAGCCTGTGGGGGCTTTTTTCCCCAGGGAGGCTCTCTCCTGTCCCACCTGAGCACCAGGTGATCCTGGCTGGGAGGCAGGGCCCTTGTTCTTTCCAATCAACTGACACCTGAATTCCCCGCCCCCTCGATGCTTCCTCCATAAAAGCTCTGCTGGGCCAGCAGCTCCTAGAGAGGAGCTCAGGGCAGGCAGGGAGGGCTGGAGGTGCCCAGCTGCCACGTCGCCATGACAACAGAAGGTGGAGGTAAGCTGTCTCCATGGCTTCAACTTCACGGCAGTGTAGGGACCCAGGACCGAGAAGTTCAGTATGTCTGGGCATCGGGCACCCAGGCTGCTGAGGCTGTTGGAGGGGGCAGAGCTGCTGTTCCTGAGGAACAGCTGTGCTGGGGAAAGTGCCCTGTACTGCACATGTGCGTGTGCGTGTGTGTGTGTGTGTGTGTGTGTGTGTTTGGGGTAAGGAAGAGGGTTTGCCAGGATGGTGGGGAAAGGCAGTAGATTTTGGTCCATCTTATTTATTTTTGAGTGGTTCTGAGGCTTGGGACCTCTGGGTCCTTCCCCAAACCAGGGTTCACCCCGAGTCCATGGTGAAGGGGCAGACCGTATCTGGCTTGAGGTAGAGTGCAGGCAGTTGGAGGTGGGACAGAAGCAGTTTGGCCAGGTGCTGGCTCGTCTGTGGCCTGACTTTGGGTATTCAGAAAATGAACGGTTTGCTGTCTCGGTAGAGTAGGTTGTGGGTGTGTGCAGGTGGATGTGTGTAAATGAGTGCATTCTCATGCAGGTCCGTGCACACACGTTCAGAGGAGTCTGACTTACATAAAAATCGCACGCGTGTGTGCACACATGTAAATAGGGTCAGTCTGGGTATGCACTTGTGAGACTGTGGATTTTTGAGTGTGTGCTTGTGTGTTTTCAGGGGAATGTGTGCGTCGGTGAGTCAGAGCAAGTGGATATGAGCTTGGATACGAGCTTGTGCGTGTCCAGCGGTTGTATCTGTGAGTTGGATGTGTGTCTGTGTCAGGGAGGCACACAGCTGCTCGGCTCCACCCATGTGTCTGGGGGGCTCCGCGTGGCACATCCTGTATTGGAGAGGCTGGGCAGGCCTGTCTGGGCGCCTGCTTTGGCAGCTGTGTGGGTGTGTGTGAGTGCCTGCATGCGTGTGCAATACGGTGAGCGTGAACTTGTGGTATGTGCTTCCAGTCTATTTGTTTTTCAGCGTCCCTTTGTATCTCTCTGTGCCCATGTTGCACACTCCCTTGTCTCTGTGTCTGTGCGGGGACCTGTTTGTAACCTTTGTGGGTGTCTCTGTGTCACTGCGTGTATTTGGGGGGCGTATACCTGTGTGTATGACGTGTTGAACTTTCTGGGCACCTCTGTGTATGTACCTGTGTCTCTGGTTGTGCGTGCCTGTGTGTAGCTTTGCACACTTGATTGTATCTCTTGGTGCGTGTTTCTGAGTGTTGGTATCCAGTGTGTTGGGTTGCTGTGCACACTGGAGTGTGTCTCCACGTGCGTATGTCTCTGATTATGGGGGGGGTTGCAGTGTGACATTAGTGCATGTCTCCTGTGTGTGAGTTTCTGAGCATGTGCACCTGTGCGTGTGTGTGTGCGTGTGCACACCTGCGGTGTATTGGCCTATCTATGGGACAGAATGACTTCTGTGAATGTGTGTGTGTGTGTGTCTGAGTGTCCGTGGAGGTGCAAGACTGGTGGGGGGTTGTAAGCTGAGAACATCCCACCAGAAAACCTCTCTGACTCTTTAAAACCACTCCTTGCCCCGTGCCTGGGGTCAGGACGGTGTTCAGGCTGTGCACTCACCAAGGGCTGACTCGGTGATCTGTGCCAGCTACGAGCAGCTTGTTGTGCATCTTTCCAAGTGCCTTTGCTCTGAAGCTCAGGGACCCCCTGCCCTTGGCTCCCTCGGCCCCCACAGCACTGCAAGCCTCTCTCGCCAAAAGCCTGCATGCGGGACAGTTGTCAAACATGCTCGCAGATGTTAAGAGTGCAGGTGTAATTTTAGGCAGAAGGTCTGAAAATAGGCAGCCTAGGACGCACTGAACATCCCGCCAGCAGTGCTTCTAATTAGGAACAACTTGTTTTCCTTAAATAAACAAATCAAGTGAGGAAAGAAATTGCCCGAGATTAATGGCTCCCCGGAGCAGGTCCAGATGTTGGAAAGTTGGGGACGGGGTCCCCCAGGACTGCAAGTGTTAGCACTCGGGGTCTCTTCTACGTTTTGACCAAATGCTGATGAGGCCAAGGGGCTGAAGAGGAACCTGGTGAGGAGGGCAGGGCTGGTTTGGGGGGGGCGCTTTCCAAGGTGTGGCTGGTGTTTTGCTATTGGGATGGAGCTATCCCTGGCCCTGCTTCCTCCCTCCTCTCTGCACCCCTGCCCTTCACTGTGGGACTTGGCATTTTTCTCACTCAAGGGGTGGGGGGGTGGTTTAGGCCCCTGCTCCTTCACTGGGGGTTTGGCCCCATTGACGGGCTTTGGTCTTTAGTAGAAGACGGAAGTGACCTCGGGTACGTTCCAAGCTTAGGTCTCAAGGGGCTCCTGCCATGGCTAGGGGAAAAGCCCCCTCAGCCTGGCCCCAGAATGAACAGGCGTCCAACTACGCTGAGCTTGAACTTCAATAAAGAGCATAGCTCAGCCAAGCCCCCACCAGTTGCAGGGTTAGTGAGAGAGAAATGCTTCTTTTTTTTTTTTTTTTTTGAGAGAGAAATGCTTCTTACTGTGTGTTCCGGAGGTTTTCTGGTTGTTTGTTATGCACCATTACTGTGCTTCTAGCTAGCCGACGCATTTACCAGCGTGTGCATTTCCTCCCGTGTGGCCTGGGTGCTCATTCAGAGCTGGAGAGTGAGCACCTGTGCTTCCTCAGCATGGATATCCCCTGTCCCCTCCTTGCTTTCTGCTCATCCCGACAGCAGCAGTGATGATGATGATAATGTGTGAATGTTTTTGGAGGGCTTACCGAACTCCATGCCTCCATGCCTCGTGGCCCAAACTCCAGCAGTTCTGTTACTATCTTCTGTTTAACCTGGGAGGCTTGGAGAGGCGAGCTGGCTGGTCCTTTCACACAGCCCAGAAGAGGCCTAGCTGAGGTTTGTGCCCCGATCACCTGATGACAGGGACCATGTTTTCAACTATGATGTCCTATTGCCTCTCCAGTGCCACAGGCCTGTTTTACAGAACGAACGGCATAGCATATATTTGGCATTCTCAGCTTATCTCCCCTGGAGTTTGGATAGGCAGGGATGAATCATGTCATAGATGTGGGAAATGTCTGTCTAGATGAAGGGATGATTCATTCATTCATTCGTTCATTCATGGGCATACTCATTCAAATCAATGATCGGCATTTGCTCAGAACCTTCTAAGTATTATACCGTGTTAGGTGCTGAAGATACCGATGGGAGAGACCCCAGTTCTGTCCTCAGGAGCTTACAGTTTGGAGAGGAAGGAGGAAGCAGATTAGACTGGGATCTACTCCAGTCTTGGCCTCTTCCTGGAAGTGGCTTCATCTGTCTCCGGCTCTTAGAGGATCACAGGAGGTCACGCTGACCAAGCTCTTCACACGGTGCCTGGCACCCAGGAAGCCACGATAAACAGTAGCCCGTTCTTCCTCCTCTTCTTTCTCTTCCTCCTCCTCCCTGTGGAGGAGACAGTTGAATGTTGGAGCCAGAGCAATGCTGAGATGGAAGAAAGCAGGGCTCACAGGATCGCAGATAGAGTGATCACCATCCTGTTTTGTCTAAAACTGTGAGATTTCTCAGGATGCAGGATTTAGTGCTAAAACCAGGAAAGTCCCATATGCAAACCAGGAAAAGTTAATTACCTTAGTCCTACAGGAGGTGTCAGACCCCACTTGGAATGACTTAGAACAGGGATTGGTAAATGGTGGCCCACAAGCCGAGTCCAGTCTACTGCCTGCTTTTACAAATAAAATTTTATTGCAACACAAGCATAGCCATTCGTGTATGTATCATGACTGCTTTCCAATTCTCACTGCAGAGGTGAGTAGTTGTGACAGAGCCCATATGGCCTGCATAGCCTACAATATTTACTATCAGATCCTTTACAGAAAAAAATTGCTGACTTCTGAGCTAAAAAGCCAGCCAGGGTCCTGGGCATTGGCCAAGAGTGATGAGGCGAGAAGTTCGTGCACTTGGCCGAACCACTGTGGGTCAGGTGATGCCTGAGGCTTCCCTCCAGGGGGTCAGGGAGAGGGTAGCCCCTCTGGAGACTTTATAACTTTGTGAGCTAGGGGAATTCTTGGTTGGGGTGATGTAGACCCAGAGAAAGGAAGGGACATCCCAAGGCCATTCAGCTAGTGGGAAAGCGGATGGCTGGGGTCTTGATACCTAGAAATCTAAGAGGACAGCTGTATGCCCCTCTAGAGGGGAAGTGAGGGATCTGGGTCCCCACTCTGCCACCCACTGACATTGTGGCCTTGAGCAAGTCTCTTTCCCTCTCCCGCTAATGATGGCAAGCATGGGTCTGGGGGCAAGGCTGCACACTGGGTGGGCCTGGATTACTGCGGATGACCAAGGAGTACCCCAGTGGGACAGTGAAATGCAGAAAATGCCCGTGGGACTGGGGCTGTGAGCACTGGGCTCTGGCTTTTCAGAGTCAGTCCCTGAACCTCCAGGAAGCTGGGGCCACATGACATTGGCCATGATGAACCCAGTAGAAGTCTCTGGAGATGGCAGACTCCTTGGGTTTCTCTGTCTCTTGAACTGTCCCTGAGGTGAGCCCTACTGCATTAAGATGGCCTGGGTGAATCCCCCACAAAGTGCCTGTTGACAAGGCACTGGCCTGGGTTCTTTATAGTTTGAATGCCCATGTCTCAGATGAGGAGAAAATTTAGAATCTCTAGAGCAATCAGACTGTTAGGTCTATCACTGTGATGACTGCAGGCCCTTCTTGGGAACTCAACTACATGTAAATCAGAACAGGAAGGTCGTCCCATTTAATGGTTGCACTGTCCGCATCAGAAAAGAGCCAACATTTCTTCTCACTCAGAGCCCATTTACTCTTAGTTTGCACAAGCTTAGCAGCCTGACTTCTCCAGGCTTGTAGCCCTTAGGGGGAGCAAATCGGACATGTGTGGGATGGTAGAGGAAGCAGAGAGACTGCAGCCAGGAACAGCAGCTGACGGCCTGAGAACGAGGCTACAGATGACAAGATTCTCAGCACGAGCTCGCTGCCTCAGGTGGTGGAATGTGGCAACTTTGATCTTGGGGTTATAGGTTCAAGTCCCACCTTAGGGATAGAGATTGCTTAACAAATAAAGTCTTTAAGCATGGAAATAAAAGAATCACAGGGGGGAGTTTAGAAGAGGGGTCAAATCCCCCCCCCATCCCATTAGCTACTGCTCGTCTCAATATTACAGAACCGTGCAACCCATTATAGAACCCTGTAATGCCTTGTAATGCAGTATTCTAGAACAGCAACAATGTTGGCTTGTGTGATGGCACGAAGAAGGGGTGAACCTCATTCAGTAGGCAGGGTGAAGGGTCAACAGTAATTCATTGGATAAAATATTTCTATTCCATGGTTAAACTGATACACTTTTCTGTGTCTGATGCTTCAGGGGTTCGAAAATTCACTTATGTGGAACTCGTTTCTGACAGTGTTGAATAAGTGACCTATTTTCCTGCCCCTAGAAGAGTATCTGGCACATGGTAGGCACTCAGGAAATAAACATTGTTTGCAATCAGGCACATCTGGGATCAGAGGCCAGACACTTCACAACAGCTAGTGGTCCCATCTCTGGGATCAGTGTTCTCATCTGTAAACTGGGAACACCTGCAGATGAGCTAAAGTTGGTGCCGAAAATCAAAGGCCCTCTTTCTGTGCTTGGTGTCTGGCTTGTGATGTTTGCCTTATATGTGTCATCAGAGAGCCAGCCACCTGCAGAAACCCGGCTGGCAGGAGCACTGAGATGCAGGGCTCTGGCTGTCAGGTGGCTGGCGTGCAGGAAGGCCCACCAGGATAGGACATCGCGATGGATTTCAGTGATGAGCCAGGCTCATAGATGCCACAGCCTCCAAGGAGTACAGCAGTGTCTTTATACATGTCCGGTAGCCTGTCTAACTCCGGTCCAACTCAGGAGTGGGGACCAAGACCGTGGTCTGCACAGGTGAGCAGGCTTGTGTCCAGATCTCATCTCTGTCCCTCACAAGCTGAGGGATCGTCGGCAAGTTGTTTGAGCTCATAATGCGTCCATTTACCCATGTGCTAAACAGGAACAGTGATGCTTGCCACGATGGATTGTTAAGGAGGACTCAGTGAAATAATGCCCAGCATATAAGTGAGTCACAGTGATAATCACCTCAGCCAGAAGACAGGTTATTTTCTTGAATGGGCATAACTTAGATTCCTTCTAGCATTGAAGTGTCCATAGGCTTCTGCTCAGGACCAGTAGGGAGATGAGTTTGCCAATTTCTGCATCTACCTCAAACTAGCTGGGACATCTCTGAAAGGCTTTCTCTTTGAACTTGAGCTTTCTCTTCCATTCAAAAGCATACGTGGGCATCCATTCTTTATCCAACATACATTTATTAGGTGCCTACCTCATATGAGCTTCCAGGTTCTGTGTTCAGCCAAGCTGAGCACCTCAGGGAGGTGATTCCAACTGACAAGCCATCCAACAGAAAGGAAGAAAGGCAGAAGGAAATAAGGGAAGGAAGAGAAGGAAAAGAAAGAAAAAACATCTAGAGGGTCACAGCCTAGAGTAGCAAAACTGGGATTTGAACATCGGTCCAACCCTAGAGCCCATGCTCTGTTCTCTGCACAGCATGGTCTCATGCCTAGGGTGCCACACACAGCAGAAGGTGAATGTGCAAGCTGATTTTGAGACAAGATGGGAAAGTATTGGAGACAAGAGTCTCCCATTTAAATGGGAGAGTATTTGAGACAAGATGGGAGAGTATACTGCTTTGGACGCAGTAAAGGAAGTGCAGGTGTTGAGAGAACCCATGGCATGCTGATACCATGCTCTCCCATCCACTGAGGCTCATCCATTTGTTTGCCAGCAAATTTTTATTGAGCACTTACTATGTGCAAACCCCGTGAAGACCATGGAGAAAAACAAACAACAAAAAACAAGATGGTTTCCTGCATATAATTACAACTCCAAGTAACTGCCAGAAGGGGAAGTGTCTGATACTGGGAGGGGACAAGTTAGGGCATTTGAAAAGAAGGCTGCATCGAGACAGAGAAAATGATCTGGTATCTGAAGGATGAGCAGGATTGACCAGGTGAAGAATGGGAAGAAAGGGGAAGTAGCATGTGCAAAGTCCCTGGGGTGTGAAGGAGAGTGGTATGAACCAATGAAACGGACACTAGGGCTTTTAGTGTGTGTGGGGGGGGCTGGTACATGATGGTACATGATGAAGGTGGACAATTCTCAGGGCCTTGTGGGCCCCATATACATTCTGCTTTTTATCCTTCCGGCAGTGGAACACCTTGTAAAGATTTTAAGCACAGAGAGTGAAATGATTCCATTAAACCCTGGTCAGAGCAACAAGATAAAACCCTGCACCCCCACAAGAGGTGGGAGCCCATTGAAATCCCAACAAAAGGGAGCTGAGCGGACAGCAGCGATTTCAGGATTTCAGCCTCATTATGCAAAACACACAGCTTTCTAGGGGAGAGGTGAGCTTTGGAAAAAAGAGTCAACAAATTAGTTTTATAATCTGCTTTAAGTTGCTGAAATGCCCTGTCTTCCTTCCATTGTCACCTGATGGCCTGTGGGCTATTTTAACTTTTTTTAGAGAATTTTTTTTTAATTAAAGGATTTTTTTTTTCTTTTTGAAAAACAAATCTCAGCCGTGTTTTGATAAGATAGAATTAAAAATGGCACTGGGGAAATGCCACGGAAAGCTTTGATTTTTCTCCTTATGGGATCTGAACTGATTTAAGTAATAATTATATATTTCATCTCGGTGCAGCCTCCCCTCCTCCCTTCCTGGCCTCCCCAGCACACCACAATGTACCAGCAGCTCTGAACATGTGGTGTTCCTAAAAACCCCCAACTTTCAGCTCCTAGAGGCACAGGGACTGCTCAGTAAGAGACCTCTAAGATTTCTGAACCGATTGCTTTAGGTTTAGGGCAAATCTCAGATTCATATGCTACCAATTCATAGCTGTGTGGCTTTGGGTCATTTACTTCAGTCCCCTTAGCCTCCAGTAACTTATGTAAAATGGAAACTAATGATGGTATTTATATTCATCAGGATTCTTGTGTTTGTCAAAGACAGAAAACCCAACTTAAATATCATTACGCTCTTATTCTCGGACATAAAGGGAATATAGTGCTTCATGTAACTAGCATCCTACCTTCAGGTGTGGCTGGATCCAGGCACTCGACTGTTACTGCTCACTCACTCTCTTCCTTCCTTCCTCCCAGTTTTTTGACTCTCCTTTTCTCTGTGTAGGCTTCCTATTCAGACTGGCTCTGGTTATCTTCTTCTGAGCACAAATGCCCATTAGTAGCTCCAGGTTTCCTTTTTTTTTTTTTTTTTAATTTTTTAAATTTACTTTTAAAGATCTTACCTATTTGATAGAGAGCATAAGCAAGGGGAGCAGAGGGCAGAAAGAAAGGGAGAAGCAGCCTCCCTGCTGAGTGGAGAGCCCAATGACATGGGCTCAATCCCAGGACTTGGGGAGCATGACCTGAGTCTAAGGCAGATACTTAACCGACTGAGCCACCCAGGCGCCCCTGTAGCGCCATGTTACCATTGTGCCAGCTGCAAGACCAGCTCCAGTAAGGGCTGGAAGTGAGCCTTGGTGCCTCCTGGAACCAGTCATCATGGCCCCACTCTTAAGTCACATGACCCTTGGAGCCTTGTGGCAGGTGACTACTCTTCGCTGCTTCCTAAACCCTGAAGACCCACAGTGGGTGAAAAGTGGGTCCTCAAAGGAAATCAGGACCCAGTTAACTGAAGAAGGGCGAATGCCAGTCAGACTAACATGACTTCCTGGCAGCCTGTCTAGTCCTTACCATTACCAGCAGGACGAGACTGACATGAGATCAAGTGTGCAAGGTGGGGTTTCTACTAGCTCTTCTCAGCGCTGCCACGGTGATGGTCATTACTGGCGTGCTGATAACAGGCCAGGCTAGAGCTCTGCAAGTAGTTAGGGTGATGGGAGACACCCCTAACCAGAATCCTCAGCCTGGACACCCTGGTGACCGCTGTGAGCCTTGGACCTGTTACTCCCCTTCCAGCCATGGCTGCTGAAAGCCATTGCCTTGTTCCTTACCCAGCAAACCCCACCGCACACATCACTTCCCCAGCTAAAAGCTGCGATGACTCAAAGGGGCAGGGAGGGGTTGAATCCAGACCCCTCCAGGGGTAGGTGGGTCCCACAGGAGGGAGACAGAGCACAGGGACTGCACTGAACCTGAGACCAGGTGCCTTGTCTACAGGGGCTCCTGCTTCTAGTCCCTGCCCACCATCGCTGAGGAGTGCTGAGCCCTGGGTGGCAACATCTCTTGATTATTTCTTCTAAGAGGTTTCCAAGGTCTGATGCAAAATTCGCCTGATTGTAAATGTTGGCCACAAATTTGGGTGATTTTAAAGCACAGGACAGACCAACCAAGCTTGTCTGTGGGTTTATTCGGACCAATGTTGTAAAGCCGGGTGTCGCCAGGGAGGGGGACACGGAGCCTTTCTTGCAAATACTGTAGAGCGCTTGCGTTGTGGATGACCTCAAAAGACACAGCGGCCCATTGTTCTAGAAACCTGGGTCATGTGCAGTGTGTTTTCAGCATCCCCTCGGATGGCCACAGGAGGAACTTTTCCCCCTGAGCTGCACCATTTTTAACAGGCTCTGTGGATTGGATGGACTTCGGTGAGAACGACCATTTAGAAGGAGTTCATTCTGCTGCCTGAGATTATTAACGTTCTCTGATTTCCTCCTTCACATTATTGATTTCCTGGTATAAAACTTTCTCTGCAGAGGCTGAGAAGGTAATTCAGTGGCCATTCCTCCAGGTGAAGGAGGATTCAGTCTTGGCTCCCACCCTCTGCTGTGTGCTGAGGGCAGGTTACTGTACCTCTCTGAGTCTTAGTGTTCTCATTGCCAACACGGGGGTCCTTGGAGCTCCTGCTTCCTAAGGAGGTGTGGGGCGCAGAGTAGGTACTCAGCAAAGCTTAGCTTCTCCTGTATAGCTGCAGCCCCAGCAGCCTGGGGAGATGGTTGGATTCTTTCTGCGTATCAAGCACCCACTCTGTGCCAGGACCCCTTTGCCATGGAGTTTAGACCCAGCTTTCTGGGCCTTTTTTCTTTAACTCCTTTTTATAAATTTTTTAGTATTTTCTGGGGCACCTGGGTGGCTCAGTGGGTTAAAGCCTCTGTGTTCGGCTCAGGTCATGATCTTGGGGTCCTGAGATGGAGCCCTGCATTGGGCTCTCTGCTCAGTGGGGAGCCTGCTTCCCTTCCTCTCTCTCTGCCTGCCTCTCTGCCTACTTGTGATCTCCGTGTCAAATAAATAAAATCATTAAAAAACTTTTTTAAAGATTTTATTTATTTTAGAGAGAGTATATGTGAGTGGGGGCGTGGGACAGAGGAAAAGGGGAGAATCTCCAGCAGGCTTCCCACTGAGCCCAGAACCTGATGCAGGGCTTGATTTTACGACCCTGAGCTCATGACCTGAACTGAAACCAAGAGTCAGGCACTTAGCCAATGGAGCCACCCAGGTGCCGCAGTGAGAGAGAACTGTAAGCAGACTCTATGCCCAGTACAGGGCCCCATGTGGGACTTGACCTCACAACCCCGAGATCATGACCTGAGCCAAAATCAAGTGCCTGACACTTAACTGACTGAGCCACCCAGGCACCCCTCCCTAGCTCCTTAAACTCACCTTGTTCCCTTCTACCTCTGGGCCTTTGCACACACTATGCCAGCTGCCCAGCATGCTTTTCCCTCTCTGTTTCTACCCTTCTCCACCTGGAGAACCGCAAGTCCTTCTTTGGTTCTTGGCTGAAACCTTACTTCTGAGAATTCCTCTGGGGTACCCTTAGACCAGGTCAGATCTCCCCTGCCATGAGCTCTCCAAACTCCAGATCAGTTCCTTAGGGCTTGGGGTTACAGCGCTGTGTGACGATTTAACTAGCCTGTGTCGCCTCTACCCTGCTGTCTGCTCTGCATGAGAGTGGGGTGGGGGGGTGGTCAGGAAGGTATTGAGCTCCCTTTCTGTGTTCACACTCCAAGCCTGCCACTTGCGGCAGCAAAAGGTTGGGGCTATTAACTGAAATGTAAAAAGGAGCGCTGAGGATCCTCATACGCAGCTGGACTTGGGGGGAGAGCATGAATTAGCACAACTGCTTTGGTAAACCACCTGGCGGTATTTACTGCTGTGGCTTGAGACCGTCTCCAAGCTGCTCATCCCCTTTGAGATACAGACTCAATAATAATCAGGATGTGTGTATGTATTGTCTACTTCTTCAACTGCTATGACAAATATATGACTACATGTATGTAATAATGTGTATATTTATATAATAATATAATAGTGAAAAAAACAAAAGCTACCCAGCAGTCCTTTCTGGTGGACTGGACCAGTAAAAGGAAGTTCCATCGCCCCACGGAATAACACACAGCAGTAGAAAGGTCGAAAGTAGAAAGAAAGTGCAGCTACAGGCCTCAGAAGGATGGATCACATACACACATAATAATACCAAGCAAACAAGGCAGACATACAAGATCCTATAGTATATAATCCCCATTATAAAAACTTGAAATAGAAACTAAACGTGAGTGTGGAGGGATGCCTGCTCCCTTAGGTCAAAGCATAAAGAAAAGTGAGGAAAAAATGGCCACAGTTGGCAGTTCCCTTGGGTGGTGAGGGAGCACAGAAGGGGCTTCTGGGGTGCCGGCCACATTCTGTGTCTTGCCCTGGAAGGTATGTGTTCATTGTGCAACAGTTCACTAAATGGTTCATCTTTGTTTTCTGCTGTTAATGTGAGTCATGGGTCCCATGGAAAGATCCCCTGTGTCTGTCCTAACTTGGAGGGGTCCCCACCCAAAACCTACCACTTTGGCTCTCATGCACAGAGAACCTCCCCTCCCCCCATCTTCTTTTAAGCCTCTCTTTCCAGTGCAATGAATTGCTTCTGGTGTGCAGTGCGCCCCTGTCTGAGGGCTGCAGATCTCCAAGGGCAGGAACAACCCGAACAGCTTTTGTCTTGGCACTGAGGCCGCTTGGCCAGAAGACATGATTAGCCCCTTTTTTAGAGTGTGATAAGGATGGAGGGTTGATTGCCCCAGAAAAAGGAAAAAAACAAAACATGAAAGAAAGAGTGAAATAAAACCTGCAAAGCATTTTCGAGTTTCTAGTTTTGCAGGCCACCAAAAGACTGGGAGATCAGCTGTCCTGGATGGAGGGTCAGATAACAGGGCCGGGCCGCATGAGAATGAGGACCTGGGGCCCTGAGGTGGGGAGGCTGAGTGCTGCCCAGGGTGGGCTGGCCTCTAGGTCCACAAGAATTAGGTCTCTGGACTTGCTGTCCTGGCTCTTTGCCTGTGACTTTTGGCCCCCCCTTTCTGTGCAGGCAGGAGGGTGGGCCTGGATTGACCTTGAATCTTGGCCCTGGCTGGAAGAGCAGAAACTCTATGATTTTTATAGGACCTGGGAGCTCAGATCAGAGTGAAATGGGGTCAGGGAGTTTGAGAAGCCTGGCTGTGGTTTTGGATTATTAAATCCAATGGTTTTGGATTATTAAATCCTTGATCATGAACTTCATCCATCCATTTAGGAAACACAGGTAGATTTCCTGCTTGCGATTCTGTCAACAAACATGAATTGAGCTTACCTTGGGCTAGACTCTACAAAGCATCAGGTTACAGTTGGAGTGACCAACTGTCTTTGGTTTGTCTGGGATTTTCCATTTTAGCCCTCAGGCTAAGTACCTAGGGGACCCCTCAGTCCTAGGCAAACCTGGCTGGTTGGCCCACTCTCACAGAGCTCACAGCCAGGTAGAGGAGGCAGGAATTACAAACCATGAGATGAGCATTTCAGTGGAGGAAGCACAGGGCGGTGTGAAAGCCCTGAGGAGGCCCCTCGCCCAGCAGATAATGTCCAGGAAGGCTTCTTGGAGGAGGTGGCATCTAAACTAAGGCCTTCAAGAGGTACAGGGTCAGGCAGGAGTAAAGGGGGAGGGTGATGGGTTCCTGACAGGTGAGAGAGGCAAGAGCCTGGTTGTTGTTGTTGTTGTTGTTCAGGGGTACTGGGTGGTGGTGAGAAGGGTTGGGGGAGAGGCAAGGGGACCTGGAGGGCTCATGTCATGGTAGGACCTTTTGGCTCAGGGTTGGCACCTACTGGGCATTTGGAAACCCTATTGGGGGGATAGAGAAATGAACTGGAGGCACCAAGTTTAATATTTAAAGATTGTCCTAGGGATGCCTGGGTGTCTCAATCGGTTAAGCATCTGACTCTTGATTTCAGCTTAGGTCATGATCTCAGGGATGTGAGATCCAGCTCCATGTTGGGCTCTGCGCTCAGTGTGTAGCCTGTTCCGGATTGTCTCGCTCCCTTTGTCCATCTGCTCCTGCCCATTCTGCCCCCAACCCCAGCTTGTTCTCTCTCTTTTTAAAAAAAAAAAAAAAAAAAGAATTGTCTTGGCCCATGTTGAGAAAGGGAGGAGATAGGCTGGGGGGAAGAGTTAAGAAAGAATTAAGAATGGATATAAAGAGACCACTGGGTAGGACTGCTTATTAATCCTTCCAGATTAATCCTTCAGGCTGAAAGCCTCATCTCTGGCTGCTTGCTTCCTCTCCTGCCCAGCGAAGTATCATCAGTATATCCAGCTGCTTCTCACCTCCTCCATCCCCATCCTGGCATCCCCAGCCCAGGTCCCCTTTTTTCTCCATAGCTGTTCCCACCTTCCAATCTACCATGTAATCTACGTAGTTATTTTCTTTACTCTCTGCTGCTTCCCCCTCCAAGAATAGCGTTTCTCAACCTCGAGCTATTGGCATTTTGGACTGGATAATTCGTCGTGGAAGGGAGCTGTCCTGTAAGTTGATGGATGCAGGAGCTCCCCTCCCCAGGTGCTGTTAATCTAAGGCACATCTGCGGATGTAGGAGGATGTCCCAGGAGAGGAAGGGGGCAGGATCGCCCCCAGTGGAGGATTGTGGCACTGCAACGTCAGGGTCCTTCACTGTTGTCTCCCCAGTGCCTGAAAGGCAAAGCCTGCCTCCCATTGGGGGTCCCCGACAAGGGCGGGAAGAATGAATGGAGTGGGAGGTGCTGGCTTGAGCCAGTAGGGAAGAGAGGGATTTGGTGCCATTGTGTTTGCTACAGTGAAAATGGAGATCCTCTTCATAATCCTCTCTATGGCTTTCATCCTACAACAGAGGAGAGGGTCAGAAAGGTTAAGCAATGGGAGTAAAAATCTCAGTCGTTAAGAAACCAAATTGAGAGTTTTTCCAGGCATCCCATACCCTCATAGAACAACGACTGCCATTATGGAGCATTTGCTACTGGCCAGCCGGTGTGCCGTGGTTGGATCCCCTTGTTAAAGCCTCCAACGACCTCATCCTGTTTTTACCAATGGGACTCTGAGGATCAGAGAGGTAGAATGAATTGCCCAGAGTTACACAGCCTGGGTGGAAGGGGCCTGTCTGACTTCTATGTGGGAAACAAAGAGGCACAACCTCTCCCCACCCCACCCCAGATAATTGCAACACCCCAGAGAGTCTTTCCTTTGCCTTTTGTCTGCTGAGGGCAGATGATCAAAGGGCTCCCACTGACACATTAATTATCAAGGCCGCAGAGACTCTGTAAAATTCACAAGGCCCTCAGTCATGAGAAGCCTCCTGCTCCTTAACCTTGACCTCAAGCCTAGCCCAGTGGCTGGGGTGGGGAACTGGGCCGATTGGGGCTGGGGGTTTACAGCATTCCTGCATGTGAGGTCAAGTCAGCAAGCCCCTGAGCAAATAGAGTCTTTTATTTCTTTCTAGCCGAAGAGAGTGGACCCAATGTTAGCTTAAGTCACCATTGGGTTCGAAGTGGATTGTAGCAATGGCATTGTGGGGGTTTTTTTGTTTTGTTTTGTTTTGTTAAATTCCCTTACATTTTCTCTCTTCCTCCCTCCCTCTCTTTGGAAGCTTTCCCAGGGGGCCTGGAGTGGAAGCTTGTAATAGGCACCAGTATTGCCTGAACTTCAGCCAGGAGGCCCCCAAGCCGTGTTCATAGCCCATTTTACAGATGGGGAAGCTGAGACCCAGACTTCCTGGGAGACAAATGGGTGCCCTCTGGAAGCCAAAGGTTGTTTACGTTCCTCTTTGTGTAGCCCCAGCCTGACAGTGTTTCCATGACATAGCCTCCCTCTTTGGCTGTACACTCCTTATGTGGAATGTCTGTGAACAGTATTTATTAATCACTTACTATGTGCCAGGCACTGTCCTCAGCCTTTTATGTGGGTGGTGACTGCAGCCCAGCGTGCTCTGGGCAGACCTCCCTGGGCTTCGGAAGAAAAGCCCCTTTGTTGGAGCCATGGACCAGCCTCCCAGTGTAGCCGCTGGAAGTTAGCCATGTGGACCTCCGTCCCTGCCTTTCAGACCCTCCTTTGACCTGAGTTCAAGGGTCAGCTGTACACATAATATAAAGTTGGCCATTTTTAAGTATATGGTTCAGTGGTGTTAAAACAGTTGACATCGAACAATTCTGAAGTTACTGGTGCTGAGCCCCTTGTCATTGAAAATCTGTGTATAACTTGACTCCTCCCATAAACGTAACTACCAATAGTCTGCAGTTGAATGGCAGCCTTTTATTTTTTCAAAAAAATTATTTTTTAATTAATTTTTAAAGATTTTTTTATTTGTTAATTTGACAGAGATCACCAGCAGGCAGAGAGGCAGGCGGGGAGGTGGGTGGGAAGCTGGCTCCCTGCTGAACAGAGAGCCTGATGTGGGGTTTGATCCCAGGACCCTGGGACCATGACCCGAGCCAAAGGCAGAGGCTTTAACCAACCGAGCCACCAAGGCGCCCCTAAAAAATTTATTTTAGAGAGTGTAGGGAGAGGAGCAGAGGGAGAAGGGACAAGCAGACTCCACAATGAGCACAGGGCCAGATGCAGGGCCCCATCCCATGACCCCAAGTTCATGACCTGAGCCAAGATCAAGAGTTGGAAGTTCAACAGACTGAGTCCCCCAGGTGCCCCCGTTGACTGGAAGTCTTACCCACAACATAAATAGCCATGTTAATACATACTTTGTATGTTATATATAATCTCCTATAATCTAACAATAAAGTAAGAGGAAAGAAATTGTGATTAAGGAAATCCTCGGGAAGAGCAAATACATTTATATACCATATCATAGTTATTGAAAAAAATCCCAGGCACCTCCCAGAATGCCTTGCAGCCAAGGGCACCCCCATAAATAGTGACCACATGTACCCAGGAACTCCTCCAAAGTGCTCCCTGGAACTAATCCTGTCCCCACCCTAATCTCTGGGAGTTTGGGAGATGGAAACCTACTCCACGGGCTAATGGCCCATTAACTGCTTCCCTTCAGCCAGATAACGCTGCTCTTCTTTTCTAGAAATTTTGTGTGCCTCCCCTGAGCTCCAGCCAGCTTTCTGGTGGTGGCCTTCTTGCCGTCCCCGTCCTCCCCCAGCCCACACCGGGGCCAGACTGGGAGGGCAGCTCCGTGATAAGAGCACCACCGATCCCCTTTCAGCACTGCCCTCCTTGGACCCATCTCAAGGTGGCCAGGGGCTTCAGTTTCCCGTCACAATGAGGGCATTTAGCCGGACTCGCCTCTCCGGGGACTTCTCAGAGGCAGAAACTGGAGGAATAGCAGGGACGAGAAAGCAAAGAAACAGAAGCCAGCACAACTGGCCATTTTGGAAGGCCATGCGCTGGCAGAATGAGGCCCTGCCAGGTCAGATTTCAGAGATTTTTTTAGGAAGTGCCTCTGCGTGGCTTGTGTTCCCCAGTGGTGGGCTGATAGGGCACAGTGCCCAGGGGAGGACAGAGTCAGAGGCCCCATTCAGACAAGCCGAGGCAAGGGTCCAGCCTGAGCGGGGCAGCATGGGGGCCAGGAGAACAAGGGCTCTGTGTTCCTGGGCACGGGGCTGGAAAGCACATGCCCCCGGCTCTAGCCCCGCACTGGACGCGATCAGAAATCCATGATGTGGCTGGGCGGCACCAGGGCCATGTGACCTTGCTGTGAGCAGAGTTTCTTCGGTGAGCTGCATTTGGGATGAGTTCTGTCCACCTCTCCGTGGCCAGGCCGGCTCTGGGATAAAGATGACTCTAGGAAGGAGCCAGGTTCATCCCAGGAACCTGATGGGGAGAGCTTGGGTTTTCTTGCCCCGGAGACACTGAAGAGCCCAGGGAAGGGGTTGCAAACACAATGCCATCAGGGGCCAGGCAGGGGAAGTGAAGGCCGGTTTGTGGCAGACCTGGCAATGTGGGGAGCCCTGCACGTGTGATGGCTCCATGTACCACGGCTAGTTGGTGAGCCAGGTTCAGATGCCACCTCTTCCATCTGCTAGCTAGGTAACCTCAGACAAGTAATTTTGATCCCATGTCTCAGTTTCCCTACATGGAACTTCCAGTTAATACCAGCAATTTGTGAGGGTTAAAGCATTCACACACAAAAGCACTTAAGAGCTAACTTTCTCTTTTAAGACAAGCAAGAGCACTGGGTTTGTATTCAAGAGCTCCAGATTGGGGCACCTGGGTGGTTCAGGTGGTTAACATCTCTCTTCAGCTCAGGTCATGATCCCAGGGTCCTGGGATTGAGCCCCGCATTGGGCTCCCTGCTCAGCAGTGAGTTTGCTTCTCCCTCTCTGTCTCCCTCTGCCTCTCCCCCTGCTTGTGTGCTCTTTCTCTCTCAAATGAATAAATAAAAAAGCATAATACAAAAAAGAGCTCCAGATCATTAACCATTGGTAATGAACTCAAATTTAAAAAAATAGGTAAATACAGTTTGTCCCCTGGCTGTCAATAGATGACAGCTTGTGGGTCATCCTGGCAAACTCTGGCCAAAGGTTTTGGACAGATGCAGGCTCCAATGCTGGCTCTCCCCTTGCCTGGTTCTGGAGCTTGGACAAGTGGCTCAATTTGTCTGTGTCATGTTTGCATTGTCTGGGGTATCCATCAGGAGCCTGGCAGGAAATGATCAGTCACTCACGTTGGGCAGTGGATGGGAGTTTAATGCTGAGGTGTGGGGTGATGTGGGGAAATCACAAGGGATGGGATAGCACTCCAGAGTTAGTAACAGGGGGAGACATTCCCAGTGCTAGTTCTGGGCAGTGGCAGGAAGTAGCTGTGTAGAAAGGACCACCTATGGGAATTGGAGTGTTCAGTGGAGGGGCTCAGCCAGCCCTGGTGGCCTCACAGAGAGCCGAGTTACTGGGGGAAGGAGTGCCCTGATCATTCTCAGCCTAACATCTCACTTCCTGCTCTCCTAGTGGTCATACTGAAGGGGTAGCCAGAGAGCTGGAGAGCCTGTTGGCATGGTCCATGCAGACTGCCCCTCAGGCAGAGATCCCGGCAGAGAATGGGCAAGACCAGTTATGTTGCTGACAGACTCAGTTCTGGAAGGCTTTCCTTAGTCTAGGTGAAGTGTGGTGCTCAACACGCAGAGGTTGAAGGTATTCTCGTGGTTATTGAAGGAGGGAAGGCAGATGCACAGCAGGGCAAGTAGAGGGCTCCCCAGGTGTTGAAAGGCATGTTCATTTCCTATTGGGACTGTAACAATTTACCCTCAGCTTGGTGGCTTAGAACAGCACACGGTCATTCCCTTAGAATTCTGAAGGTCGGAAGGCCAAAACGGGTCTCATTGCGTTCAAATCAAGGTGTTGGCAGGTTCTTTTGGGAGGCTCTAGGGGAAGGTCATTTTCTTGCCTCTTCAAGCTTCTAGAAGCTGCCCATGTTCCTTAGCTCATGATCCACTTCTATCTTGAATCGATCGTGCCACTCTGCTGCTCTCTGCTTCTGTTGTCGTTTCTGCTTCTTGGACTCTGACTTTCCTGCCTCCCTCTTCTAAGGATCTTTATTTATTTTAAAATATTTTATTTATTTGAGGAGAGAGCATTCACAAGCAGGGGTCGGGCGACAGGCAGAGGGAGAGGGAGAAATATACCCCCAGCTGATCAGGGAGCCCGATATGGGGCTCCATCCCAGGACCCTGAGATCATGACCTGAGCCAAAGGCAGAGGCTCAACCCACTGAGCCACCCACGCGTCCCCTCTAAGGATGTTTATGATGACATTGTGCCCACTGAATGATCTAGGATAACCTCCTTGACCTCAGGACCCTTAGTTTAGTCCATTTGCAGCATTCCTTGAACATGGGAGGTTACAGAGTCACTGGGGACTAGGACGTCTTTGGGGACCACCACTAAAAGGTTCTAGAATCTTCTCAGGGGGAAAATATATTCCCACTGCCATGCCCGGAAATCCCAAATGCCCTCCATTCGTGTCTCTTTTTTGGACCAATGATGTTCTCAAACTCCAGTACTTCTTGATCTTCCCTCCAGAATTTTCCCAGAGCAACGTATTTATCTTTAAATGGAACTTACATCAACTCACTGTTGTACTCTGGGTCATCCTAAATGACGATATGTGTAAAGGCAAGGTTTCATGTTCACTTCTAATTTTTCTAACTGTTCCCATTCAAACAATTACCTAAGTATTGACATTTTAAGGAAAGTTGATATATGAGCCAGCAAAAAGTGCCTTAGAGAATGCTCTGGGTCTATGTGCACCACACAGTGGGGAGGTCTGGGCGACCATCTTAAAAGCAAATTTGTTGCCTGAACGGCAAATATACTGAGTCCCAGTCTGCTAGCTGCACCGTGATTATATTAGTCAGAATGTGTGTGTGTGTGTGTGTGTGTGTGTGTGTAAGTGTGTGTAAGAGGCAGAGACACGAGAGAGAGAGATTTATCATAAGAAATTGGCTCACACAATTGCAGAAGCCAAGAAGTCCCCCGGTTTGCAGTTGGGAAACTGGAGACCAGGATAGCCCATGGGGTGGATTCCATTCCGAGTCCGAATCCGAAGGCAGAAGGACACGGGGGGAGAGTGAATACACCCGTTTACTCCAACTTTTTATTCTACGAATGCCTCCAAAGGATGGGCGGCAGCCCACAGGTACTGGAGGGCGATCTGCTTCCCTCCATCTACCAATTCAAGTGTTGATCTCAGCCAGAAACACCCACATAGACACCCCCAGGGGGACATTTGACCAAATGTCTGGGCGCCTTATGGCCTGATCTAGCTGACACGTAAAATTAACCCTTACAGGGACATTATGGAAAGAACTCAGAGCGGGAAGTGTGCGTTCTGGGTCTGCTCTCTGTAATGTTGGGCAAGTCTCTTCCACTCTGGGGGAGGGGGGTCTCAGTCTCCCCAGCTGGGTGCTGGGGACCATTCCTCAGGTTCTCTCAAGTTCAGACACGCAAAGCTTTTGCTATTCACCTTTTGGTACCTTAGTAACGAGAGGCTGGAGCATGGGGCAGACTGGCCTTGACACAGACGGCTAGCATGTAAGCTCCAATTACAGGCCCCGTAGGGGTCCACTCTCCATCCCAGGACCAACATGACCTGTGCTTCCTGGGCCCCAGGTCACACCACATGCATATACCCATCATGGCTCTTAGTGGGGATGCCGAGCTTTAGTCAGCCTCGCGGCCATCACACCAGACCTGGAATACACACTCAGCATATTTCCCAGGTGTTGAAAGACCAACTGACTGGCTGAAGAAAAGGCATGACTGTCCCAAGAGGCTAGCGCTTGCTGAAAAGCCCCTCGCAGGGCCGGAAGCTCCCAGAAAACTCAGGAGTGAGCATGAAGGCTCTGTGAATCAGAAAGACCCTGATTCAAATCCCGGAGCCACCCCCAAGGAGCTCCCTGACCACGGGCAAGTTACTTCCCCTGAGCCTCGCTGTTCTGATGTTCACGGGGGCGCTCATGGAAGGCTGTTCCTAAGTGTGTGCTGAGAGTTCCGTGAGATCATCTAGGGAGAGCACCCAGCCCAGCGCCCGGCACAGAGTGCTCTAGAAATAACTGAAAGGGCTATTATTACTTTTGCCACCCACGTTGTCTGGGGAAGATGCCCACACCTCTCCCAGGCCCCCACAGGGGCATGGGGGGACCTTCTGTGGAGACCCTGTATATGAGGAGGCATGTTGGGGTCTCCGAAATGTCCGTGGACTCCCCCGCTCCCATTTTGCACCAACAGCGTCCTGTTGCAGTGCAAACAGGGTTCAGATGCAATAAGCCAAAACCGTACTCAAGAGGCTTCTTCCAGTCCTGCTGAAAGGAAAAATCCCACGTGAGGAAAAAATATCTTTAATCGGTGCTATGTTGCACGAAAAGATTGGAGATGGGGAGCAAATGAAGGCAGTAGATGTGGTTCGTCACAAAGAAGAGGAGGAGGAGGGGGAAGAGGAGGGTGAGCTGGGTACACGCCTTGCTCTGCCGCTTATGATCAAGTGACTTCAGAACAGTGACTTGGTGTCTCCGAACGGGTGCCCCCTCTATGCAAATGGGTCACTCCCACGTTGCCCCTTCACGCTAGCTCTGTACCCAGTGAACCCAACCACTAGTCGCTGTTGGAAGTGTTTAAAATAATGATGAAGAGGCTGGCACACAGTAGGTAGCACCTAAGTGTGACTCGGGGATTTGAACTCAGGCCTGTCTGATTCACAGAGCCCATATGCTCACCGTGGAGTGTTCTAGGGGCTTCCAGTCCCACGAGGGGCTTCACAGCAAGCGCTGACCTCTTGGGACTGTCCTGCCTGTTCTCCTATCAGTCCCTTGGTCTTTCAGCAACAGGCTAACTCTTGTTACCATCCTTGCAAGCTGGACCCAGTAGCATAGAGATCCATGGAGGAAGTTTGGTTGGATTTGAGCAGTGCCTTTCCAAGAATGGCTTGAAATCCAGCCCTGTCTGTATATTTCAGGAACCAGCTCATTTAAGAATCTGGTTTGACAGAGTGCTGCGTTTGGTGCAGGCGGGGCAGGGGTGGGTGGTGGGTGTCAAGAAATCTATTTAAGCCAACAAATTCAGGTTTACCAGAAATACCAACTTTCTTAAATCTCTGCGAGTGATTTCAGATTAGACATGGAGTCTCTACCAGCTTGCAAGAAACTGAATTTTCATCATTGCTGGGACTCCTTCACTGGGGATGGATAGATATCCCCAGGAACTTAGCCCATCTACCTGCCCCCATCAATTCATGCAGTCATCCTCCATGTTTTCTCCAAGTCAGGAAACTCTGCCAATTCTGGGTCAACCCAGAAGGGGTGGGGGCAGAACCTGTGCCCAGATGGGTATTTCTGGCATCAGGGGTCTCCCCACTTTGCTCTGGTACTCCCAAGACGTTGCAGATGGACCGTTGTTAAGAATGAATGAAGGGCACCTGGGTGGTTCAGTGGGTTGAGCCTCTGCCTTAAGCTCAGGTCATGATCTCAGGGTCCTGGAATCGAGCCCCACATCCGGCTCCCTGCTCGGCGGGGAGCCTGCTTACCCCCTCTCTCTCTGCCTGCCTCTCTGTCTACTTGTGATCTCTCTGTCAAATGAATAAAATCTTAAAAAAAAAGAACGTTTCAGTTTTGCCTTCTGGGTTTGTTTGCTTATTTGTTTAATTAATAGACTTTGTGTGAGAGTGGGCATTTTTAGGCTTATAGAAAAATTGACCAGGCAGTACAGAGTTCCTATATACCCATTCGACCCTGCTCCCCCCACACCTCCACCCTGGGCTTCTTCTATGTTAAATGTATTAGTGTGCTTGTTTGTTATAGCTGATGAGCCAATACTGATACATTATTGTTTTAAAGATTTTATTTATTTATTTGAGAGAGAGAGCATGAGTGGAGAAAGGTCAGCGGGAGAAGCAGGGAGCCTGATGTGGGACTCGATCTCGGGACTCCAGGATCATGACCTGAGCTGAAGGCCGTCACTTAACTGACTGAGTCACCCAGATGTCCCCTGATACATTATTATTACCTAAGTTCAAATTCACTCCCTGTTGTACGTTCTTTGGGTTTTGACATGTGCATAATGACTTGTACCCACTGTGACTGTCTCATTCAGAATAGCTTCATGCCCTAAAAATCCTATGTTCCCTCCCTCACCTTCACCCCTAGAAACCACTGATCTTTTTACTATCTCCATAGTTTTGCCTTTTCTGTGTTGTTTAATTTAGCTTCCAGGATGAAAAAAAAAAAAAAACTAGACAATTTTATTTAAAAACCCAGGGGACCAAAATCTCATGAAGAATTAGGATATCCCCGGTAGGTTCTGGTAGAGCTGAGTTCCAGTTGCTGCCCTCTCAGAGGGGAATGAGCCATCCCATGCTTTCCTCTGTGTCCTTGTGGGGGTGGTGCCCTCTCCCTTTGTTGGCCCCTAGAGGAACTGGAGTTTGCTGCCCTGCTCTGGCCTCCTACAAAGACCAGAACAGCCTCTGATATGTGGGCTGCCTCTGTTTCTTGCCCTGCAAATACATCCCCAAGGCCAGGTCTTACAACAGCCTGGCCACCTGCTTGAAATGGGGAGGAGAAAAACATAGGGAAATCCAACACAAATTTATTCCCTGGAAATTATCTTATCACCTGTGGGAGGCTCACCTGAAGCCATGCAAACACCCAGCTGCGGGGCCATGTGAGGCTGGGGCAAAGTCAGCCAACATCCTGCACTCAGCAGATTCTATTCCCCTGTGTTCTCCCTACAACCTGCAAGTATTGGTTGTCAGAGGCCATGGACCCCGGCATCGGGCTACGCACAGTGTCCTTCAGTGGCTGCCACAGCACTGGGTCAATTATTTATGCTAATGCTGCAACTCACCCTACTAACCCCCTTCCTGGAGTGTGTCGGGGAACTAGACACCCAGATATTAAATTGCCAGTGGAGTGGTGGAGTGGAGGTGGCGGGTGCATGGGGAGACTCGGGGAGACGTGAGGCCAGAGCATCACTGAGACACGGTCGGAAATGAAGACGGCCCTTGACCTTGGTCTCGGGCTTTTACTTGGGAGGAAACCCTGCATCTCTAAGCAGTGAAACGTGAGCTGGCATGATGGGAACGTGCTCTCTTCTTCCTGCCGCCACCAGCAAGGCCCTCTGTGGTGCTTATGCTCAGAGCCTCCAGGAGAGGTCGAGGAGTGGTGAAAAGAGCACTTGATTTGGAGTCCAGTATCTGCCCCCTTTTTGCTGTGCGATCTTAGGCAAGTTGCTGTGTCTCTTTGAATCCCTGTATTCATCTCTGAATGGAAAAAGAGAAGGTGGCAGTAAGGTCTCATGGGAGTGTCAGTACAGTTGTCGTATCTCAGGGGCTCTTCTGTTTTCTGTCTCCACCCTTCTTCCCTCCCCGTAGCACCAACTTTCTGCTCCTGTCCCAGTTGTCCTACTCAAATCCTCCCTCCCCCTCTCCCTCTCCCTCGCCTTCCATATTTATTTAATCCACAAGTATTTACTGAGCACCTACTAGGTGCTACTAGCCACTGTCCTCGGCTCCAGGGAACACAGTGGTAGACAAGATAGACCGTGTCCCTGGCCTTGGGAAACCAGTGTCTCATCAGTGACCTTCTCTGTATCTTAATCCTCACCTCCAGCTACCCTGATCTGGGCCACCTCTGTCTCTTGCCTGGATTCCTGGAACATTCTCCACACTGTAGCCAGAGTTCTTCCTGAATCACAGATCCAATGTACCTGGGGCTCCCTGCTGCCTCTCAGATGAAACGGAAACTCACCAGCCATCTTCGCCTCCTTTCTGTCCCTGAAGCTGATGGAACCTCCCTGGCCTCTGAATGTTTGCCCTTGCCGTTCCTTCCACTTGCTTTCATGTTCTTAATACAACATCATCTTCTTTTCAGGTGTCACTCTTGATACCTCATTGTCCAGGCAGCCCTCCTTAGCCCTTTCTGCTTCTCCATCACAGCCCTGATGAGAGTAACAGCTGAACACACAGACCATGCTTTCTGTGTGTCTGACTCTGTGCCCATTTTACAGATGAAAGAACCAAGGCACAGAGAGCGAAGTGTCTTTGCTGGGGTCCCACAATGTTACAGTTGCCTCTGTCTACTCCATCATGGGTCCCCCGGGACAGGGTCTCTGTCTCACTTGGCTGTGCCTCAGCATTCATCACACAGGGCCTGGCACTGAGGGGGTGCTCAGCAAAGTCTCCGTGCATGATGAATGACCATCTTGCGCAATAAATGAGCTCATCATGGTCAAAGCCCTGCTTGAATTGCTCGGAACTGCCTGCTCGTAAGGGGTCCTTATTATTCCACTTGGACTGTGAGTTGGTTCCGCCAAAGGAGGAATCCAGTCTCCCTGTCCCAGAGAGGCCTGGCTGCCACCAGGCAGTGAGGGTGTGGGAGGAGGGTTCTTGCCATCATTTGTTTTTCTCAGACTGTTTTCCAATAGAGACTGTCTCTCCTCCAGCAGGCAGTGGCGTCCGAGGATACGATAGCGTTGGGGGCGGATTTCTGCCTGCGGCAGACTCCTGAGGTTTCCCCTTGCACTGAGACACAGGGCGTCTGCTTGGCTGGGGCTCTGCTGGGGCCTTAGTGGGGATGTTAGACACGGGTGTGGCAACATGAGAGCCGCGCCTCGGGACAGCCTCCTTGTTTTAACTTAGCGGCAGACTGGACCAGGCGTGAGGGCTACTGGGGCTGCGGAGGCTGCTGAGTGTTAGGCTGGTTTCAAGACCCAAAGAGCACATGAACCGCTGTGGGATCTGCGGGAGGATGGCTGGGAGCACGGGCAGGGGAGCAAGGGCTGTCGGAAGAACTCCCTTCAGTGCCTGAGGTCTGGTGTCTACACGGCTTGCTCCAAATCCTTTCCTGGTTGTGCTGTAGCTAGATATGATTGTGGTGTGATGTGTACTAGAATATTCTCATTTTACCAGATGATCAAGCTGTGCTATCCTCTCTATGCTGTGCTGCACTATTTGTACTAGACTGTATTCTGCTGTATTCTGTGTGTACTGACCTGTCTGTTCTATACGGCGTTACACTCTCTATCCTATACTATATTATGCTATCCTAAACGATTTCTATTATTGTATGTACTATATTATCTGTACTATACTGTCCACACTATATGCTATACTATCTATCTTGTGCTCTCTGCGCTGTACTATACTGTTACACTATATTCTGTATTATCTGTATTATATTATACCATCCCTTCTGTATACCACACCGTCTACACTAAGCCATCTGTAGTATGCTGTTTATTCTATACTATACTGTCTGAGCTATACTATCTGGATTATTCTATGCTATCTCTGCTACACAATTTATACTAAACTGTCCATACAATACCATCTATTAAACTGTCTGTACTGTACCGTGTTATCTGTTCTGTACCACATACACCATGCCACGTAATAAACCCAGATTTCACAGAAACCAAGTGACAAGAACATCACACAAACCTAGGAGGTAGACACCCCGATTCAGATCCCAGCTCTGTCCCCTGACACGCTGTGCATCCTCAGCTTTGTCCCATGACCTCTCTGAGCCTCCGTTTCCCCATCTGTAATGTGCAAATGTTACTTCCAGTCTACCTTGTAGAGCTATTGTAGGAAAATGTCATAACACATGTAGTGGCTGGGATGGGTTGAATTGTGTTGCGTCCCCCTAGAGTCTGTAGACTGAAATCCTAACCCCACCCCCAGTACCTCAGATTGGGACTAAATCTGGAAATGGGGTCATTGTGGATGTAATTCATTCAATTAGGCTGAGGTCATACTGGAGTAGGGTGGGTCCTAATCTAACAGGAGGGGTGTCCATATAAAAAGGAAATTTGGACATGAACATGCAGCCAGGCAGAATGCCAGGGAACTGTGAAGACAGAGATCGGGCTGATGCATATCCCAGGAACACGAAATAGCACCAGTAACTCCCCAGAAGCCAGGCAATTTTCCCTCCTAGCCACAGAAGGAACTGACACTGACCTTAACTTCCAGCCTCCAGAAGTGAGGGGAATAAATCCATGCTATGAAAGTCCCCTGGTCTGTGGTATTTGGTGAGCAACTGTAGCAAACAAATCCAGGGGCTTAGCACAGAGCCCGGCACAGAGGGAGAGCCCACTGCACCATGCCCATCACTGCTGCAATCACTAGTATGTTCCGTTGTGCAATTCTTGTATAACTGACAGTAGGTCAGGAGCTGGACAGAGCTAGCGGATAGCCCCTTCCCAGCAAGGCTGTGTGACCTAGGTAAGTCACTTTCCCTCTCAGGGCCTCTCAGTGCCCTAACTCATAAAGTGGTTGCTCAATGGGACCACTTGCGTGCCCATCTCACTCCAGCTTCTCTGTGCTCTCTCTTCCCAGATCTTCCCAGTGACCTCTATCATTGCCGTCCTCCCCATTTGACAGATGAGGACACTGAGGCTCCCAGACAGAAGAAGTTACCTGCCCGAGGTCATACTAAGGCCAAGTGGCAGACATGGGGTCAAACATAGACTGCGCATGCTAAGACCCTTGGCCATGGAGCTCTAGCGAGGGCAGAAGAGAAAGAGGGTGATCTCAGATTCTGTCCAGGCAGGGAGATGGGATTGGCCCTATTCCTGTCATCTCCTCCTTTGGGCTTATCCAGTGTCTCCCTTGTAGTCTGCGTCACTCCCCACACTATTAAGAGTCCTTCTGTTTACTGGGGGAGATAAGATGGTGAGGGGGTGGGGGTGGGGAGTCCCAGATCCCTCCTCAGATCCACATATAGAATAATCGACTGCATGTACCATGCAAAGGGACTGGGGCTGTGGAGGGGGGGTGCTTCAACCCCTCTAACCCACTTCAACACACAGTGTGACATCCATGGTCCACAAAGCTTTCTCATTCCAGCTTTATGAATGTATATTCATATGCACATATATGAACCAAGTTATGCTTTTGGGGGGAAGAAAAAAAAAGCTATTTTGTTCTGCTTCTCAGCATCTCTTTCCCCCCAAATGCCAAGGAGTTTCCACCTCTAATAAACAGTAAGCAGTCACCAGAAACGCTAAGAGTATACTCCCAGGTAGGGGAGGAATTTGGCTCAGACCTGCAGCCCAGCATTCTGAAGAACACATTCCATCTGTTTTCTGGAAGAGCTGGGGCCAGTCCTTTCCTTCGCCATCTCCACATAAGCTCTGCCCAGACCTGAGGACATCAGGAACATTTCTGAAGAATTCTAGAGTCAGGTAGACTCGGTAGAAAAGTGCCCAGAACTTAGTAGGTGGCTTTTCCCCTTCTATATCACTCATTCATTGCACAGCAAAACCAACAACAAAACGAAAAGGCAACGTACTGAATGGGAGGATGTATTTGTAAATGACCTAACAAGGAGTTAATATCCAAGATGTATAAACACCAAAAAACAAAACAAAACAAAAAAAATCACCCAAATAACCTGATTTAAAGATGGGCAGAGGAATTGAATAGATACTCTTCCAAAGAAGACATCCCGGCCACCAACAGACACATGAAAAGATACTCAGCGTCACTCATCATCGGGGAAATGCAAATCAAAACCATGAGATCACCCTACACCAGTCAGAAATGGCTTGTCTCAAGAAAACAAGACATAACAAGTGTTGGCGAGGATGTAGAGAAAAAGAAACCACCAGCGTTGGTGGGAATGTAAAGTGGTGCAGTCACTGTGGAGAACAGTATGGAGGTTCCTTAAAATTAGAGTTGGGGGGCACCTGGGTGGCTCAGTCGGTTGAACAGTTGCCTTTGGCTCAGGTCATGATCCCAGAGTCCTGGGATTGAGTCCCAGGCTGGGCTTCCTGCTCAGCAGAGAGCCTGCTTCTCCCTCTCCCTCTCTCTGCTGCTCCCTCTACTTGTGCTCTCTCTCTCTCTCTCTCAAATAAATAAATAAAATCTTAAAAAAATAATAAAAATAGGGGCATCTGGTGGCTCCGTCAGTTGAGTGTCTGCCTTCAGCTCAGGTCATGATCCCAGGGTCCTGGGATCGAGTCACACGTCAGGCTTCCTGCTTAGTGGGGAGCCTGCTTCTCCTTCTCCCCCTGCTGCTCTCCCTGCTTCTGCACTCTCACTCATGATCTCTCTCTCTCTCAAATAAATAAATAAAAATCTTTTTAGAAAATAAATAAATAAATAATAAAAATTTTAAAAACTAGAGCTGGAGATATCCTACAATCCAGTAATTCCACTACTGGGTACTTACCCAGTGAAAACACCCCCCCCCAACTAATTTGAAAAGACATACACACCCTTATAGTTACTGAAGCATATTTAAAGTAACCAAGAGATGGAAGCAACTTAAGGGTACATTGGTAAATAAATGGATAAAGAAGATGTGACACATACACACACACACACACACACTCTCTCTCTCTCTCTCATAGGAATATTACTCAGCCATCAAAAAAGAATAAAATCTTGCCATTTGCAACAACACAGATGGACCTAGAGGGTATCAGGCTAAGGGAAACCAGGGAGAGAAAGGCACATACCATATGATTTCACTTCTATGTGGAATTTAAAAAACAAAACAAAAAAACAGACCGACTCATAAACACAGAGAACACCCTGGCTCCAGAGGGGAGGTGGGCGGCAGAGGGAATGAATGAACTAGGTAAAGGGAATTAAAGGAGACAAACCTGATTTAGAAACTCAGTCACAGAGATGAAGAGTTACAGCACAGGGAACGCAGTCAGTGATACTGTCATACCGTTGTACGGTGACAGATGGTGACCACACTTACCGTGGGGAGTATCGAGAATAGAAAAATCATTCATTCATTGACTATCACTGAAGAAGCGCAGGCTCCTTACCAAATGCTTCCAATGAGCCAGACTAAACGCCAGCTGCCCCACTCCTCACCTGCCCTCCCAGCAGCCTGAAGGAAATGCATTGACGCCCCATTGTACAGGCAGGCAAATGCCTTCAAGAGAGTCTGAGCGCCGCTCCCAAGGACGAGAAGCTAGTGTGTGGTGGGACAAGCATCTGAGCCCACACGGGTCTGACCAGATTCCGAAATCTGTGCTCTTCAGAAGTGTCTACTGGGGGCTCCTGGGTGGCTCAGTTGGTTAAGCGGTTGCCTTTGGCCCAGGTCATGATCCCAGGGTCCTGGGATCGAGTCCCACATCAGCCTCCCTGCTCAGCAGGGAGCCTGCTTTTCCCTCTCCTTCTGCCTGCCTTTCTGCTTACTTGTGATCTCTCTCTCTGCCAAATAAATAAATAAAATCTTAAAAAAAAAAAAAAAGTCTCTCCGTTCTAAGTGAGGTCTGCTGATTAAGGCTCCTGCCTCAACGATCTATGTTCTAATCCCTTGAGCCCATGAATATGCTACCGGACATGGGGGAAGGGACTTGACAGATGGGATGAGGTTAAGGATCCCGAGAAGGGGAATTCTCTGGGGTTATTTGGAAGAGCCCAGTGTCCGCCCAAGGGTCCTTAGAAGAGGGAGAGGCGGGGGGAGGGTCAGAGTCAGGGAAGGAGATGCAATGACATTTGCAAGAGGTCTGACAGATGGCAGGAAGGGACCACAAGCTGAGAATGCCAGTGGCCCCCCAGAAGTTAGGAAGTTAAGTCACCAGAGTCTCCACAGAGGCCAGCCCTGTGGACGCCTTGCTTTTAAAAGACTTCTGACCTCTAGAACTCTAACAGGATAAATTTGTGTTGTTTTAAGCTTCTGTGTTTTTTTTACTGCAGCCCTAGGAAGTGAATTCACGAAGCATAGAGAAGAAAAATAAAAGGTGCTAACGAAGAACATAAAGCATGTCTTGAGAGCTCGTGAATGTAGGTGTGGCTCCCTAGGGGGACTGAATGAATGAAAGATACACGGTGACTTAGTGTTCGCATGTAGGACATCCCAGTGGGGTTACAATCTTCTCCCCGCCCCCACCCCTGCTGGGGCCCAGTGAGGGAGTGGTTGGCACTGCCATTGTGATCTAAGTCTTTTATTCTCTTATAGGATTATTTAACCACTGATCTCAGGAGAGGGGGACTGAACTTTTTATGGAGGTACAGCCTATATATGGTAAAGTAAAACATCAGGATGTGTCATGAATGTATAGAATTGTGTCGCTGTCGTCGAAGTCTAGATGTAGGGTATTCCCATCACTCAGAAACTTCCTAACCGATACCCCTTGGGGGTAACCTGCCTCTTTGATTTCTGTCCCCAAAGATTAATTTGCCTATCCTTGAACTTCATATAAATAGTATCCCGTGGCATCTTTTCTCTTGTGCACGCTTCCTTAGCTCCACATCATGTCTGAGGTTTACTCACGTTGTTACACGTATCAACAGTTCAAGTTCATTCACTTTCCTGCCGGAGGATGTGTGGGGTGTTTCTCCAGTTGGGGTCCATAATGAACAGAGCTGCTAGGAGTGTTCTTGTACACGTCCTGTGGTAGACACAAGCGCTCCTTTCTCATAGGTTTGTGCCTGGAGTGGCACTGTGGGACCGTAGGACAGGTAGATGGTAGTAGATACCCTGGTTCTCTGGCCTGGAGTGAACCTTGGGAGTGCCTTCTTGGCCCACCTCAGCCTTATTTCCAGAAGATCCATTCTCTTTCTCTGGGCTGCTCTGGTTCCCGGGATTATGAGACAAGGAGGTGCAAGAAGGGTCCCTCCCCTCCCGGCCCGAGAGAGCATCATCCGACCTGGTGGTTAGGGTTAGGGTGTGTGGGACATGGGTGCAGCTGGACAGGAAGGGGGCAGGGCCTCTCTGTTTCAGTTGGGGCTCATTCTGTGCTGGAAAGCTTTGCGCCCCCTGTGGTGAGTTCGTGAGGTGGAAGGTTGGGTTCAGCTGAGTGTGTAGTGATTTCTCCCAAACTTACCAGCATCCCACCTTTGAGATTTTTGCCATTTGTATGCTTTCCTTTGAATTGACTTCCTTTTTTTTTTTTTTTAGCTGAAAACTATTTATTGAAGGAGTTAACTTACCTGCAAATATGAAATCAATTGGACTGTCTGTAAGTAGGGGTTAATCCCCGTACAGTCTATAAAAGCAAAACAAAGTTAATGAATTCTAGCCAGGTACTGTCGCCAGCCAGGGGCCATATCCCTGAGACTCCTCTCTGTTATCATGGTGGACTGGTGAACATCAGGGAGGAGAGGCATTGAAGAATTGTTAGAACCCAAGTGAGACTTTTTGTTTAAAGATTTTATTTATTTGACACAGAGAGAGAGATCACAAGTAGGTAGCTAGAGGGAGGGAAGCAGGCTCCCCACTGAGCAGAGAGCCTGATGCGGGGCTCAATCCCAGGACCCTGAGGTCATGACCTGAGCAGAAGGCAGAGGCTTAACCCACTGAGCCACCCAGGCTCCCCGAGACTTTGTTTTTGATGTAATCAGGGACAGTGAAAGAAAACTAAAAAGGAATTACTTTCTCACTTTGTGATCGGAGGTTACTTAATGCTGGAATCTTCTCTCATGGCAAGGCTGGGTCCATACCTGGGGAAATGCCAGGGTCCTGGAGAGTGGTCTTTATTTGAATCTTGTCATTTGAACTCTATGATTTGAATCTGTGACTTTACCTCTCAGTGTCCTCATTTGTACAACAGGATCAACATGGCCCAGCTTTGGCGGCCTGGGGGTTTCCCATGGAATGACCGTGATCTTGGCAGCATCATGATGGGGACAGCTCACGAATCTCGGGGTTTGCAGTGGGAATGAGCATCCAGGATGGCTGTGCATATGGCAATTCCTGTTAGGGCCCTTGCTCCTAAGCAAAGTCATCTGAGTGTTTACTGCCCTTGGGATCCTGCCAAGGTTAAGTGGAGAATATGGTCCTGGTGAAATTCACACTTTGTCATTTGTTCATAGGCAGAGACATTAAATCCCATCCATTGGAGAGTAAACAGGATCTCCCCATGCATCTGCTTTCAAGGAGGTTGTGATGTGGAGAGGGGGTGTCCCTGTCAGACCATTTGGGTTCCAAGCCCAGTTCCACTGTCTACTCACCCTGTGCCTTGACTATGCCACTTCTCCCTGGGCCTCAGTTTGGGAATACTCACCTTTACCTCATCAAGAGATAAGAATGACTGGATTAGATAAGGCACAAAAGACAATAGCCAGATATTTATGAGATTAAAAACTGCTACTATAATTATTCTTTCTTGAGGAAGCCATAGACTGCATTTAAATTCTCTGCAAAGCCTATTCTGCCTCTTCAACTCCTGATCATCCCAAATATTTGTGTCAGGAAGTTCCTCCCTCTCAACTGTAATTCTGTCCTCAAATTCTGCTCCCCACAGCCGAGACAACAGATTTTCACAAACCTGGGTAGGAATTCTACAACAGCTCTGACTCAGGTAAGACCTTTTTATGTAGAAAGTGGCAAAAACACAACTCAGATAGACTTTCTAAGAAGAAAACAATTTATTTTGGCTTGTAGTCACCAAAATCTACAATACATTCAGGTATGGCTTGATCCAGGCTCAAGGACCATGAGATCTTAGCTTTTCTGCATCTCTGCATTTCCCTCATTGTTGGCACTCGGATAGTAGCAAGATCTCCCAAGGAATCCAAGACTACTTCTCTTAGATGCCCATTGGGAACCAGGACTTCTGCCAGCCAGGCTTATTGGTTCTGATTTACCTGGGTTTTTTTGAACCAGCCAGGGGTGAGAGAGGGAGGTGGTCTATGGTGATTGGGTTCAGCCTGTCAGGGCCCATCTTTGGAACTAAATTGAGAGTTAGCCTTACTCAAACCACACAGGCTGGAGGATATGTAGATTCTGTAGGGAATTGATGCTGGAAGGGGGGGGCGGATAAAAGGATGCTGGGGTTGCAATCAGCCAATGTCTGGACACATTTTTGAGATGAAGAAATGATAGATTTTCCATTAGAGACCCAACAGTGCAATAGGTTTGAAGGAGCATCTCTCTATGTGTCTGTCTGTCCATCTGTCTCTCTCTCCTCGTTCCCAGTGCTCTGTGGCCTGAAAATAACAAGGTTGGAGTCAGAGTGATGAATGGGGCAAGATTGATTCTGCGCTAATCTTGCCTGGAAGCTGCAGCTATTTTGGGCCCCTGCTGAGCCCTGGTTTAGCTTAGCTAGTTAAAGAACAGGGCTCATGAGGTCAAGGGTATAAAAAGGGAGCAGAAACATGGGACTGGAGGCACAAGTCTTTGGACCTGATTAGGCTCTGCCACTTTGACTCAGGTCCTCAGGTAAGTGTCTTACCCTCCCTGGGCCAACAGCTCCACATCTCCCCCACTTCCTTTTCTTTCTATCCCCAGCTCCTCCACTAGGCACACCTACACATCTCAGGTCACTGCCGGATTTCTGACCCCAGGATGGGTTGGATGGCTCTTCATGTTCTTGTAGACCCTTAGGCTTCCAGGTATAAGTCCCACTTGTCCCAATTTCTCAGTGAATGAGGTGGGGGTAAGTCTGTCAACCTTACTGTGCCCCATGCCAGGCTCCCTGTTCAGCAGGGAGTCCTGCTTGAGATGCTCCCCCTCCCCCTGCTCCCCCTCTACTCAGGCTTGTACTCTCTCTTAAAACGCTAAAAAAATAATAAAAAGGGATGATTTTGACATCTGGGGGACTATTGAGCTAATGAAATAAACTTTCTAGCCTCCTGTCATGTAAGATACATGAAACTGGGGCTTCCTATCATTCTCTCCTCTACCTCATCTAGCATCCCTTCTGGTGTATAGTATGTGCATAATGAAACTTGTGGAATAAATGTCTCAGGTTTCTCTTCTCTTAGATTCCAGTCTCTGCTCTTGCCAGACCCCCCACCCAGAACCTCAACTTTCAGGAAGGCCCCACTAACACCCAGATATCTGGTCCTAAATCCGTGGTCTCCAGGGTATCACTGACTTTATAAAGAGTGAGTGAGAAGAGCAGCATGTTGTGGGGGGTAGAACACCCAGCTGGTAGATGTTGCTGGGTCAGGGATGGAGGAATGAAGGAGTCACTGAGAGGCTGGGGAAAGTCAGCTGGAGAGAGCGTCTTTGGTTCTGCCCAGAGCCTGACCTGCAGTGACCCTGTATAAGCTGGGCCAGCAGCAGAGCTAACAATAAATAAACAGAATGCCCAAACAAGCCCCCCTCTGTTGGACAGACCATTAAAGACCTGAGGGAGGTTACTGCACTTGGCAGCATCCTCCGTGGGTGGCCAAGAAGCCAAAGATGGAGAAAAATAAAAATAAACTGCACAGGACCTATGGGGGCTGACTTAGCTTTCTCTCCACACCCACGCCCCCCAACCCAGGCATGCTCAAAGCTGTGTGCTGGCAGTGTTCTTTGGCCAAAGAAAATGTCCTGGGTGTAGAGGTGTGTATGGGTATGTGTCTGTCCCAAATAAGAATCCGCTTTCACTCTTACCTTAATTTTTATGTGTTATTGATTGGGTTTCAGTCAATTTTTTACTTAGGTTAAGAAGCTTACTCAGTTGGGGAGGGTATGTGCTTTGGTGAGTGCTGTGAAGTGTGTAAACCTGGCGATTCACAGACCTGTACCCCTGGGGATAAAAATATATTATATGTTTATAAAAAATTAAAAATTAAAAAAAAAAGAAGCTTACTCAAGCTGGGCCCTGTCCCTCTATGCCCAGCAGTGCTTTTTGCTCACGACACATGTGGTGAGACAGTGGACGAGGGTGAGAGTTATAATGTCAGTGGCGATCGTGACAGTAATGATGACAGTGATGATGACGATGGTGGTGACAAAGATGATGGTGATGGTAGTGATGGGGTTGACGATGATTGTGGTGGTGGTGGTGATGATGGTGATGACAATGATGGTGATGGTGGTGATGATGACAATGATGACAGTGACAATGATGATAGTGGTGATGGTGATGATGATGACAATGATGGTGACAATGATGGTGATGACAATGATGATGATAATGATGCTGGTGATGATGCTGGTGATGACAATGATGATGACGGTGATGGTCGTGATGGTGATGGCAGTGATGATGATGATGGTGACAGTGTTAACAGTGATGATGACGATGGTGACGATGATATAAATGGTGATGTGATATCAATGACGGTGGGCGTCATGACCGAGCAAACACCCACTGAGCCCACTAGGTGCCCAGCATCCTTTGAAGTGATTTCATTTAATGTACTAATTGATTTTATTCTTGGAGCCACTCTGTGAGCCAGGATCTGTTGTCATTGGATCCACCATGTGGCAGCTGTGTGATGCTGGGGAAGTGATTTCATCTCAGCCTCGGCTTCCCTGTCCCTAAGATGGCATGTCCCGGGAGCACACTCAGTGTTTGACATAAACATTCAAGAGATAAAGGTGATACTTTTTATTTCTCTTTTCTTTTTTTAAAGATTTATTTATGTATTTGAAGGAGAGCTTAAGCCGGGGGAGGGGCAGAGGAAAAGGAGAGAGAGACTTCCAAGCCAATTCCCCATTGAGCATGGAGCCTGATGCTGGGCTCGATCCCACCACCCTGATATCATGACCTGAGCTGAAATCAAGAGCCCCACGCTTCACTGACTGGGCTGCCCAGGTTCCCCAGATAAAGGTGATTCTTGGGATACCTGGGTGGCTCAGTCAGTTAAGCATCTGCCTTCAGCTCAGGTCATGATCTCAGGGTCCTGGGATTGAGTCCTGCCTGGGGCTCCCTCCTGGGTGGGGACCTGCCTCTCCTTCTCTATCTCCTGCTCCCCCTGCTTATTCTCTCTCACTATTTCTTCAAATAAATAAACAAAATATTAAGAAAAAAAAAAAGCAACTCTGAGAGTTCCTCGTGGGGCCCTCCTGTGAACCCCGTGTAGGAGGGGTATTCTGATAACCTCCCGTCTTACGGAGCAGGCCTGCTTTCCCACACAGAAGGCACTGAGCCAGGCATGGGCGGCCAGCCCCGTTGGCCTGCAGAAGCAGTTTCAGTCGTCCCTGCGTGGTGGTTTTGATCCATGGGGTGCGTGGGCCGGGCCCACACGAGCCCAGATGGACCCCCGAGCATGCTGAGCTGAGCCAGCCCCCCAGCAGGCCCTCTGCTGAGCGGCCCAGGGCTGCCTGCAGGGTTGGAGTGGGTAAGGTAGGGGCGGCTGGAGCTCTGGGACACACGGCAGGAGTTTCCTGGTGCCTAGATGATCTGGATGCCAGGCACACAGTTTGCCACTTCCCTCGCCTCCCATCTGAGGAGGCCCTGGGATGCCTCCTGATTTGGAGTGAGCTCCATCCAGATATTTTCTCCAGCTCTGCAAATCCGCAGATGGATCTCTGGATCTGCCGGGCTACCCAGCCTCTGTGGGGCCACCGGGCGGTCAAGAGTGGGTAGTCCGATCCGAGCTGTGCTGTGTAGGTTGTAAGACACACACTGGATCTGGGGATCTTCGTGTGAAGAAAAGAATATAAAGTACGTTGTTAATAATCATGTTTCTATTAATTTCATGCAGGGTTGGCAATGTTCTAGATTTGGGGGCTCTGTTGAAGTACCTGATTAAAGCTGATTTCTCCTGTTTTTCCTTTTGGATGTGGCTGCTTGAGCATTTTTGGTTATGCATGTGGCTGACGTTGTAATTCTGTGCTCTTGAGCTCACAGTTAACAGAGATTTAATAGTTCCACAGTCGAACAGCTTGCTCAGGAGAGTTCCAGACCTGAATTCAGATCTCCAGATTCCTAGCTCCTAACCAGCTGTGTGACCTTGGGCAACTCACTGCCCCTCTCTGGGCCTTAGTTTCTTCCACCATAAAATAAAGATAGAAAGAATACGTGCCTCATAGGGTTATCTTGTGAGCAAATGAGAGACAAGGTGGACGGTAGTGAAAATAGCACCTGGCATCAGGTGAGTGTTCCATAACTAAGAACTGTGCTGCCATTTATTATGAGCTGATCTGGGCTGACCCCATGGAGCCCAGACCTTTCCAGCCTCGAGAATGTTCTTATTTGTCCCTTCTGGGACCATGATTTTAAGTAAGAATTTTTTTTCACTATATTAAAAAAAAGAGAAAGACTTATCAGAGACACCGATCATTTTTTTTAAAGATTTATTTATTTTAGAAAGAGAGATCAGAGAGAGGGGCAGAGGGAGAAGGGGAGAGAGTCATAAGCAGACTTTGCACTGAGTGTGGAGCCCCATACGGGGCTTGATCCATGACCCTGAGATCACGACCTGAGGCGAGACCCATGGTCAGATGCTTGACCCACTGCGCCACCCAGGCACCCCCATACTGATAATTCTTTTTTTTTTTTTTAAGATTTTATTTGTTTGACAGAGATCACAAGGCAGAGAGGCAGGCAGAGAGAGAGAGAGGAGGAAGAGGGCTCCCCACTGAGCGGAGAGTCTGATGCAGGGCTTGATCCCAGGACCCCGAGATCATGACCTAAGCTGAAGGCAGAGGCTTTACCCACTGAGCCACCCAGGCACCCCAACACTGATAATTCTTTTTTTTTTTTTAAAGATTTTATTTATTAATTTGACAGAGAGAAATCACAAGTACACGGAGAGGCAGCCAGAGAGAGAGAGAGAGGGAAGCAGGCTCTCCGCTGAGCAGAGAGCCCGATGCGGGACTCGATCCCAGGACTCTGAGATCATGACCTGAGCCGAAGGCAGTGGCTTAACCCCCTGAGCCACCCAGGCGCCCCAACACTGATAATTCTTGATGAGGAATTCTGTGTCTTGAGAGAGGATGGAGTGTAGCAAGAGTGAATCCAATTCCAGCCCCCAAACATGGAGTTGTACCATCGTTGACAGTTAATGTGTAATTTCTAGGCTTTTGGAAATCCTAAGAGGTCCCATTGACCTCTGTGGTATCTTTGGGGATTTTTAAGAACTTGGGATATGGGAGGGGGAGGAGGACCATGATTTCTTTTAACCTTTTCATTTTACAGACAGGTGAGCAAATGATCAGAGAGGTTAGGCAACCTATCCAGGGTCACACAGCAAGGAGGTGACAGGTCATCCGGCTCTAGAGTCTTTGCTTGTGACCCCTTGCTGTAGTGCATCATGGTCTAGCTATCACAATGGTCTTAAAATTATTCCTATTTAAAGATGAGGAAACAGGGGCGTCTGGGTGGCTCAGTGAGTTAAGCCTCTGCCTTCAGCTCACGTCATGACCTCAGAGTCCTGGGATGGAGCCCTGCATCAGGCTCTCTGCTCAGTGGGGAGCCTGCTTGCCCCTCTCTCTGACTGTCTCTCTGCCTCCTTGTGACCTCTCTCTCTCTCTGTCAAATAAATAAATAAAATCTTTAAAAAAAATAAATAATAAATAGAGATGAGGAAATGGGATCAGAGAAGTTAAGTCACTTGTCTTCCATCACACAGCAGGAAGTGGCAAAAATGGAATTCAGTACAGTGTAGACTGGATTGCATAGTGTCTCCCCAACATTTGTGTCGATCAGGAGCCTCCACACTGGACCTTTGATGGAACTAGGTAGGAGTTAAGAAGAAGTTCTACTAGGTTTGACTGGGCCCCAACCCAGTGACTGGTATTCTTCTAAGAAGAGAAAACAAAGACAGATGCCCAGAGAGGACACACGTAGAGATGGAGGCAGAGATCAGATTGACGCATCTATAAGCCAACGAAAGCCAGAGATTTCCAGAAGTCAGCTGAAGTTAGGAGACAGGCACGGAATGGATGTCCCTTCAGAACCTCTAGAAGGAACCAGCCCGCCCGACACCTGCATTTTGGGCTTCCAGCCTCTGGGTTGGGGAGAAGATGAATTTCTGCTGTCCTAAGCCCCGCAGTGTGGTCATCTGTTAGGACAGCCCTAGGAAGCAGATGCTCCAGCCATGACAGTCTTGCTTCTTGTCACGGTGAATGCCCCAGCTTGTTCCGGGAGCTGTGGACGTGTGGTGCTCCCTTCCTGTCCCTGTCCCCTCCCACCGGCCTGTGGCAGTAGCCCAGCCTCCGAGTGTCTCCACAGAGCCGGGCGGGGGTGGGGTGGGGGCTGTGAAAAAGGCCGGCTGGGCTCAACTCGGCATCCTGTCTGCTGCTTGCATTGTGAGATCTTGCAAATTACTGTTTTCAGTTGAAAAGAGGTTCCAGAGAGCTCTTCAGCGACTCAGCAGGGGCCGTGGATGCTCTTGAATTAACGAGGAGAAGGGAACCTTCCATGACTGATGGCCGCCTTTGTCTCAGCCTGCGGTCAGGCCTGGGAGGGACAGTGGTGCCTCTCCGTGGTTCCCAGAGTCTCAGCCACGGCCAGGTCAGAGTCTCTGGGGTTCGGTCTATCTGTACAGAAGAGGTCAGGGGATGCTGAATTAGGTTCTGCCATTTCCAGGGGGTCAGCAGCCTTTTGATGCCTAGGCAGAGGGCCCGGGGTAGGCTTCTTACTCAGCCTGCCAGCCTGTCCTTGGTTAACATGTACCGTGGACCTCCACTTGGTCCAATCAAATGGGCAGGAGGTTGTTGAGGAGTAGCTGGCTTCAGGCTCACTCTGTGTGTGTGTGTGTGTGTGTGTGTGTGTGTGTGTTAGGGACTGTCTGGGATTTGAACACTCTTGCCTGATGCTTGATGGGATAAAGTCACTTCTCCCTCTGGTTTCCACCTTAGCCAGGGCTACTCTCCCCTAAGCCTATGTGCATACCCATCCAACTAGTATTTATGGTGCCCAGGCTATTTTCCAGGCTCTAGGAAAGCCCTTTCCAGCATTATCTCATTTAACCATTACAGACATCCTGGACTGTATTATTGTCATTGTCCCCATTTTACAGATGACCAAAATCAAGGCTCAGTCCTTGGCTCAAGTTCACAGAGCTGGTAAGCGGCTCTGTCTTCCGCCAAAGTCCACACCTCCTGACCGCAGTGACCCTGGGAGGGTCTCTGCCTTGTGACCATGTTCCCTCCCCGGAGCTGGGCTGTGGCCACAGTGATAGAGGCAGATCGTACTCAAGACTGTGCAGTGTGGGGAAAAGAGACACATGGGTAGAAGCAGCTCCGATCTGAATCCCACATGGGCAAATGGAAACTTAGAGCTAAAACCAGGTTGGGGGGGGCGGTCAGTGGGCGGGAGATTGGGAACTGTCCGGGGGGGGGATAGGGCGGGATTCTGGCTAAACCGACCCAACAGGATTGGTGCTGCCGGTGGGCTGGGGGATCAGACATTACCTTCAGCTGGAGGAGATGGCGGGGGTGGGGCGCAGGGGAGATGAGGAGCTCGAGACGGTGTTGAAGGTGATCAGCTACAGAGGATGGGGAAACTGCTGAGCTGACTTGACAGGATTCTTGCTAAAATTGGACAATGCAGAGACGCCTACTTGAAGGCAAGTTCAGGGAAGGCTGAGTAGAGCTTTGCTAAGCAGAGAATCTCTGTCACTATTTATTCCCCATCTTGTCCTTAAAAAATATTGAAGGCTGCAGTTGCCTTAAGTGGAGTTAGATGATGAAGAGATCGGGTGCTCATGTCAGACGAGCTCTACCGCCCACCAGCCGAGTGCCCCAGTTTCCTCGCCCTTGCCTCAGTTACCTGACTTGTCAAATGGAGACAGTCATGGACCTCCATCCCGGGGCTGGGTGTGGTGATGTGGGGACCGCCAGGTACAGGGTGTAGATGAACACGTGACCTGGACCGTATCCTCCAAACCAAGGCAGCTGGGGACCACAGGGGTCAGCCCTGCTGCCGTGGGTCACCCACCCCACAAAAGGCTCCGAGCGTCCAGCATACAAGTGTGTCAGGCACCTTGGAAGGAGTCAGGGATGGAAGGTGGAGGGTTGCCTAGCAGAGCTGGCGTGTATGAATCTTTGTGTATGTGCTGGTGATTCTTAACTGGGAGGGGGCAGTTTTGCTCCCCTGGGAGACATTTCGCAATGTCTAGAGACCTTTCTGATTGTCACGCCTGGCGGAGGGGCGCTGGTAGGCGGAAGCTGGAATGCTTAGAAACATCCTGCAATGCCTAGGACAGTCCCCTCCGCCCCACAACGGATCATCTGGCCCCCAGATGCCAAGGTTGGGAAATGCCGGCGTGTGCACCAGGGAGCATGGGGAGTGTTGTCATCTCTGCACAGAGACCCCAGGGCTCCGTAGGACTGGCAGGGAGCTCAAGCCTGAGCCACCTGCCTTCAGCCTGTGCCCTCTCCCATCAGCTGCCTGCTGCCAGATCATCAGGCCTCCCCATGAGTTAATAGAATCCAGGGCGCTAAGACAAATGTAAAAACAAAACCCTGAGCAAATGTGTTTTTATGTAAACACAGCAGGGGATGGCGGCTGCCTGTGGAGGATGTACCCTATGGCTGGTACTTCTCAGAGCAAAAATAACCCTGACTGTTCCTGCTCTCGGAGCAGAGCCTGCGATGAGTGGAGGGTCACATGGGCACCCAGGTGCTCATGGGAGCCGTCCCTGCCCTGGCTGAGCCCTCCCTTCCCTCCAGGTGAGCATCCCGGGGCCCCGAGAGGAGGAGAGAGCAGGTGTTGATTCTCCTGGAAGTCTCCCTTTCTTCCTTTGGAGCTCAGCCAGTAGAGCGGGGGGAGAAAAAAAGCACAGTTTTTGGAGTATCATTTACCTACGGTAAAATTTGCCCATGGTAGTTTATAGTTCTACAAGTTTTAACAAATGGATTCAGCCACAGAACCCCCTCCAGAATAAAGATAGAAAGGAGTTCATTGCCCTCAAAATTCCCCTGTGCTCCTTTGTAGTCACGCCAGCAGCCCCCTCCCCAGTCCTAGCCCCTGGCAACGACCAGTCTCTTTGCCTTTGGTTTTTTCCTAGAATGTCCTATAAATGGAATCATACAGCCTTTTGAATCTGTCGTCTTCTGCACAGTGAAATGCCTTGAGATTCCTCAGTGCCATTGTGTGTGTCAGTAGTGGATCTCTTTTAATGGCCAAGTACTACTCCCATTTGTATAAATGCCTCTGAGGGTGTCCCTTTACCCTTGAAGGACATTTGGGTGGTTTTTATTTTCAGCAGCAACAATGAAGCCTCTATGAACGTTTGCATCTAGGTTTTCGTGTGAGCACGAGTTCTCCCTTCTCTTGGGTCAGTACCCAGGTATGGGGTTGCTGGGTCCTATGTGGACATTTAATCTTATAAGAAACCATCAGACTGTCTGCCCAAGTGTCCATATCCTCTTTTGCATTGCCCCATGCCTGTAATTCCTTTCCGGTCGCTCTGTAGCATACAAGTGTGTCAGGCACCTTGGAAGGAGTCAGGGATGGAAGGTGGAGGGTTGCCTAGCAGAGCTGGTGTGTATGAATCTTTGTGTATGTGCTGGTGATTCTTAACTGGGAGGGGGCACTCAGATTATTGGGTCACATGTTGGAGTCCTTCTGGGGGACATGCTGTGGTATCTCATTGCGGTTTTAATGGAAGTGCAGTTTGTTGAGTTCTCTGGTCCTGGTGCTATCCCTTAGAGGAAGCTGGCCGGGAGTTGGTGACGTCAGTGGTGAAGAGCATGAAGTTTGCACACAGGCATACTCCATCCCCACTGTCCCACTCATGAGCTCCATGACCTTGGATGGGCTCTGAGCCTCAGTTTTCCCTCCGTAAAAGGGAACAGTGCTAATATTTACAACTAGCTATGCTACATAGTGTGTGTGTGTATGTATATATTATATAATTTAGTGTACCTGGCTTGGTAGAAGTCACCATGGTTGTATTCACTGGGCACTCACTGTGTGTTATAAAAGCAGTAAATATAGCGAGTGAGCCAAACTGCTTGAGTTCCTATCCTGGCTCTGCTGCCTACATCCTAGCTGTGTGATCCTGGGCAAGTTACAGGACCTTTCGGGGCCCCTGACTCCTCATCTGTATCATGGAGATCAGCATAGTACTTTTTTCGGGGACGGGGGGATTTTTATGAGAGTCAGGTGGCTTTAAAATGTGAAGGGTGGGTTTGCATGTTCCATGTTGTTCAGCCCTTCGTGAAGCTCAAGGACATGCCAGACTGATGTACGGTGATAGACCAGGCATGGCTGCTGGAGAGGGCACGAGGGATCCTCTATGGGGTGCGGAGAATGTTCCAGGTCTTGATCCTGGTGAGGTCACATGAACGTGGACATGTGTGTAACATAGGATTCTATAGGACTCCCCTGCACTTAAGGGGCACCTGGGTGGCTCAGTGGGTTAAGCCTTTGGCTCAGGTCATGATCCCAGGGTCCTGGGATCAAGCCCCACATTGGGCTCTTTGCTCAGCAAGGAGCCTGCTTCTTCCTCCTCTCTCTCTCTGCCTGCATCTCTCCCTACTTGTGATCTCTCTCTGTCAAATAAATAAATAAAATCTTTTTAAAAAAGGTTATTAAAAAAAAAATATGGGCGTTTTTTACCAAACTGTATGCAGGTTCTCTTGGGGTGTTTTGTTTTGTTTTGTTTTGTTTAAAAAAAAAAAAAAAGCAACAGGGCGCCAGAGTGACTCAGTTGGTTGAGCATCTGCCTTCAGCTCAGGTCGTGATCTTGGGGTCCTGGGATCGAGCCCCGCACCAGGTTCCCTGCTCAGTGGACTCTGCTTCTCCCTCTTCATCTGTGATCTCTCTCCCTCTCATTCTCCCTCAAAAAAATAATAAAATCTTAAAAAAAAAAAAAAAAGAAGAAAAAGAAGCAATGGTAAGACAAAGTCTGAGTTGCTCCAGTGGCTCAAATGACAGAAATGTATTGTCTTACAGCTCTGGAGGCTGGAAATCCAAAATCCAGGTGTCAGGAGGGTGCGAGGGCCGGTGATGGGGGAAGGTTCTGTCCCAGGCCTGTCTCCTTGGCTCCTATAAAGCCACCTCCTGCTGATGACTTTCCACTGGCTTCCCTCCATACCTGCGACTGATGTCTTCTTACAGGACCATGGGTCATCCTGGATTGGGACCCACCTTCATGACCTCATTTTATTTTATTTTTTAAAAGATTTTATTTACTTGACAGAGACATTGAGAGAGGGAAACAAGCAGGGGGAGTGGGAGAGGGGGAAGCAGGCTTCCCTGCTGAGCGAGGAGGCTCCATCCCAGGACCGTGAGATCATGGCCTGAGCCAAAGGCAGATGCTTAACCACTGAGCTGCCCAGGAGCCCTGGCGTGACCTCGTTTTAACTTGGTTACCTTTGTAAAGACCCTGGCTGCAAATATGGTCACATTCTTAGGTGTGGGGGTTAGGATTCGAACATCTGAATTTGGTTGGGAATTGGAGTGGACCCAGTTCAACCCATCACTGTGCATAGAAAGCACTCTTGGAGGACTGTTAGCGGCGTCACTCCTGTATTCCTCACGGCAACCTGTGAGGGAGGTACCGTCCACTCAGACATGAAGAAACTAAGGCTCAGAACAGCTCCGTATTGGGCCCCATGTCTCCTGGGTCCCTGTCGGGGGCTGGCATGTGAGTGGAAGTCTGCTTGTCTCCTGAGGCTGTGCCCCTGGCCAGAGGATCAAATCCTGATTTGTCCCAGCCTCTTGTAATTACGAATTACCTAGACAGGAAGATTTTACAGTCTGGACCGTGGACCAGCAGCAGCAGCTGCCGCCGCCTCCCTGGGAGCTTGTTAGAAACCCACATTGTCAGGGTGCCTGGGTGGCTCAGTCGGTTAAACATCTGACTCTTGTTATCAGCTCAGGTCCTGGGATCAAGACCCTTCATCCGGCTCTGTGCTCAGGGCAGAGTCTGCTTGTCTCTCTCCCTCCCCCCACTTGCTCTTGTTCTCTCAAATAAATAATAAAATTAAATCTTAAAAGAAAAGAAAAGAAAAAGAAAAGCACATTGTCAGGCTCTCTGCCCTGGACCTGCTGAATCAGGAACTCTGGGGGTAGGGCCCAGTGCCCTCCAGAGGTTTTCTGTGCTGACTCCAGTTTGAGAACCCCTGCTTTGTCAACCCTGGGGATCACATCGAAGCACGGAATTGCCTAACTGAATCAGGTCAAAAGGGCACGTCAGATCCCAGATGGGACCTAAAGCTTCAGCCCCAGGTGGCCTATAGCCTGTGGCTCTTTGGTCTTAAATGGCTTCCTCGTCTCTGATTCCGGAGACTTTGGGAACCGACTCACTGTTTGAGTAACACAGATAAGTTTCTTCTGGTGGGGCTGGTGTTTGTATTTGGGATTCCTTCAGAAATGGTGTGCTTGGGGCACCTGGATGGCTCAGTGGGTTAAGCCTCTGCCTTCGGCTCAGGTCATGATCTCAGGGTCCTGGGATCGAGCCCCGCATTGGGCTCTTTGCTCCGCGGGGAGACTGCTTCCCCCTCTCTCTCTGCCTGCCTCTCTGACTACTTGTGATCTCTCTGTCAAGTGAATAAATAAAATATAAAAAAAAAAAAACAAAAAAAACATATATATATGGTGTGCTCCAGAGACTCAGTCAGGACTTGCTAGAAGGTTCCATGTCCCAAGTTCCATGTCCAAGTCAACCATGGAGATGAGAAGACTCTGAGGCAGGGTTCCCAGCCCTGAGGAGCACATGTTCCCTTTGGGGGAAAGATATCCAAGAGGCAGTGGTGTCACCAAAAACCCTTAGAGGCCACAGAACCCTGGGCTGAAATCCCAGCTCTGCCTCTTGTGAGCTGAGTGACCTACCTGAGCCTCAGTTTCTCATCTGTACAATGGAGAGAATAACACCCACCTTACAAAATTATGAGCATTTGAAATTCCACATTACAAGCTCTGGAAGCTAACGAAGTGTCATTGTTAGTGCTTGAAACCATCGTAGACCCCAAGATTTTATTTTATTTTTTAAAACTTTAATTCCAGTAGAGTTAACAAAGAGTGTTAGTTTGAGGTATACAACATAGTGATTCGATAATTCTATATGTTACTCTGTGCTCCCTATGATAAATGTACTCTTTCATCCCCATCACCTACTTCACCCTTCCCCCTCCCCTGGACCCCAGGCTAAGAAATCAGGTTGTCCTCTTTGATGGCAGAGGCCCTATCTTCTTTGGGGCGGGGTGGCGGGAGATCGCTACAGCACCTGGCATACAGCAGACACACAATAAATGCTTGCTGAATGAAGAAATGAAAACATGTTGCACACCCCAGATGGTGGACATTTGGGGGAGAGTATTGGGCTCCTGTGGCCCAGGGCAGGGGTCTCTCGAGGTGAGGAAGGAGAAATTTTCTCCAGAGATGATGCATTTGTGAAGTTTCTCCAGGACAAGCTCTCACCACAGATAGATCCCCTGGTCTGTATCAGGCCTGGGGAGCAAACCTTGGCTTGGCAGGTAGCTGACGCTCACTGAGCATTCAGTCACTGAATGAATTAATCATGGTTTGAATGGGAGGGGGGCAGTGAGTAGGAACCAGAAGACATTTTAGGTAGTCTTTGTGTTTTCCAAAGGAGAAACCGAGGGCACCCAGAGGACAATCCAGTTGCCTTGAGACACATATGCATAGAAGGAGCTTGAAAGGTTGTGGGGGAGGAGGTAGGAGAGTGAAAGACACTTGAATCTGAATCCTCACCTGGTGATTGCACCGGGCGTCAGTCCTGAGCCTCTTCTACCTTCGCAGCCACCAGGACCAGCTATGTCATTTGCAGGGCCTCCTGGAAAATGTGGATGCTTCCTGTCCAGTAATTGCCAAAACTTTCAAGATGGCGGCCATAAACCAAGGGTGAGATCCCATGGGACCACACGGAGCACGTGCCCAGGGAGAGGGCCCTGTGACCACTTCATTTATAGGCGCAGAAACCCCAGCTCGGACAGGCTGCACATTTTACCTGGGCTACCCCATCTGTCCTCGGGTGCCCAGATTCGAACCCACGGACCTTAGCAGTCATCAAGTCTGCTCCTTCATTGTGCTGACCTGTCCCTGAGCACCCCGGGGGGCTGAGCGTCTGAGTGCTCTGACTTGCTGTCTGGCACTCTGGGCTGGGAGGAGAGGAGCTTCCCTGTCCCCGCACCCCCCCCAGGGACCTGACTGCTCCCCTGCTTCCCTCTCCCTCCCAGGACGGAAGGAGACAGACCTCCCTCTGCCTCCCCTAGGGGAAGATTTATTCCTGGGAGTGTGTGGGTGGATGCGTGTTTGTGAGGGAGCTGTTTGTCTAAATTTAAAGCCATCATGCCAGCAACAGCCTATGAATGTGGAGACTGGTGAGGTCTCTCCTTAAGAAGAATCAGGAATAATTTGAAGGAGCAGATGCCCCCCCCTCCTTCTGACTTCTGCCCCAGGCAGGCCCCAACCCTCTGGCAGCAGGGGGTTGTAAAAGGAGATGGGAATGAAGGAGAGCACTGGTGGTTGAGCGCTGGCTGATAAATGGAAGGGCTGAATCACTTTATCGTTCACCTGAAGCTAGTGTAACACCATATATTCACTCACTGGAATGATCATTGCAGGTAAGACACAGCTGCTGGGGCCAGACGCCCGTGGGAGACCTCGAGAAGCGACCTGTGTGTGCCCGTTTTACAAGCTGGAAAAACAGAGCCTCAGAGACAGGCCATGCTCTACTGAAGTCTTAGGTTAGGCAGAGATGGCTAAAGTAGGATTTCAATGATGCCAGTACTTTCCAGAAACCCTGTGCTCTCATCCAAGCCTCGGCTACCTGCTGGACTCAAACATGAAGTTAGCAACGGTTGTGATTGTTGAGACCCAGCAATGTGCCTGGCCCTGTGCTACAAAGTAGTTTATGTGCATTCCTGGAGCAAATCCTTTTTTTTTTTTTTTTAATTAATTTATTTTTTTTTAATTTTTTATTTTTTATAAACATATATTTTTAGTCCCCAGGGGTACAGGTCTGTGAATCATCAGGTTTACACACTTCACAGCACTCACCAAAGCACATACCCTCCCCAATGTCGATAATCCCACCCCCTTCTCCCAAACCCCCTCCCCCCAGCAACCCTCAGTTTGTTTTAAAATTTATTTTTTTAAAGGAAGACTTCACACTCAGTGTGCAACGCAACACAGGGCTTGAACTCACAACCCTGAGACCAAGACCTGAGCTAAGATCAAAAGTCAGATGCTTGACCAGCTGACCCACCCAGGGGGCCCCTTGGACAAATGCTTTAAAACAACCCATGAAGTGGGGCCACCATCCTTATCCCATTTTATGGATGAGAAGTCTGCAGCCAGGGGAGGTAAATGGCCTCCTCTCCTGCTCAGTGCTGGTGATGAAGCCAAGAACCTAACTCAAGTCTCCATGTACTCTCCATCTCTTTCTTTAAGCCATAGCCAGTAGGGTAAGAAAAAAAAGACGGGCAAAATGAAAAAAAAAAAAAATCCCTCTTACACCTACCCTGTGAGAGGTAATGTCTTTATGTACATTGGTGAGTTTCCATCCAGCTGTTTTTCTCTGCCGAAGGGGACAGTCTTGCTCCAGGCGGCTGACCTTCGGTGTTCCGTAATTGCTGAGCAATTTAGAGATGCCTGGAAATCTATAATTCATGCGCTCGTCTTTCATCCTGGTCACTGGAAGGCAGCGAGGCATGGCTATCACCCGGGGAGAATTTCAACCTTGACACAGGAGGAGATGGGATCTTAAGGGCTCAGAGCAGAATTTCAGAATCTCAGACCCTGCCAACATTGAAACGGACCCCAGTATCCCAGCACAGAGCGCTAGGCGTCAGGGATGCTGGTGTTGGAGCTTTTGATCTCTCTGATGACAGAGCAGTGGGGGGAAATCTTAGAACTGAGCTGTAGAAATGATTTCACTCTGTGCATCTGGAGCCAGAGGGGCTCAGAGGGGTGTTCTGGTCCATTCCTCTGTTCTTTTGGTAATCCCAGGGCACAAGGGGCCGTGTTTGGTCCCAATGAGAAGCTTTGGTTTCTGGCTTTAGGTGTAACCCTAAGCATATCTGGGTGTCACCCAGGGTCTGCTGTCTGTCATCCAGGAGTCAGGTTGGAGGCTTCCTTTCATGTGCCGTTAATGGGGATGGAGAAGCCGGAGTGAGTCCGTATACATGCGTGCTGTGAGGGAGGGTGACAGGCTTGGGGGTGTCCGTGTTCATGCATGCATGTGTCTCTTCTTGATGACATCCAGATGGCGAAACAGGGGGCTGAGGTATTGTCCGTTTTCGGCAGTGGTTACCTTCGTGGGAGGGGACATCTCTGTCAGATGCCAGCAGATCTCTCTGGGCCACCAAAGTCCACACTGAAGTCCCCAGACCCCTGTGCCTTCTAGAAGGGGCTCCTTTCCCTCACTCCCAGCTGAGGGGTCTCAGAAGGGGCACCAGCTGCCTGCGCACACTCTCTGGAGAAAGCCCTTCTGGCCTGGAGCCTTTGGGATCAGCACACTCGCCACAAAGAGGTCCAAGGGGTCAGAGGTTGGTGGTCTCGGAGGTCGGTGCTGCAGCCAGAGGCAATGTCACAGGGATGTTGTGATTAAGGTTCTGGGGTTGGACAGGCCAGGGGTCAGGTCTTGCTCTGCTCTACTCACCAGCTTGGCCTTCTGCCCAGGTGACTGGCCTCCCCCGCCACCCACCCTGACTGGCTCAGCTGTAAGGTGAGAATAAACCCAACCTGCGGAATAGAGCCAGGGGAGAGAAGCAGTGACGTGGTGTAAGTGGAAGGGTCTGGCACACAGTAGGTGCTATAAACAGCAATTTATACATTGTTCTTTTCCCCCAGGGAGGGCATCACGGCTTTCAGCAGGGATCTAGGAGGTCTGGGTAGAGTCACTGGCTGACTCCACCTTCCCCTTTGGGTCAGTGAGGAAAGTGGCCTGGGGATTGTGAAGGGTCCTTTCTCCAGCTCTGATGGGCTGAGCGCCTACCTCTCGGTTCTGCTCTAAGAACATAGGGGTCAGTGCACTGGGAGGGGAGAGAGCTTGAATGTGAGCAGCTGGGCTGGGGGCTCAGAGACTCCCTCCCCCCAACAGACAGACCCCTACATACACATCTGCACATGCATACATGGACCTCTACACTTACACACACACAACCATACATACAAACATGCATACACTTACACACGCACACCTACAGACACACACATACCTACATACCCATCTGCACCTGTGTACATAGACCTCCACAGACACACCCACACACGCACACACCTACGTACATGCACACCCACACCTGCACACACACACAAACACGTAGATACAGACATACATACACACACCTACACAGACATATATGCCAACCCATACGTAGATACGCATGTACAAACATACTTACACCTACACAGACAGACAGACACACACACACCCCTATATGGACACATGAACACACATCTCACACATGCACACATATACATATGAGCTTGGGCAGAAAGATGGGGCTGAGGGATTTGGGGGTGGGAGCAAAGGTTCTTGCCAGGGAACCCCCTGGTGAAAACCCCTCTCCATGGGGCGCCTGGGTGGCTCAGTGGGTTAAGCCTCTGCCTTTGGCTCAGGTCATGAACTCAGGGTCCTGGGATCGAGCCCCGCTTCGGGCTCTTTGCTCAGCGGGGAGCCTGCTTCCCCTTCTCTCTCTGTCCGCGTCTCTGACAACTTGTGATCTCTCTCCCTTTGTCAAATAAATAAATAAAATCTTAAAAAAGAAAAAAGAAAGAAAAGAAAACCTCTCCTGGGAGTAGTTGCTCATGGGAGCTGTCCCTGGTCCTAAATGAGAGTGTAATCCACCTTGGCCAGCTGGGAGCCAGTAAGTGTCCATGGATGGACTCGTGGTGGTGGCAGGGGGAGAGGCATGAGCACGGGGAAGAAAGTCGTAGGGCCTCAGGCTTGGTCTGGGAACTGGTGCTATCTGGCCTGGCTGTGTGACCCTGGGAACCCTTGAACCTCTCTGAGCCTCAGGTTCCTCATCTGGAAACTCTCAGACTTATTCTCACAACTTCTAAGGACCCTTTGACTCTATGATTCTATGTTGGCGTAAAAACAATAGTAATAACGATGGGAATAGCTAAAACTTAATGAAGCTTTACTTGGGTTCAGGTTTTGCACATGGATGAGGGTTCTCTGGGCCTCAGTTTCCTCTTCTGTAAAAGGAGACTGTTTTTCAAGGCCAATGATTTCCAGACTTCCTTCCAGCCCTTTGTCACCTGCTCTGAGGAACTTGCTAAGAGAGTAGGGGCACGGGGGTGGTCTTTGAATTCTGGGGTAGGAAGGCCCTATGCCTTTCTCTGCTGTGATCGCCACAGGAGAGTGTGATCTCAGCCTCCATTGCTGAGAAAGGACCCAATAGTAAATATTTTGGGCTTTGAGGGGGTCACATGGGGTCTGCTGCTGCTTATCCTTCTTCATAATCCTTTAAAAATACAAAAGCCATTCTTACCTCTAGGACTGACAAAAACAGGCCAAGAGCCAGTTTGACCCGAGGTCACAGTTGGCCAACCCTGATAGTGACAAATGTTCTCACTTCTTCTAAGGGCTTGGCATCTCACACGGTCAGATCAAACGCCGAGCCTGCCCTTGTGGCCTGAGCTTTCCCCTGAGCCCCACCTAGAAAGAAACTCCCCAGCCACCACTGATCGCTTGGCCACTTCCCAGCTCCACCACTAAACAAACATTTCTCCGCTCCAGTCCCAGCTCAGGGTCACAGAGTCGGCACCATCCCCTAGGATAAAAAGGGTCCTCCCAAGTGCCCTCTGCCACTCCTCGTGGTTCCTTTTGGGAGACAGGTGTGGCTCACGCCACAGTTCCCACAGGCCCCTGGGTGCTGGGGTCCATGCCCCAGCGCCTGGCCCCTGTCCTGCCTGCTCGGACCCTGCCCACCTGCTCCTAGGATGTGCTGGGCCTCTTCCCACCTCCTACTCTGCACTGTGTCCCCTCTGCCTGGGACAGCCTTGCCCCGGATCTTTCCACGGTCACCCCCTTTCTCATTGATCAGCTCTCCGCTCCAATGCCACCTGATTCTCAGCGAATCCTTCTGCAACAATGCTACCCAGAATGTCTCTCCCCTGCTCTTCTCCATTACTAGAGCTTTCAAGCAATTTTAATGGACTTACAGCGAGAAAGACATTTTACAGTTAGGATCCAGTACACACACACACACACACACACACACAACTGAAGCAAAAGGTTCACAAGATAGTTCTTCTCCCTGGCTGCATGTCAAGCCGTAACCGTTTGCTCTGTTCCTTCCCCCTGTCTTCTTCCCTCCCCGCCCCTCCCCTCCTTTCTACTCCCTTCCCGCCTTCCTCCCTAGTCTCTGATACCCCCTGTAGGTCTGCCCCTGTGGGTAAACATTCTGCCCAGAATCACCAGAGCCATCCATTATCTCCCCCAGACAATTAGCAACCTATTAAGAAACTGTATGCAAATGTGCCCTAATTGACCTGCGACAGAGCAGCTCCTGGAGGAGAAGGACGACTCCAGATGGCTTAATGATAGGAATTTAGGGCCTTTCTTTAGACGTCCCTCTTGGGGAGGAAAGTGATCTGGGCTCCAAGAAAGGCTGCCAGCTGACAGGAAAGGCCAGGGGACTGGGCGAGCTGCACCTTGGGCTGCTTTCATCAAACCCTTGGCAGGGGGAGCTGCTACTAACCCCTCTCAAGTCCCTCCCCCACTCTGTCCCTTCCTGTACCTCGGCCCCTTCTCCCAGGCTGGAGTTTTAAGGGCTTATGGACATCCGCTCTGGTGGGTCCCGCCTTTTCAGGTGTAGGATTGCAATCCCTCCTTTTAACAGATTTTTACTTTCTTAAAGCAGTTTTAGGTTCACAGCAAAATGGAGCAGAAAGTACAGAGATGGCCTGGAGGCCTCCTGCCCGACTCCTGCGCAGGCGCCCCCACCACCAATGTCCTGCAGCTGAGTGGGACATTTGTTACAGTGGGTGGATCTACGCTGACACGTCACTGTCACCCAGGGGCCACAGTTTATGTTCGGGCTCACTGGATTTGGACAAATTTGGACAAATCTATAATGACCTGTATCTGCTGCTCTGGTATCACATAGAATACTGCCCTGCCCCCCAAATCCTCTGTGTTCCTCCCTATTCTTCCTTCCCTCCTCCCCTGCACCCCTCGGCAACCACTGATTTTTTGACTGTCTCTCTAGTGTTGCCTTTTCTAGAATGTCCTGTGGTCAGAATTGTACATAACATAGCCTCTTTGGGTTGGCTTCTTTAACTTTGTAAGATGGATTGAAGCTTCTGCCATATCTTTTCATGGCTTGAGAGCTCTTTTCTTCTTAGCACTAAGGTACATTCCATTGTCCAGGTGTACTACGGTTTAGGTATCCATACTGAAGAACATCCTGGTGGACTCCACATTGTCCCGGTTATGAATAAAGCTGCCGTAAGCCTCTGTGAGCAGGTTTTGGTGTGAACCTGTGTGCTCAGCTCCTTCGGGTGAATACCAGGGAGCATGAGTGCTGCATCACATGGTTAGAGTATGTTCAGTTTTGTAAGGCTGCCCTTTGAACCCTACCCCCGGCAAACTCTTATTGAGTCCCTGCTGTATACACAGCCCCACAGAAAGTGAAGTGCCCACATCTTCTCATTCAGCGCTGATTCTAGGCCTTGCAGCCTGGCATGTGGCCCGCCATGAGTCAGGAACCTGAAGCTTTCTTGGCCCCTCTGTCTCTGTCTGTTTTCTTTCTTTCTCTCTTTGCGGACTAACTTTAGCTCTTTCTTTGGCTCTGTGATGACAGCTTCTCGTCCAAACAACAAGCAGAGAGTATCATGTCTCAGATCCCATCTCCACATTCTGGGGGAAGGGGGGCAAGGACAGATTGGCCAGTTTTAGATCAGAGTTCACCTGTGGTCAACAGCAATGGTGGTGGGCATGTTATGGGGTACAGACATGGCCACCGGGGCCTGGCCCCCATAAGCAGGGGCTTGGAGGTTACTCATTAGACCGACCCCCCAGAATGGGTCCTCCACACCTACTGTGGGTGGTCAAGACTCATCACAACAGCTCATTGAATCTTTATCCTTTTCTAAGATGAAGTCTGGACCAACGGTATTGGTCATGAGAAGGGGGGAGATGGTTTGTTGAGTTGGCCAATGTTGGGACGTAGTATGACCATCTTTTGAGAAATTGTTGTGTCCATCTTGGTGGAATGTGGGGTCCGGAGCCAGGCTCCACCACTGCCTAGCTGTGTGATCTTGCACAGATGCTGTAACCTCTCTAAACCTCAGCTTTCTCATCTGTAAAATGGGGCTAACCAATGAGACCTTTCTTTTAGGAGGGTTAAAAGTGCCTGACACATAGTAGGTGCTCAATGAACAAGAGGGCGTGCAATTATTACAGTATTCTGTCTTTGACACACTTTAGCTTGTCTTTCCAGTGAGACAGGGTTGATTGGCCACATCTTCGAGGTGAGGAAACTGAGTCTTGTAGAGGCAGGCCACTTGCCAGAAAATCCCACAGCCACCATATGGCTGACATGGGGTCAAACCAGAAATGGCTGCCTCTGGATCAGATCCTTCTCCATGGTTCTCCTCTGCTGGTTTCTACTCACTGTGGCCCCAGCCTGATTCTCTGCAACAAGTGAAGAAGGCCATAAAATTTGCTGGTGGAGCAAGAGGCACTAGAGTCATTACCCAGGGAAACAAAATTTTAATATTTATTTTTAATGGGCACCATATGCTCCTTTTGATTTTTTTATTTAATTACATCATGGCAGATGGCTGGGTGTTAAAGGCCATTAAGCTAATGGCACTTTGCCTTCTCATTTATTTTCCTGAGTTTTGGGAAAGATGAATGATAATGGACACGGATGGCGAGCTGTGGATGCTGGGTGGTGGCGGGTGAGTCCCGTCCTAGGAACAGAAGGAAGGAAGTGCGGGGGCTCCAGGACTCTTCCTGGAGGCCACGTGAGCATGCAGAAGGCACAGGCTGATTTTAGGATCCTGCAGCAAGGTTCTCCCCCTGTGGGCACACACATAAATGTGTGCAATCTGGGACACCATAATCCCACATTTCAGGTCCCCAAAGCAAGTCTGTATGTACTGAAGTGCCCATTGTACCTTTGCACAGAGCAGCCAGGAACTGGGGAGATCCAACACGGCAGGTCCATCATGGACCCAGTGGCATCATTATATGGCGGACACCCATGAGGGGAAGGGTATGTCCTACCAGGGTGTCCACACACCATGGAGGGGTATAAAGTTCTTCCCCAGGTTCATTGGGTTAAGAAAACTCTAGATTCTTGGAGCACCAGGGTGGCTCAGTCATGAAGCATCTGCCTTCGGCTCAGGTCATGATCCCAGGGTCCTGGTATAGAATCCCACATTGGGCTCCTTACTCAGCAGGGAGCCTGTTTCCCCCTCTACCTGCCACCCTCCTCCCATTTATGTTCTCTCTTTAATAAATAAATAACATCTTTAAAAAAAAAAAGAAAGAAAGAAAATTCTAGATTCCTAAAGACCATGAGTGAAAACCACGAGACTGGCATATAATTTATAATAACATTTTGGGGGCTATTTCATGACTTCCTTCATTTGCTAAATGGCTGGTCCAGGAGCAGGAAGGATGAGAAAGAAGAACTTTTTTTTTTTTTTTTTTTAGATTTTAGTTATTTATTTGACAGACAGAGATCGCAAGTGGGCAGAGAGGCAGGCAGAGAGAGGGGGAAGCAGGCTCCTCGCCAAGCAGAGACCCCAATGCGGGACTCAATCCCAGGACCCTGGGATCGTGACCCGAGCCGAAGGCAGAGGCTTTAACCCACCAAGCCACCCAGAAGCCCCAGAACTTTTTTTTTTTTTAAGTTTTTATTTATTTGTCAGAGAGAGCGAGCGAGAGCGAGCACAGGCAGACAGAGTGGAAGGCAGAGTCAGACGGAGAAGCAGGCTCCCTGCGGAGCAAGGAGCCCGATATGGGACTCGATCCCAGGATGCTGGGATCATGACCTGAGCCGAAGGCAGCTGCTTAACCAACTGAGCCACCCAGGCGTCCCGAAGCCCCAGAACTTTTTAATTAGGCTCCCTAGAGAAGTGTTTGAGGGATGGTTTTCCATGTCTCCAAGCTCAGGAAGAACCTTTGCATTGAGGCTGGGATTCCCCAAGGGGGGAATAGGTAAGGGGAAGCTGGCTGTTCTGGTGATCTACTTGGTGGTAGCATAGCACAAATTTGAGATCTAGACAGTTGGGCACTTGGATTCATGCTCTGTGTCTTGCAAGCTATGTGTTTGGGCAAATCACTTCATCTCTGTGAGCCTTGGCTTTCCTCATCTATAAAATGGGTATAATTATAATGACATCTCATTATTGAGTGGTCCTATGTTGCCTTCCAGGAATCTGGACAAAGATCTACATACACGAGATTAATCGTAGGGTTACTTATTTATAAGGGAGGAAAACTGGCAGTTTCCTCCAGGGAGAGTGAGGGAGGTTGTAAAAACTGACCACCTGACAGTTACCCCATCCCAGGGTAGATGGAGCCAGGGGTGGGGGTGTTGACTCACAAGCTCCTGCCATTGCTTCCAAATGGCTTTTGGGAGTTAACTCCCCGGGAAGGACACATACAGTATCCATGAAAGACCTATCAGATTGGCAAAACTGCAAAAGGCTGACAATGTTGAGTGTTGATGCTGATTTGGAGCAACAAGAAAGCCCATACTCCAACTGGGGGGGAGGGGGGCTTGGAGCACGGGTATCAGGAGATGACAGGTTCAAGTGTTTGCAGCAGCCGGTGAGGGAGTTTCATTCTACCCCAGCCATACAAGCTAGAATTAATGACACAGAAGCTCTGTGCAGGAAAATGGGGTCTTCCTGGAAAACAAAACAAAACAAAACAAAAACGGGTGCTGAGCAGGCAAAACCACATACATGATCTACAAATCATTACAGTAAGAGGTAACACATAGGTGACACTTGGGTACATGAACTCATTTGGTTCTCCCCCGGATCCTATCAGAAAAGTACTATTATTTCCCCCATTCTAGGGATGGAGAAACTGAGGAACAGAGAGATTAATAACCACCTAAAAGAGTCCTCGAAGGGATTAAATGGCCCAGTGGGAATAAGGTGCTTGGCATAGTGCCTGACACAAAGTGAATCCCTAGCAAATACTGGTGATTTCTGGCTAATACTGTTATCATTAGGCTAAGACTAAAATTCTGTCTCTGGTCTCCCAGCTTCTTGGAGAGCCCCGGCAGCATCTCCTACTCAGAGTGTGAAGAAATCACAACCTGGGAGCTCTTTCTTGGCTCCCAAGCTTGGATCGACTGATGGGTCAGCTGGTCCCTGGGCGGGTGCCCTCAAGTCAAGTTCACAGGGCTGGAGAGAGAGAGGGAGTGCCCCCTGCCTAGGCTCATGGGTTTCCAGCGGGATCTGCCTGCCCCCCAAATCTGGAGAGGCAGCTCTACACACCCCCCAGGGGAGGGAGCTGTGGGCAGCTGAACCTCCCATTTTCCTTCCCCGCAGGGCAGCTCTGCCCCGCCAGTCATTTTCTTGGCAGCTTGGCACCAGAGGTTCATTCGGTGCTAAAAATAGGCTGTGTTTAGACACTCTGAGACTCCAGCTGGAAACACGAGCTGCAGTAACCAAGTGCTGCCGTTCTTGCAAAGGCAGCCACTTGCCCTCCCCCTTGTGGAAACTCACACTGGCCCCGGGGAAGGAAGGCAGGGTAGGCATGAGGTCATCCACCACATTCAGTAGATGGGGAAACTGAGGCTCAGAGTGTGCTCATGCAGAACAGAGACGGATCGAGCCTAAGAGCTCATGGCGAGCACTAGCTCCAGCCCTTGGTGGGCTGTCCCATTAGGCCTTTCCGGGACCCCAAGAAGAAAACTCTATGGTTGACCCCTTTCAGAAAAAGAAAATCGCAACTCAACAGAGGTGAGGGTACGTGCCCAGGTCTCACGCCTGTAAGCAACAGGAGAGAATGCTGACAGGGTTGTGGTTTCCAACACATAATGGGCCAATGAAGACCGAGATGTGAGGCCCCCACGTACCCCCTGCCTGGGGTTGTAGATGTGTTGTCTGTGTGCTGGGGAGGACCGTCCCCTGCCTTGCGGGATTGCTGGGAGGAAGGAGTTCGTTCAAATGTGTTGCAAAGCCTTTGAAGACAGTGTCCAGCGTGTAGCAGGTGTTCCACAAATGGCATTCGCTTCATGTCCCCATTCCCTTTGGGGTCAGAATTTCTGTCTGGTGAGAGAGACAGAGAGAGGGAAAGACAGAGAGAGCAACCTGGGGATGGGGGAGTGACAGAGGGTCATGAGAGGCAGAGAAGTCTTCCGGGTTCCCTTGGGGAGGTGAGACTGTGGCTCAGTGGGGGGCCCTGAACCCCAGGACCACCCAGAGCTGAGAAACGGAAGACACTGTCTCCACAGAGTCCTGAAAATTGTTCTCTGAGGCTCTCCAGTGTCTGGTGACAGGGTTTAGGTTTAAGCCCCCAGGGGAGGTCATTCCCCTGACTCTTTTCACTCATGTCCTGTACGTCTTGGGGACTGCCTGTGCTCCAGATGTTGGGGCTCACTTGGAGAGAGAACAGACAGGATGCTACCACCTCTGTGGAGAGCCCAGCTTCCGGGGTGCCCTCCCTCAGCCCTGGCAGGTGTGTGGGTGGCTCAAGTCAGCCCCACACAGCCCCAGCCCCCTGGAAGGAGTCCCCCTCCTCACAGTCCCTTCCCGGCTGGGCCGCCTTCACTCCCCACATCACCAGTGCCTCCATCTCTTTTTGTTCCCTGCCAGCTTCTAATGAGCTCATTATCCTCTTAAAACCCATTTGGCACCCACTTAGAGAAAAGATGTGTTGAAATAGAAAAGAACGAGAAGGGAACAACAAAAAAGGACTAGACCCAGAAATATCTTCAGAGAGACAAAAAGCCACAGGGAACACAACAGCCAGAATCTCTGTCGTCTCCACAGCAGCAAATGTGCTGCCGAGGCAAACGCCTTTGAAGGCAGCTCCCACGTGCCCTTACGAGGAGCGAGGAGCGGGGCGGGGACGTGCTTCCCTGGAGCGCCCATGCCAGGCCCTTGGCAACGTCTTTAAATGCAGTCCTGCCAGCTGTGTATCTTTGGGGAGGTGTCAAGATTCTTATGCCCACTTCACAGGCCGGGCTTTTCAGCCGGTGAGAACAGGTGTCTTGACCCATGTCATGCCACAGGTGGGTGGAAGAGGCAGGTTCTGAACCCAGGTCAGTTCACCTCCAGAGCCCAGGCTCTTGCCTGTCTGCTTCGGGAAGGGCTGGTGTTCCACCTGCCCATCCCCATGCTGGCTGCTGGCTGGGTCTCATCCTGGCCCAGCTGCAGAAACATCTGGCCCGTGTGTGATCTGTGCGGAATACCATGGGTCATCCCCCACTGCCTGGGGGCTGGAGGCTTTCAGGTTGATTAAGAAATCGGTCTTTCTAGATTGTTGGTGTGACCACAAAATTTCACTGACTCCCCACGCAAGCCATTAGAACCCCAACCAGACTCTTGCACTTGCCTTCAAGGCTTGCTGTATCTGTGTGGCCCTGGATAGATTCCTTAATCTCTCTGAGCCTCACTTATCTCCTCTGTGAAACGGCTACTATTCTCTCTCCTAGGATTGGTGTGGGGATTGAGTCAGAGTCCATACGTGTTCAGAGCAATGTCTGCACATAACAAGTGCCCAGGAGACATTAGCTATTCATGTTATTGCTGTTGCTTGTCTTCTACGTACCTCTCCAGCAGGATTTATCACTATCTAGTACAGCCGTTTGGGGTGATGGTTGATTCGGTTGTTGTCCCCCTCAGTAGACTCTGAATTCTCTGAAAGCGGGACCCTGGACGATTTATTCCCAAGCACACACAGTAGGCGAGCAACACACGTGTTTGAATGAGTGAGGAACAGGCAGGTGGCCGGATGGGGGGAGAGCTGTGTAAATGAATGGGGTGCTGTAGTTCGGATGGATGGAGACACAAATGGGGGGTGGGTGGATGGACTGAGTTGTGGGCGATGGATGGATGGATGGATGGATGGATGGAATGATGGATGGATTAAAGGATGATGGGCAGATAGATGGATCAATGGATAAACAGGTAGTTTGATTCCACAAAAGCATGGATTTGGGGCTGTTTTGTTTCTTGATCTATTCCAAGTGCTTTGAACAATCACTGGTGCCCAGTACGTGCTTAGTACTCCGTCCCGGAATGAATAGGATGGCATAGGGAGGACTGATGGAATCTACTTCGAACCACAGTTAAACTCCCATGTTGCTCTGAACTGGAGAGGAGCGGTTACCCCTCTGATCTTCCCTTGGCGGCCAGTTAATCCTGGACATTGGCCAAGATGGTCCCAAGGCCCCCTGCTGGTGAGAATATGAAATCGCATTGGCCAAAAGGCATATTCTGTTTCCTAATTTATATTCTGTTTTCCTCTTGACTAATGATCCTTAACGTTTACTCATAAAGCAGTGCCCTCAGCCCTCTGTGCCCATCACCATTTTCTGAGGGCACCTTGTTATACCTGTAGGTTTCCCCTTCTATCAAATTCTGGTTGGAGAGGTCCAGAATCTTCATACTTGACCAGGCTCTCAGGTGATTATGAATCAGGGGCTCTTGGACCACGCTCTGAGGACCCCCTGTCAAATTAATGAGTCACTGGTCACCGGGAGGCAGTGGAGATGGGCTACTGCCTCAGGGTCTCTCTCCCAATCCCCCCCGGTACCCAGTCTGGGTGGGAAAAAAAACAAGTCATAAAAGCAGTGGTTACGAGCTGTGGTTTTGCCTTTGGACTGTCCTGGGTTGAAGTCCCAGCTCCACCACTCATTGGCTACGTGGCCTCAGTTTCCTAATCTGTAAAGTGAGGAAATGGTTACCTCCCCTAGGACCACTGGGAAGAATGAATGAGTAATACACATAGAGGGCTTGGCACAAAGCTGGGCATACTATAGGTGCTAAATAAATGCAGAGCGAATGACTCTGTTGCTAAATAATCCTGATTGCCTTTTCTTCCTTGGATAGAGGAGAGAGGCTAGGGCACTGATCTCTCCTACTCTAGAATGTGAGCCCTATCAAGGAAGGGGCTTGGTCTCTCTGGTTCACAGAGTTATCTCCAGAACTTAGCACAACACCTGTTTTATAGTAGGGGATCACTAAGTATTTCCTTGGTGGGGTGGGAGTGGGGAATGAATTTGATCTGGTTCAGAATCAGCCAGGTCCAGGAGGCAGTTCAGCAAGGACCCCAGGAGGTGTTTTTCGGACCTAAAACAATTCATGAATCCGTATCTATCTGACAAACATATAGGAAATAGGGAGGTGTAAGAACTTGGGCTTGTCCAAGATAAAGCTTGTCCCAAAATATGGGCCCTGTAGGAGTCAAGCCCCCAGATTCCCAGTTTGGTTTGAAGAAAAAGGGAGGGATTCTAGAAGACCCGGTCATGCTGCATGCTTCAGGACATGGTTTCCTCACTTCTCTGGGCCTCTACATCCCCCTTGAGAAGGTTTCAGGGAACCTTTGAGGGTCTCTGTGAGCGAGCTTCTTAAATCTGTGTTCGTGCTGCTTTGCAGGTCACAGCTTCAAGCCTTAATGCTTAAGCTGATGGAAGCCCGCCCGCTTCTGATGGAAGCCCGCCCGCTTCTGTTTCCATGAGGTGGACACGCTGAGCTTGGCTCCCAGCTGCAGAAGGGACCAGAAAACTGCCCTGAGTGAAATCATCCAGCCCTGACAGGCCTGAGGAGCCGGGAAGAGGCGAGAAGTGAGCTGGCAGATTTCTCCTGCAATTGCTGTGGTCAAAGTTCTTCGGGAACTCTCCGTGACAAAGAACAAGATGTAGGAAAATGGGACCAGCTCCTGGATGTTGTGCCTCTTTTGTGGCCCAGAGAAGCTCGCCTTGACCACAGGAGAGTCCTGTTCTCTTGGTCTCGGCCAAGTGCCAGTCTTGGCCTTCTGCTCTGGTTTTGGCCATCACTTTCACGGAGGAAAGAAGACTGCAGACCCCCAGGGATTCCATCCCTAAGGGAAGCTTGGGAAACGCAGCCCCCTCCTTCCCCTTCCTGAACCCCTGACCTACCAGCTGAACTCCCAGCGAGCCAGTCCGGAATGAGCCTGCTATGGCCAAGCTCTGGTTCAAATTCCAGCGGTATTTCCGCAGGAAGCCCGTGCGTTTCTTTACCTTCTTGGTGCTCTACCTGACGGCCGGGAGCCTGGTCTTCCTGCACTCTGGCTTTGTGGGCCAGCCGGCCGTCTCCCAGAACCAGGCCAGCCCTGCCGCGGGGGTCCCGGCTGAGGGCGCCGAGCTGCCCTTCTTGGGTGACCTGCATCTGGGCAGAGGTTTCCGGGACACAGGCGAAGCCTCCAGCATCGCCCGCCGTTACGGACCCTGGTTCAAGGGCAAGGACGGGAGTGAGAGGACCAAGCTGGGTGACTACGGTGGAGCCTGGAGCCGAGCCCTCAAGGGGAGGATCATCCGGGAGAAGGAGGAGGAACGAGGTAAGGGGTAGACAGGGATGGTGGCCAAGCAGAAGGGAGGGGATTGGAAGAATATACCAAGAGCCACCAGGTCTCAGCATATAATAGGAGCCAGCTGCGATACAGTCACTGCTATCCATGCTGGGGCGGTGCTGTAACCCGCATTTTAGAAGCTCAGAGATTAAGTAACTTGCCCAAGGTCACACAGCTTGTTAACAGCCAAGCATGGATTAGGATCCTGCAACCATTAGAGTTCAAAGCTAACTCTTCCGTCTTGTTAAATAACACATGAGAATGAAGCAGCATCTATTGAGCACCTACTGTGTTCCTGGGACTTTTCTAAGCCCTCTACGTGTATTAAAGTGTTCCTACGATTCCACATGGATGGTGCTGTTATTCCCATTTTAGGGATGGGGAAACAGGCACCACAAGCCCAGGCCTGTGTAGCTGTTAAGCGGTAGAGCTACTGCTCTACCGCATGCCTCACTGGATCTCTTGGTGATGGCTCCCGGAGGACATCATTGCCCTGGGCACATGTCCTTGCATTTTCCTAGCCTTTCAGTCAAAAAGGGCTCTTCTTTGTGAGTGCAGTACCTTATCTGATTTCTACCCCACCCCATGGACTTGAGCAAGAACCATGATCCTACAACCAGGTTACACTTTGGGAAACTGAGGCTTGGTGAAGGGGGACCCTTGCCCAAGGCTGGAGAGCGGTAGAGTTGAAATCAAACCCAACTGGTCTGAATGCTTGGTCCCCTGACAGTCTCCCGAAGTGGACCAATGTCTCCCCAGCAGCTGGCTGGTGTGTGGGGGAGGAGCTCGCAACCCCGCCAGTCCGGAGATGAACACAAACGCACGTTTTGGGAGTCCGGACCAGATGGTTTGGGAAGATCCAGCACCAATCAGGACAGAAGGAAATCCTCCCCAGCCTTTGTGTTTCCTGCCACATGTCACACTTCCGCTGTGATTCAGCGCCTAGAAAACCCCTTCTCTCTCCACGGAGGGAAGCAGGATTAGTGGTGGGACTGCCCCGCCCCCATCCCCTGCAAACACGTTCCCCTGCTTCTGTCCCACCCCATACCTGGCTCAGGAGCCAGCCAGGAGACCCCACCATCCTGCCCCAGGGATTTCCTAGAAGCTGCCTCTTCAAGAACACTGCGTTCACAGGGAGGTGAAGGAGAAGGTGGGAGGTGGCAGAACAGATTGGGGGACTTGGATTTGTATTCCACTTCTGTCCCAGCCGGCCATGTGGCTAGGCACATGGCTTTACCTTCTCATGCTTCAGTTTCGTCATTTGTAAAGTAGGGACAGGAACCCCACCCGCCTGGGCTTTTCCTGAGAGCTCACTGAGACAGTGGTTGTAAAAGCACTTGGCACATAGTGGTTCTTAAAGGTGGCCAGGAAACTCTCGTGGATCTGCCTGGGGGAAGAGACCCCATCCTGTAGGCACGGGAGAGGTATGAGGTGCTGCACTGATGGAGAAATCAGGAAGTGGCTACTCTTTCCTTCCCCACCCACTTGGCTGTATTTCTCCCCAAGTACTCCCAACTCCTTCTGGTAGTTTGCAAGACCCAAAGTTTTTCACAAGCCCACATCTTAGGCTATACTGTTATTCCACTTAGGATAAAGTCCAGAGTCTCCTACTGTGGCCATCTCTCAGATCTCATCTCGTAGCACTCCTTCTGTCCCTCTTACCGCCGCACCCCACGGTCCTTCTTCCCTTTCTCTAAATGCACTAAGCCCATTCCTAACGCCTAACGCAGGGTCTTTACATGGCCATTTCCTTCTCTGTGGGATGCTTTTCCTCTGTATCTTTCCATGGCTCTATTCCTCCCTTCCTTTAGGTCCCCAGTCAAACCTCACCTTCTGGTAGAAGCCTTCCTAAGGAAAATAGCCCCACTTTGTACCTGGTCACATCCATACTCCCCGGTTATTTTTGTGACAGCACTACCAACTTACCATCACCCAAAAGCATCCTCTTGATGTCTTTGCTTACTTGTCTGTAGTCTGCCTCCCCTACTAGACTGTCAGCTCCATGAGGGCAGAGATGTTGCCAGTCCTATTCCCACCATCCCTCCCTACCCCGGGTGGGTGTTTCTGTTCATTCAGCACCTGGGACAGCACCCAGCACAGGCATGGTGCTCAGTACCGACTTGTTGAATGAATGAAAGATCAGATGGACCCGTGAATGAATAATTACCCTTCTGTCTGGAGTGCCTCTGAGGGTCAACTCTACTCTTCCTCCAGCTCTTATCTTCGCTCACCTCCAGGAAATTGTCTGTGATCCCCTGCCAGACTTGATCAAATGCTCCTCCTTCCTCTCTGGTCTTTGTCAGGGCCCTTAGGCGAATGATAATCACCTGTGCTTGTCAAGGTTCCAGACAGAATATGAATTCCTTGTGGTGCAGTTGATACAAACAACACTCACAACACCTCCCAGTTGTGAGAATGAACTCACTGCCACTACTACTAGCAGTTATTATCAGTTCTTGAACACCTACATCATGCCAACCACTGTCCGGTTTGTTTTCCGTATGTTAAAGATTTTTAGAAATTTTATGTATTAGAGAGAGAGAGAGAGAAAGAGAGCGTGTAAGAGTTGGGGGAGGGGCAGAGTGAGAGGGAGAAGCAGACTCCCTGCTGAGCAGGAAGCCCAACACAGGGCTTGATCTCAGGACCCCAAGATCACAACCCCAAGCCAAAGGCAAACACTTAAATGAAGGAGCCACCCAGGTGTCCTGTTTTTCACATAATATTTGAATGGAATGTTATATGTAAGATGCTTATCACCTCTCCTAGTTCATAATAATAGGTCACTTAATCGGTGTTGTTACTGTCTATAGTAGAAATAGTAACTACCACCTCTTGAGTGATCATTGTGGTCTAGACCATGTTGTAAGGGCTTCATGGCCTTACTTAATTATCACAACAACTCAGAAAGTTAGAAACCAACTGTTATTCTGTTTCACACATGGGAAAATCTAAAACTCAGAAACCCAGGTCACATGGGTAGACGTGAGGAACTGAGATTTGAAACAAGGTTTATTTCATTCCAAAGCTCTCAAGCCTTTTTCTATACCATGCTAACCCTTCTGCCCCTGGACATCATAGATATTTTATAAAATGTAAAGAGAGAAGAAGAGAAACTAAACAAGGAGCCGGAGCCTAGAGCTCACAGCAGGCAGTCTTCGGAATCAGGCAGTGTTATTAAGAAAACACAAATCCAGCCTGTCCTTGATTAACTTATTCAGAGTTCAGCGAGGAAAGACAACATATTAGATTAACACTAATAAAAACAAGACGCTTCTCTGACCTGACGTGGAACACATTTGGTTTTTCTCTGAAGCTGGCAAGGGCTCTACTTGATGCAGTGATGCGGGACTTGGGCTGTCAAGGATTCAGAGCCCATCCGGGGCTCGGAGGGGAAGGAGGAGCCACTCCAGGACTGGGTTGGGGCATGTCTTACTTCCGGGGTGGGGCTGTCACTTTGGATGTACCACGCCCACCTTGTGGGCTCCTTTAACCTCCCCCAGCCCTGGAAGAGCCTGTGCTCTGAGCTGCCAAGTCAGGGTCCGCCTGCCAGTTCTGTAGCTTGCTGACTGTGCAGCTTTGGGCAGGTCTCTCCACCTCTCTGAGCCTCCGTTTCCTCTTGTGGCTAAGAAGTACATAACAGCAGCAGGCTATCCTGCAGATTACCTAAGACGAATCGATTGTGGGCTAAGTGCCAGGCGTGCTTCCAAGCACCTTGTACCTGTTCCATCCCACAATCTTCATAGCAACCCAGCAAGGTGCACGCTGTTGTTAACCCCATCTTAGAGGGAGGAATCAGAGGTACAGAGAGGTTAAGGCAGTTGCCCAAGGTTGTCCAGCAGGAGGAGGGAATAAACTAGTGATGTGAACGCTGCTATTTTGAGTCTTACCTCTGAACCTTGACCATTGTAGCCCCTCACTTCTTGGTATACAGGAAGGGCTCAGCCCAGAGACTGGCACATAGCAAGCACTTAAGGCATAGCAGCTTTTATTATCAATATTATAATTCCACAGGAGAAAACAGAGAAGCATAAAGATGATGGGACTTGCCTAAGGTGACACAGCTAGTCACAGGCAGAGCCTGTGCAGAAAACAAATCCAGTTTGATTTTGAAGCCCAGGCATGAAGAAAGACGGTAGGGAGAATCAATCTGCAATTTTGGAAAGAGCAGCGGGGCACCCATTCCCCATCTCCTCCAGTTGAAGATACAATCTTTGCGGGCTGTTGAGGGTCTAGTCTATGTCAGGGACGGTGTATCCATACCCTCAGCTTCCCATGAGGCAGCAACTGGAGCCCCTTTCATGGACAAAGAAACTGAAACTCAGAGAGGTTAAGTGACTTAAACAATGTCACACAGCTGTCAAGAAGTGACTCCAACCCGAGTCTGAGCCTAAAGCTCTTATTAACCACTGAATTGTACAATCCCCACCTCACTCCATCCATCCATCCATCTCATAGTTATCACATGCCCCCTATGTCCTCTGCCCAGTGCTGTTTGGTGGAGACACAGGAATGATTCAAGAGCAGTTTTCCCTCTGAGGAACAGTCACAGTCCCTGGGGAGGCAGACAGGCAAGTAAAACGAAAAATTTGTATGTTCAAAAAATAACTTGGTCCTGATTATCAAAATCACACGTGCTCGTTGTAGAAAACTTAAAATGTGTAGGAAGAGAGAAGAAAATACAGATCAAAAAAAAAAAAAAAAGTAAAGAAAAAGAAAATACAGATCATCTGCCTGCAACCACCGTCTATCCTCGGTGTCTTGCCGGTCTCTTTCCTTCCCGTGTGTATTGACAAAGCACATCTTGTATTTAGATAGCATTGTGTCTTGCTTTCCCCCATGCTAACACCTTTTTTTGTGGTGTGGTCAGAATTCTTCTGTGATGAGCCTAAATCATTTCTGGTTTGAAAAAGGAATGGACAGTGTCTGGAGAATTGTTTAGAACAGCATTAGGGAAGGGTGGGGGCCAGGGGATCTGGCATCCTAAGGGAGGGATCCCGTTCAGCCATTGGAGTGTATCATGACTGCCTTCCTGGAGGAAGAGACTATTGAGCTGAGTCTGTGGTATCTGTAGCCTTTTGACCAAAGTGAAAGATGCATCTCTTGTGCCTGGGTACACAGAAGCCTGGGTACAAGCAGAAAATTTTATTCTCTGCACTAGGAAACACAGACAGCACTGGAGTGGTCATATTGAAGGATGGAGAATTTAGGATGGCAGAGAAAATAACTCCTGAGCCTCTGCTCTGTGCCAAGCCTGGTGCCAAGGCTCAGTGTATAGGTTAATACTACTTACTTTAACAACACCCCTTTGTATTCCTGTTCTAGCACGGCTATAACAGAACAGCAGGAATTAGGTGGTTTAAAGCAACAGAAATGTATTCTCTTGTGGTTCAGGAGGCCAGAAGTTCAAAATCAAGTTGTCAGCAGGGGCGTGCACTCTTTAAGACACCAAGAGAGAACCCGTTCCATGCCTTTCTCCTGGCTTCTGGCATCACCAGCAACCGTTGACGGTCCTTGACTTGCATCTGCAAAACTCCTGCCTCTGCCTCTTTTCATATGCCTTCGCCTTGTGGCTCTGTGTCCTCAGATGGCCATCTTTTTATAAGGACACCAGTCCTATCGACTGCTGTGCCATCACTTTGATATGCGCTCGTACCTTAATGAATCACATTTGCAATGACCCTGTTTCCAAATAAGGTCACATCCTTAAGTTCTGAGTGTAGGACCTCAGCCTGTCTTTTTTGGGGGGTGGGGGGAGAGGAGTGGAACACAATTCAACCCATCCCCTCCCCCACTTTCTTTTTCCCACTTTCCAGGCAGGGTAATGATATATCCAGGAGCTCAGACTGAAACCCAAATCTGGTTGACCCCACAGCTGGTTTTCTTCCCACACTCTGTAATCCCTCTCGGTTTGTGGAATCTACTCACGGATAGTAAAGAAAAGGAATACAGATCTGTTCGTGTTTAGTTATCCTTTTAACAAATTACCTTTATTGAAGAGAGCAAAATTTCTTGAAAAGGAAGATTAATTGAAGCAAAGGGAAAAAAGGAAAGGAAAGCGGGGAGGGGAACCCACAGTGGGGAGGGCTCTGTTCCAGCTGCCTGCATTCCCCCCGGGCTCCCCACTCCGTGGTGCCCGTGCCGGAGATAAATAGTCCAGCCGGGGCGACTCTGCCGTTTCAGCAATATTTGAACAGATGCAGAGATGAGCTGATAGATGGTGTGAACTCGGCCATTTATCCCCCCTCAAGTTGCCTGTGATTTTGCCTGAGTTTTACACACCTGGCGTCCCCCCTCGTCTTGGACACATCGTGCCACCACAGCAAGATTTGAAGGCAGGGCTGCTGGGGAAATTGCTGAGCCGGGTTGGCGGGGGAACCGCAGTGATGAGGTCAGCAGGTGGCTGACGCCGGGGCCGGATGACGGCTGTGCTGACCGGGGGTCCGCGGGGAAAGACGCTCTAGAATCGCCCAGGCCAGGGAGGAAACATTCAGAATTTGTTTCCTAACCCACAGAGTTCAGCCGTTCCATCAGGTCAGAGTGTGTAACACACCCATGTTTCTCCAGGGCATTCATGAGGGACCATGTATCTCCCCCCCACCCCCCACCCCCACCTTGTTTGAGCACCTGTTGTGTGAGACCTTGCAGCCTGATGTCTGGCCGGATGGGAGGGATGGAGAGGAGGTAGCACAGCACTTAAAAGTGCAGGTTTTGGGACAGATGGACATAAGCTCAAATCCCAGCTCTCTTCTAAGGGGTCCTCTCTCTCCCAGCATCGCCAGGGTGGTCTCTCTGTTGGGGACAGAGATGTCCTCCTCCCAGGCCGAGACTCACCATGGTACACATCCAGGGGCATGGAACAGACAGGCCTGGGCATGGGTTTAGTCTGGACCTTCAGAGCTGGGTGGATTCAGGCCCTTTGGCTTGAGTATTAACATGTAAATCAGTGTCACTTTGGGGGCAAGGAACAAAAACCCACCTTGAACCAGCTTAAGCTAAAGAGGAAAATGCATTGTGTCTTGTCACCCAACTGCAGAAGGGACTGGAGTTTTCAAAGGAGTGATGTGTGCCCTGTCTCTCTGTGGCTCTCCTCTCTGCTTGCCTCCATGGGTTTCATCCTCCTAAACAGGCTGACTTTGGTCCCAGGGATCATGTCTCTTGGTTGCTCTGGGTTTACAGACTTGCCAATGTCATTAACCTAAGGGAAACAGATTTCTTTCTCCCAGCTTTGATCTGCAAGAATCCAGAGTCTAGACCATGTGCTCTTCCCTGGAGCAATCAGGCAATCACTGGCTGGTGGGAGGGGCAACATAATTGGCCCTGCCAAGGTCAGGGGCGGGTAAGGTCTATTAGGAGAAAAAAAAACAGAAGAGGTATTGCTTTGAAGGTGTGAACGATATCATGACAGCCCCCCACCCCCATTCACTCCAAAGTGGACACGTGTATACACACATGTACTCTGACTGTTGTTACTCTGATGATCAAAATTGCATCGAGCACAGATCCACTGTCCCGCATAGAGCAAAATGCCCCTACCTCCACCCTTAGGTGAGACCACCCGAAGCCATAGCACATCTCATTTCAAGCCCAGCAGATCCAGGAGCGTTTGCAATTTTCCCCATCAGGTCTATGTGGCTCTTGGTGACCCTGGACCAATGGAAGCAGATCCTCCCCACAAATAAAACATTTGGAGGACAGACTCGGGCTTAAGTTTTAAGGGTGTGGAAGTTGAGATAGATGCCGTAGCTTCTAATTCTGTTTAGAAAAGAGGAGAAACAGAAGTAATGTGGTGACGGGTCAGAACAGACACAATATGCCAAAACTCAGACTCGCTTCTAAGGCAGGAAGGTGTCATTGTCATTAGGATCAGCTTCCTCATCTGTAAAATCGGTTAATAAGCATGGGAGGGTGTGAATGTAAAAAAAAATAATGCTAAGCAAAATGAGCCAGAGAAAGACATTCCGTATGATTTCACTCCTATCCGGACTTCCTGAAACGAAACAGATGAGCAAATGGAGGGGAGAAGGAGAGGGAGAAAAACCAAGAAACCCAACTCCTAACTCTAGAGAACAAACTGATGGTGACCAGAAGGGACGTGGGAGGGGGACTGGGGGAAATAGGGGATGGGAGGAAGAGGACACTCACCATGATGAGTGAGTAACGTACAGAGTTATCGAATTGCTGTATAGTGCGCCTGAAACTGATATAACACTATACGCTAACTTACTGGAATGAAAACTTTAAAAATTTTAAACATTCTTTTTTTAGGTTTTATTTGTCAGAGAGAGAGATAGAGAGTGTACAAGCAGGGGAAGCAGTAGACAGAGAAGGAACGTGGGACTCGATCGCAGGACCCTGGGATCATGACCAGAGCCAAAGGCAGATGCTTAACTGACTGAGCCACCCAGGCGCCCCAAAACCTTAACAATTTTTAAACTAAAAGGAATGGTCCATAGTAGATAGCATGCGGTAGGTGCTCAATCCATGGCCCCACACACAGTCTTTTGATCTGATAACAAAGAACTCACGCTGTCAAAATAACCTTTTCCCCCTTCCTCTCTCCCTCTTCCTACTCCCCATTTGTCCCATTCCTGTCCCCACGCCTGTCCTATTCCTTCTACAATCCGTCCCGGAACACTATGTCCTCTACCGAACTATTGAGCTGAAGCTCTTCCTCCCAGCTCCGGTGCGAACAGCACCCCAGACCAGGACCCCCTCTGTGACAGGAAAGACACACACCATAGAACAAACATGGGGACAGGAGGGGGCTTCTCCACAACTGTCCCGGTCTGATGGGCCTGCTGCAGGGAAACGATCTTTCTATTCAAGCTGGACTCTTCTTAGCCAACCACATCACCGCTGTCTTAGAAAAGAAATTCAGGGGTGTCTGGGTGGCTCAGTGGGTTAAAGCCTCCGCCTTCAGGTCAGGTCATGATCTCAGGGTCCTGGGATCAAGCCCCGCATCGGGCTCTCTGCTCAGCTGGGAGGCTGCTTCCCCTCCTCTCTCTGCCTGCCTCTCTGCCTACCTGTGATCTCTGTCAAATAAATAACTAAATAAAATCTTAAAAAAAAAAAAAAGAAAGAAAGAAATTCAGAGTGATGAGGACGAGGCCCGTTTCCAGCAGTGCTGACAAATTCTGCACTTAGCAGGCTGGCCCCAAGGGACTCGGCTGCTCAGCAAGAGCCTGTGCCCTCTGCTCAAGCCCATTCTCCACCACGAGCGAGGGGGGTGCCAGCCCACAGCTGAAAGAGAAGCAGGCCTGCCAGGGAAAGTGACCCAGCGACATGTCATCTTGTCCTGTCATCCTCGGTGAGGGCTGGTGGCATCCTCCCGTTACTTGCACATGGACTAGTGGAAAGAGCCATGATCTGGGGCTCCCATAGATACGGACTGAAATCTTTGTCCTGCCACCACTGAGCCTCAAATTTTAGGCCAGCCATTGGACCTTTCTGGGCCTCTGCTGAGTCATCAGAGAGCATGAACCTGCCAGCACTCCCCACTTCACCTGGGTCCTTGCAAGGTTCTCTGGATTCTAGAAATAAGCAGGGGTTCAGGACATGCACCGGGGCCCACCCTGGCTCCACAAGTACCAGCTGTGTTTCCTTGGGCAAGTGACTTCACTCCTCTGGGCCTCCGTTTCCTCTTCTGTATAGCGTGGGAACATTAGCACTTGGAAGATCATCGTAAGGTTTCAGCGAGACTGTCTGTGTAAACCACTTAGCAAAGCACACGTCCCAGTCCCAAGAACATACAGGGAAAGACCATTTTATAAACTGTGAAGTGTGGTCTTGATGTGCAAGAATGACTATTTACCGTGAAGTACAAAAGCACATTGGTTTTCAAACATCATTTAAAATTTTTCTTTGGATGAGAGCACTCACCCTGGCCCACGTGCGGGCACACTGTGAAGTACCTGCAGGCGCTGTGAATGGCAGATTGTGTTGCACTCATTTGACCTTCACGCCTGTTACACTCAAGACACTATGGTAGAAACATTTATGCAGATCGTTCCGTTTTGACCTTACTGGTAGTGTTTTCATCCCCACAGTGAAGAACAGTAGACCTTAGAGAGGGACCCTGGCCCAGACTCACTAGGCCACTGCCCGGAAGTAACCGAACTGGGAAGCCTTTGAGGCTGTCCTTTGAGCTTTCCCAGCCCACATGTGCAAGGAAAAGTAAGTATCTCGAGGCAGCTTGTAGAAATGAGAACACGCTATCAGCTGTTTCAGACTCTTCCGAGCTGTCTCCATTTGGGTCTCTGCTTGGTCACTGGAGAATGACCCTGGCTTGGCTCTCTGGGCGTCTACTGGTTGTCGCCAGTGGAGTCCAAGGGCTTGCTCCTTACCCTGGCCGCAGAAGAGTCCCTTCTTCCTGTTTTGGCCTCCGCTGCCCTTCAGGGTCACGGTCTGCCAGCCCACGTGACTTTCAGTCTCTTGTTTCTGCTTTTCTGTTGGGAAGGAGGAACGGACCAGTACCGAGGGCCACCAGTTGCCACTCCTTTGCAAATCCTTTTCGGCTTTGTGCCCAGCCAGATCTGACTTTTCTCTTCTCCCCAAAGCCAAGTACATCGGCTGCTACCTGGATGACACCCAGAGCCGGGCCCTGCGAGGTGTGTCCTTTTTCGACTACAAGAAGATGACCATCTTCCGTTGCCAGGACAACTGCGCAGAACGGTAGGGCCCTGATGTCCCTCGCTCCATTCATTCCAGACTCCCTCCTTCGGCCGTGTTCTTTCCTCTTCCCCAAAAGGCACGGTGGAGGGTGAGCATGTGGTCACCAGGGACGTATGATGCCGGGGGTGGGGGTGTGTGTATGCTGTGCGCCTGCGTGTATGCAAATGAGCCGGACCGTTGGGTTGTTTTTTTTTTTTTAATTATTATTTATTTGACAGACAGAGATCAGAAGTAGGCAGAGAGGCAGGCAGAGAGGAGGCAGAGAGGAGGAAGCAGGCCCCCCGCCGAGCTGAGAGCCCGATGCCGGGCTCGATCCCAGGACCCTGAGATCATGACCCCAGCCGAAGGCAGAGGATTAACCCACTGAGCCACCCAGGCGCCCCCCGACCGTTGGTTTGTGGGAGTTTCTGGTCGCGTAGTTTGACCCCGTGCCTCGGTGTGAGTTTGTGTGTACAGCGTTCGGGTGCGTACAGCGGCCTAGGTTCGGAAGCCTCACGCGCATGCGCCATGATCTTTAAGTAATGGTTGTTGTGTGCGCAGGAGACTTTGTGAATCTGTGTGCAAGGCTCCAAACCTGTGCGCGTGTGCGGGAGAAGCTCACAGATGTGACTCGGTGAGCCGGAGGCTTGTAGGACACCCATGGGACATCTCACACGTAGAAACACACCTGTACCCACAGTGATTTCCAGTTGCAGTAAGTGATGTTCCTGATGGGGACATATACTGAGGGAGGCAGTGGACTTCCCAAAGGTGGAGGAGGTCCCACAGGACTGGCAAGTGGGGATGGGGACCTTAGCTTGTGCCTGGGCCCTGGCATTGCCACCTTAGCCTGGGGGTGACTTGGGAAGGGGCTGCTAGCTTGCCTACCTTCAGACTCTCTCTGGCTAGCTCTAAGGTCACAGATTCTGATGGACCTCAGCTGCATGGCTGTCCTAGAAATGAGCAGGAGGGTGGCTGAGGGACTCCTCCCTTTGTGCTTGATGAGGGTGTCCGTTTATAATCAGCTCCCTGAGCCCAGGGCCCTCTCCATCTTGGGAAAGATGCGGAGCCCTTGAGGATGTACCAAACTGTGGGGAGACAGAGGTGAATTCTGCAGAGTTCATGGCCCCCATGGAGTCATGCCTTGATGGGAAGATAGGCAGGTACACCAAAAAGGGCCTTGTAGCGGGATGAGGGTTCAGATGGCATAAATTGCAGACCGTTGAAATGCAGAAGAGCCCCCAGCCTGCCTCAGCCATCAGGAAAGACTCAGAGGAGGTGACTACCAAGGTGAGCTTCAGAGTGAGTCAGATGAACTCACGAAATCCGTTTGAGTTCAACAAATATTTATTGCTGCCCGTGTGTGTGTCCGGGTGCTGGAGACACAGCAATGAGTCAGCCACAGCCCTGCCCTCTGGGGGCTCCCCAGCTAGTTGGGAAGACGGAAGCAGGCACAGGCTAGGGGAATAGAAGAGCAGTATGTTATCTGTGCTGGGCATTTGTTCCGTGCCAGACACGGTTCTCAGCACTTTGCAAATATTAACTCTTAATCTCCTTCCCCTCCCACAAAATCCCTAAGAGGCTGATGAGGAAACCAGACTATGGGGACATCAAGTATGAGGGGTGCTGGGCTGCATGTGCTACCCAGGCATGTGCTTGCAAAGGCTGAGGGAATGGGGAGCTCAGGAAGTTACAGAGGTGAGATCTTGAACCAGGTTTTGAAGGATGAATAGGAGTTTTCTAGGGAGTAGGACAGAAAGAGCAGCATACTCAAAGACCAGAACTCCTGAAACATCCTCAACACCAAGCCTCCTCAGGTAGGCTGGATGGGGATGCACAGGGAGTCCCAATGGGGAGCTGTCAGGAGAGAGGGGAAGCTGTAGGGCTGGCTGACGCCTGCTGATGTGTGGCCTTGAATGCCATTTGAAGTATCTGGATTGGCCACTGGCAAGGGGGAGCTGCTGGAGGCTGTTAATTGGGGGATTGATTTACATTCATTCCACAAATATTTGTTAAACACTTAGCATACACCAGGTGTTGAGAATGAAGGGGTAGTTTGGGGGGGAATACAGGGTGGCAGGGAGCAGATCATCTAGGACAGGGGTCCTCGGCCTGGAGTGAATATCTCCATCACCCAGGCTCTTGTAAAAATAGATGGCTGGACTCCATTCCCACTTTCTGGTTTGGTAGGTTTGGGCCGGGGTGGGGGAGAGGGGGCGGAAGGCGACCAGAATTTGCGTTTTTCCTGAGTTCTGAGACAGAGATCATATGGATTCTGTGGGTCCCGGGCCCACAGCTGGAGTACCACTCCTCAAAATTTCATACAAAGTGGCATGTTAGAATCACAGGGCCAATTAAATTGGACTCTGTGGAAGCGGGAGCCAGGTGTGGCGTTTAAAAAATGTTCCCCAGGTGATCCTAATGGCTGTCCATGTTAAAGAACCACTGATCGGAGGATTTGTAGGCTGAGCCAAGCCATCTGGAAGCTTATCTGCCTGCAGTGGAAGCTGGGGGTGGGGCAGGGGAGGGGGCGTTGGGGCAGTAGAGAGGTGTGATCTGTTTGAATTCTGGAAAGATCTTTCTGTCGAAGGCCACAGCGGGCACATCAAGATTAACTGTCTGAGGTCCTCCCAGGGACCCTAAGGATAGCAAGGCCGACTCTGTTTCCCTTCCTGTATTAGTTTTCCTTCACTGGGCCACAAATTATCCCCAAATTTAGCGTCTTAAGCCAACAAACATTATCATCTCCCAGAGTTTCTGGGTGCCAGAAACTACAGCCTGGGAGTGGGGTTAGCCAGGTGCTTCTGCCTCAGTGACTCTATGACCTTGTAGTCAAGGGGGGCAGCGACTGCAGCCATCTGAGGGCACAGACGGGACTTGAAAATCCCCCTCTGAGACAGGTGCTCCCAGCTGGTGGCTGTATCCTCCCAGGGCAGCTGTCCCCCGCCCTCCCTGCTGTGAGCCATCCCAGGGAGAGGGCTAGGAGGAAGCTACTGCTTGTTCTAGAATTGTGACACCCCCTAAAAGTGGTTCTCCCCCGCCTTGGGTTCCTTCCATCAGTGGATCTAGTTATACGAGAGGGGCTCAGGGTACCCCAGAACCAGGGCTTCAGAAAGACAGCAGTTCTGAGAAAGACAGGAGCAAGGCAGCCTGGCCCAGCCCCAGGATGCTGGGGATAGGCACCAAGGTACCCATTGGCTGCACCTGTCCAGGTGAACGTGTGGAGCAGAGGCTAGCACATGCCACACGGGTAGTGGGGGTATGTGGAGGCTTGAGTCTGCGTGGGTCAATCTGTCCAGCTGCCCACGGGCATCCAGGTTGAAGATGTGAACTGACCACTCCCCTTGGAGCCACCATGCATGGCCAGGGTCCCTGCAGGCTGAGCCTTCCTGGTTCTGGAGAACACCTCACTGGCAAGGGGGCTGAGCAGGACTTGTCCCAAGCCTCTCCCTCCGTCCCCACCCCTGCAGCCAGAGCAGGCCATGCCTTTCTGTTTATAGAATGGGTGTCCACTGAGAGTCCTTTTTAGGAAACAATCTGATGGCTACAGAGAGAAAAAAAAAAAAAGTTGAAAACCTTGCAGTGCCTGGATTTTTTTTTTTTTTTTTTTAGGGGAAGGAATTTTTCCTTGGCTGGCTATGTGACCTTGATTTTTGCCGTCTTCCAAGGGGATACAAGAGTCCCTGCCTCCCCCTTTCATTCCAACTCTTCTCAAGGGACCTGGAGGCATCATTCCTGGGGGACATTTCCTGGAATAAAGGGGCTGGACTCTGGAGATAGAATTAGTGCCTGGCACTAGACGGGAGGAGCAAGAGGGTGGGTTGGGATGGACGGACCCCAGGCTTGGAGGCGTGTGTGTGTGTGTGTGTGTGACATGTATAAAGTCAGGAGGACACTTGTGGCCACGTGGGTAGGTGTATGGGGATGAAGGCAGGGGGTGGTCCTGGGGGTCCTGGGCCCGGGAGACCTCCCATCCCCCGAGTCTCCTGGCCCCTGGGGTCCGCACGGTATCCTGACTGCAGCCTTCCCCAGGGGTTACCTGTATGCCGGGCTGGAGTTCGGAGCCGAGTGCTACTGCGGCCACAAGATCCAGGCGACAAACGTGAGCGAGGCCGAGTGTGACATGGGATGTAAGGGCGAGCGTGGCAGCATGTGCGGTGGCGCCAACCGCCTCTCCGTGTACCGGCTGCAGCTGGCCCAGGAGTCTGCACGCAGGTGTACGTGAGTCGGCCCTGCCCCTCTCCGTGGCTGTGCTGCTCCCTGCCCTGCGCCTTCCTTGGCTCCCCAGCACCCCCACGGGCCTGCCCTGCCCCAGCTTCCACCACAGTCCTTGCAGAATCCTCTGCTCCAGCTTCTCCAAACGTTTCCCCCCTGTCGGTGACCTCTCCCTCCCACACCGAGCTGTCCCCTGTGCCAGCCATGTCCCCCTTTCTCCCCTGTCTTCCTCCTTGACAAAGTGAGCCTTCCTGATTTCCTGAGAGCCTATTGTCTGTATTGATGATGCGGGCGAGGGAGATGACTATGACCATGGCAAGAGCGGACATTTGGTCCTTTTTAAGTGCCTTATGTGGAGTAGCCCATCCTCACAGTGACCCTGCAAGTAGGCACTGTTCTCCTCTGACTCCCATCTGATGACCAGGAAATTGAGGGTCGTGTCACCTAAGCCGCAGAGGATTTAAACCAACTCTGCAGCCTGTGTCTTTAATGCTCCCATTGAGACAATTTCTTGCATGTCGATGCTTCATTCTTGTTGGAAAAACCCTCCCTTTCCACGTGGAGGGAGGGAGACAAGCAGGAGAGTGTGGGCGCTAGCCAGTCTTCTGCTGACATCTTCGCATTGTCCCCTGCTCTGGGTGCTTCCTAACAGTTATGTCTGTTTAGCAAGAATCTGCCGTGTGCTAGGGGCTATGCCAAGCCTGTTGCAGACCCAATTTCTTATCCCTTCCCTATAGCTTCTCCAGGCGGTTACCAGTGTTAATTCCCATTTTATAGTGGGGAAACTGAGGCTCGCTGAGTTTAAGTAAACCTGCCAAGGTCACCCCGGCTATTTAAAGGTGACCCACAAACTTGGGAAAATGGCTAAGGGCCTGTACAAAAGATGGAGGGCTGCGTTTTTCCCCCATTACCCTTCTGATGCGGTCCCAAGGCAGGGTCAGGAACCCACAACTGCACCTCTGACCCCTGGGCCAGTGCTTCCCAGATCTGAATGCGCCTGTGAACCCTATGGAAATGTTGTTAGCATGCAGATTCTGTTTCAGCAGGTCAGGGTGAGATTTTGCATTTCTGAGGAGGCTCCCAGCTGATGCTAGGCTGCTGGGCCAGGGACCACACTTTGAATAATAAGGCCTCAGACCTCAGCGGGGGACTCACCCAGCTCAGAACAGGGGCCTGCCCATGTGGGCAGGTTTGCCTGTCTTCCACAGGGCCAGTGCTGTTGTTTATAAAAACTCATTGTTGGTTTGCCTGATAATGCGTTCTGTCTCCCAAATCCCGTGCTTTTGAAGCCTCTGCTCGAGCTTTGCGCTACAGGATGGTCGAGGGTGCTGCCAGTTTCCAACGGTGCTGACTGCTGCAAACAGTGGCACCATCGATGGCCCCAGAGTCGCCCCAGGTCACCTGGGGCTGAAGTTCTGGCTGGCAGCGGGCACAGGCAGTGTGTGACATCCAGGCTGGAGAATGTCCACACGGCAAGGCTCTGGTTTGGTCGTTAGTGTAATGAGGTCTTAATTTGATGGCAGATTTACCATCCTCAAGCAGATCCCTTTATGCCAATATTTATGTTATTTTGATGGCGACTTTGACTATCTGGCGAGGTGGCGTTAGAGTTGTGGGTGTTTGGCGAGAAAGCTGTTGCCATTACAGCATCCTAGTGCGTGAGAAAGAGCTGGGTCACCGAATTAGGCCATGTCGGTCGTTAGCCAGAAAGCAGCCAGATCTCCTTTTGGTTAATGTTCAGATTGGCTGGATAATCTGGACATATTCTGCCCCTCCCCCCCAACTCCTGACATTCTCTCTCTCTCTTACACACACACACACACACACACAACTACTGTGACCACCTGATAGGAAGAACAGTATCACAGGCCATCAAAGATTTTTCAGTCAGCTGAAATACACAAGCCGCAGCATGCAAAGACCCTCGATTCTGTATGACGGGGTGTGTCCTGCCCTTGTAGCAGCAGGAGGTCTGGGTGGTTGCTGGAGTCAGCCCCCAGGGGCTGGCAGGGATGCCGCTGCCTCCTCTCAGCTTACCCGCCTCCTGCAGCAGCAAAATTACCCAGGATGGCATTTTATTCCACCTGAGAAAGGAGTCTTTGGGGTTGATGTCCAAGAAGGGAACACAAGTCGTGTCTACAGAGGATGGTGTCCTGGAGTCTCTCAGTCCAACACATTGTTCCGAAACATCACTCTACAAGGTCTGCAGCTAGGGTACCTTCAACGAAAGCATCCGGAAGAAAACCGAAGCCTTATTAACCTCAAGATTGACACAAGAATGGAAGTGGCTTGGATAAGGGGATGGGTGGTTGATGATATGCCAGATTGAGATTCCTGGTGGGCTCCCAGTTGGCAACATGGTGTCTGGAGAGAGCATGGGGACCATTCATTGAGGCAAAATGCTTGAGGGGCATGCACGTGGATTAGGCATAGAAGATGAGTGGAGAATGAAGCACAGTCCCTGTCCTCCGGGAGCTCACTGTCCAGTGGAGAAACAGACGCAGTTCCAGGGGTGGTATGTGTTGGGGGATCGCAAGGGCCCTGTCAGTGGGAACCAAGGGAGCAACATTTGAGCTGAATCTCATTCCAAGGAGATTTCTAGATGAAAGGGAGAGCCCTGTATTCCAACCACGAGCAAAAGGTACAGGGTCAGCAAAGGTCCTATGTTGAGTACCCTGTTGGAAGCACCTTCCTTGCTTATGTCCCCTTTTATAGCTTTAGGGACTGAAGCCTGGAGAGCATAAGTGGCTGAGTTGAATGGCCATAGAGGGAGGCTTCACAGAAGGGAGCTATTTGATTAGGGCCTGAAAAGATGCATAGGATTTTTCTTGGTGTAGGAGAGGGGGATATCCAGACTCAAGTTGCAAAGGGGTGGGAGAGAAATGTAGGCAGAAGAAATTAGTGTGCAAATGTCTGAAGGTGGCTTCAGGAAATGGTGAGCAAGCATGATTTTCCAAAGGCCATGGTGCTTCCTAGGTACTGCACATGGGCGGGAACCCACCCCTCTGACTCCTAGTTTGGGTGCTCTGGGTCCCTTGACATCTTGTATTGGATTCTGGACCTCAGCTTCTCTCTTTTGGGGGAATTCCTTGGATTTACAACCCTTGGTAAAGCACATTACCTCCACTTTCCGACTTCTGATCTGTCCTTCTGCCCCCTTTGCTGACTCCAAGCAAAACAGAATTGCCAGTGTCTTTGCTCTAACCCAGTGTACCTTTGGCTTCCCATTTCTGGTTCTGATTTATACATTTGTGTACAAATGAATCAGAATGGGAGGCCTTCCAAGTTACTGGCTCACAACACTAGTCAGGGAAATGAGAAAATGCACCAGGAAACAGGTATGGTAGAAACCAGACTCCATTTGTATAGTCATTAGTTCATATTAACAGTGTATCCTAATTGTGTTTCCCTGAGCAGTGGCACAGAATTCTTAATGACTAGAAAGATCTAAAGGAGGCTTGTTATCTTTGAGCTCCACTCTGGTGGGACATACGCCTTGCATAGGGAGGCAGCCTATGTGTTCCTGGGTGATGGAATGCTCCTTTAGTAGCAAGAGCATTAAGAGGTTGGCAGAGCAAATGTCTGGAGGCGCCCTGCTATTCTTCCTTAGCACAGACTCTCAGGCACATGGACTCTTTGCTCTTGTTACAAAAGAAGCGAGAAATGGACTTCCTTCTTGGTTGGATTAAATTTTTCACAGAAGTTTGCTAAATGTGTCAGCAAGCATAGCTCTCCTCCCAGGGGCAGACCTGCTGGTGATTTGAGAGCATTACGGCTTTATGGGATGTTGCAAGAAATTCCATTTACCTGGAAGATTCTTGCCAAGATACGTGTTACATGGATTCTTAGAAGTATATTGGACCTGTTCTGTACATATAGGACCCACTGGGTGGCTGTCCATGGTGCTGACCTCCCATTAGTTCTACCTGAAACCCCCGGGACTGCCGACAGACTAGCTTCTCCCAGGACTCAGCACATTTTCCTCTTGTTTTTTGTTTGTTTGTTTGTTTTTTGTCTTGGTGTAAGTATTATGAAGTTATTACTATAGTGGAAGTATTACATGATCATGGAAAAAAAATAGATCCTTGACTTAGGGTTCACAATTTACATAGTGTATTTTGTGCACTGTGAGTTTTGGCAATTTGTTGTCTTTGAAAGTTAGAAGGAGAGTTTTTTGTCTGTGCTTGTGTTATGCTCATTAATAACTCCATTCCAGCCATTTCTGCCAAGGAGAGCCACAGATGATCGTGGAAAGTCCCAGTGGCTGGAGGGACCATCCCTAGCTCCTCCTTTGCCAGTTCTGGAGCTCTCTCCCCTTTGATATGTTCCCAGGACCCCTGAATTTTATAATTTATATGAGTCTTCAGGAATTCTGCTGTGTAGGGTCAAGGAGATGATAGCTAGGGATGCCTGGGTGGCTCAGTCTGTTCAGCGTCTGCCTTCGGTTCAGGTCATGATCCCAGGATCCTGGGATCGAGTTCCACATTGTGCTCCTTGCTCGGCGGGGAGCCTGCTTCCTTCTCTGCTTGCCTTTCCCTGTGCTTGTGTTCTTTCTCTGTCTCTCTCTGACAAATAAATAAATAAACATCTTTAAAAAAAAAAAGATGATAGCTAGAAAAATTTTCTTTTACAACATGATGGGGAATACTTGGTTTGCTTTTATCCCCTTAGAAAGTCCACAAAGACTATGATAGAGACATTGTAGGTCTTGAACTGAGGTGGACAGGGTTTCTTTTCCAGGTTTCTCACTTACCTGGCGTGTTGCCTTTGATCAGGCTGCTGACTCTCTGAGCCTTGAGTGCCCCATCGGTAAAATGGGGACAATTCCAGCCTTTAAAGATGGCTGTGACCGCCAAGGGAGATAAAGTCAAGCAAGCACCTAGCTCAGTGTTCTTGAGCAGTTGTAATGCCCCTTTCTTCCTGAAATGAAAACTTCTCAATGTACTCTAAGCAGCACCCAATTCATGCTCTCTGAATTTGCAACAGCCTGCTGGAGCCTTTGGTGATGGCTAAAAATAGCTGGCTTGAATTCTCGGACAGTTAGGCTCTTTGTGTAATTCAATCTCTCTCTGATTATAGGTAGCCGTTAACAGCTCCCAGCTCACTGCCTTCCCTCCTCACTGGCATCTTTAATGCAGTATAGCCTGGCCTAATTACCCAGGGGGTGGTGGCCTCTTTCAAACCGAGGGGAACTCTTCCACACCTGCCTTTAAGCTGACGCCTGGTGACATTTACCTCATTTTTGTGAAGCCCCAGAACAAAGAGATGATAGGACTTCAGAGACACTTGCAGCTGGTTCCAGGCTGTTCTTCTTCTGCCCCCAGCAAAGGGAGTTGCCAAACAGTTGCTCTGCTTACCTCTTGCTAGTAAAAGCCTCAAGCTGCCGAGGTCAGGCACCATCCCCGCTGGCCCGGCAATGAAGAGCTGACATTATCAGAATGTGGGCCATGGGCTTTTGTGATTCCCGGCCCCCTGCTGTGGGGCCTGAGAGGGTTTCTGGGAAATTCAGGGGGCTGGTGTGGGGTCTCTGGAGCCCCCAGCCATGTGCGAATAGGGCAGGCCTCCCGTGGAATGGCAGAGGGGTAGAAAACCAAGAGGAGATGTCAAGCAGGATGGGGGTCACATCCCAGCTCTGTTCCCTGCTAGCTGTGTGACCTGGAAAAGCAACTGAATTCTCATTATGCCTCAGGGTCCCCACCTGTGAAACCAGGTAACAGTCTGGCCGACATTATAGGTACGGTACGTGTAACACACAACACTGGTGAAATAGAGCCAGCAGCTAATGTTCCATTGGCTTTAGTGTTGGTCAGGAGGAAGACCCTACCCAGGGTCACTGCCATTGTCCAGAGGCTGGGTCTGGCTCAACTCCCTGAGCACCATTCCCACACACTGTGGCCTAGGGAGAGCAATGGCCCTGAACTCCATGTGGGATTTCCCCTGTGGATTAAAAAGTCTTCAAGATCCAAAGCCATTTCAAGTTGGGTTCCCCCAGAGGCCAGGATGTGACCCTTGGTTTGTTGGGGAAGCCAGCTGCAGGTGCACCTGTAGAGGGAAGAAGGGGTGAGACAAGGAAGGGAGGAAGCCCTTACAAGGTCTTTTACAAAGCAGATCTCACCACTGAGGACAGCTGAAGCTTAATCCCACTGGGGAGCTTTGGGAGATGGGGGTGAACATGCTTCAGAGGTGTCCCACCAAAGGGACAGGCAGCTGCGGTGTTTACCCTCCCACATTCCCCCATCATGGTCTGAGTGGGGGTCCGAGGGAGAGGAGCTCCCTGGTAGGTCCAGTCCATTCCTCACTGGTTCAAAGACCCAGTCCTGGGTGTTTGTGGTTGATCATTGTCCACCTGTCTCAGGATAGGGAGTGCCAGGGGCTCGTTAATGGGGCACAGACAGTGGCTCCTTTGTAGGATCCGGCACCCTTCCCATATCATGGATGCAGGGAGCAGGGAGTCCTGGTTAGGTCTCAGGCACCGTAAATATGATCACACGGACTTCCACCTTCACTGTGCGGCGCTAATAGGATCCCTGTTTATTTCCTCAGGAAACCGAGGCTCGGGAGGGGAAGACCCCTGCCCGAGGACACACAGCTTAGTCAATATCTGGCCCAGGTCTGCCTTAACTGTAAATCATTTCCCTTTCTTCGACACCAGGGATTTTTGCAAACAGGAAGGCTTCTCCTGATTGCCGTGGAAATGCAAAATTCTTTCTATCAAAGAAGAGTGTCAGGAAGGTCAAGGGACCTGGGTTTGGCCCCTTCTTCATTTGCAGATGTAAGTAGTGAGAGGGCCACTCACCGCTGATGGGGAGAACTGGGCGGAAGAGTTAAAGGTCTTGGCCACCATGGATATTCACGTTCCGATCGCCAAACCATGAAGGAGAGCAAGCTGCTGAGAGAAGTGGCCTCCAAGGCATGCTTCCCAGATCCCTGGGAGCCCTGCCTTTCTGCCGGACATCAGGAAGCCCCCAGTGACCAGGTAGGACTGGAGGAAGACCCCACATCCCACAGGTCAGCTGTGCCTGGACCCACCTTCCCACCCCTGGTCCTCTCCTTCCCCAACCCTAGTGCACACCTTGCCCAAAGAGAGACTCAGAACAGTGCCCTCCTGATTCCATCCTGGCTCGTTCATCCTTGGAAAACCTCGCCACATTTGCCGTTCAGAGAATTCAGCTCAGCCGTCCTCTGAAGCTGGGAGGGTCAGGGACTCATTAGCAGATGCTTAAATGTCAAAGGGAGACAACCTGCGTGGAGCTGGGCTGACAGTCTTCCCACCCCTTCCCGCCCTCGGAGTCTGCCTGCCTGAAGACGGTGTCCAGGCCAGCCGGAAGAAGTCACGCAGAGAGATGGTGGGGAAGAGATTCAACTACTTCACCTGCTTTTCTGTTTAAGCCTAAGGCCGGGTGACAAGGAGACGGGTGTCCCCACCTTCCCCTGCCCCTTCCACCCTACTTCCCGCTCACCAGACTTCTGCATCGCTGTCTCTGTGTCCTCCACCCAGCATCCGTGCCTCCATTTTAGAGATGAGAATGTAAAGGCCCCAAAATTGCCCAGGGGCAAACATCTTGGAAGGGCGGAGCTGCCTGTGTGGCAGGTGGAGACTCCAAGTTCCAGGGGAGAGAAGCAAAGTGAGCACCAGAGCTCGTGTGTGCTGACCACTGGGTTTCCGCTCCCAGACCAGGCAGCTCGTCCCCAGCCTGTCGGTTCCAGGGAGGAACTGCGGCTTCCGGGCGTGGGGCCAGACTGGACAGACCCTGAGTCAGGGCTGAGCACCTCGAGGCCCCTGCAGATACATGCTGGTGTGGGCCCGTCAGCAGTTGGACCCCCAGATGCAGGTATCGGGCTTGGGGTGATGGAAAGCTGAGCATTTGGCCCTGGGGGTGGGTCCTGGTGTGTGTGGGCTCATGGCCCCATGACCTTAGTTACTCCAAGTCACGTCTGCAAGAGGATGCAGGGGTGACTCCTAGCGGGGCGACCCCAGAGACCACTGTGGGTGGGTGCCTGCACACACATGCCCACGGGCAGACCCACACTGCTGTCCAGAGATCTATACATCAGGTCCTGTGATACGCAGGACCCAGACAGATACCAGTAGTGCCCAGCTGTGAGCTCCAGTGAGGATAGTCCCCATACTCTCAGCATCCTGGGGAAAGACACCACTCAGGCTGGGCTCAGTAGAGGGACCCGCCCCCTCCTAATCTTTCTCTTGCATGGTGCACTGCGGAAACCCATATCGGCTGGAACCTAGGTGCAGGCTCTTCAGGGATTTTTGAGAAATGCCCAACCGCTGGTGGCATTGAGCCTGTCTGGTGGGAGGCTGGCTGATGTTCCGCCTGGCCCTCCTCTAGGAGACAAGGAGCCCTCTTCTTGGGTACATGGTTGCCGGGCAGCCCAGAGAGATCACCTAGGGTTATGTCTCCACCCCACGGTAGGGGTGCCACGCCCAGCCGCAGCCACGTACAGATGCCCACATAGACAGACTCTCATGGCCAGGTTCACAGTCTTAGTGCTTAGCATCCACACGCCTGAACAAGTTGATTTGTACTCACTTTGCCACAATCAGGTACACACACACTTCCTCCTTGTCACACACAGTATGCACACCTGTCCCACCTCCCACACACTTCACTACAATCAGGCCACAGTTAACCTCATGGCTGTCTCCTCTTGCCTCACTGATGCAGAGACATGTTCTCACCCCACATGTGCCCCAACACGCTTGACGCCTTCTAACACACTCTGTCTTTCCCCATACAGTCTCAAGGGAGTGGCAGGGGCACTTAGGAAGGAAGCTCCTAGAGGGGAAGAGGTGGTGAGCTTTAGAACTTTACAGTACACCCCGGCCTGCCCCCACCCGGAATGGTCCTCCCTGAGCCTCAGCCCTGGAATGATCTCCCAGAGCAGCCCTCCCAGCCTCAACCGTGACCCAGGTGGCTATAGGATGGTCTCTTGAATAGAATCTCATGGGAAAGAGGAAGATTAACAATTTGAGGATTTTATTTATTTATTTGGCAGACAGAGACCCCAAGTAGGCAGAGAGGCAGGCGTGGGGGAGGGGGAAGCAGGCTCCCTACTGAGCAGAGAGCCTGATGTGAGGCTCAATCCCAGGACCCTGGGATCATGACCTGAGCCAAAGGCTGAGGCCTTAATCTACTGAGCCACCCAGGCACCCCAAGGTTAACAATTCAAATCTGGTTTTGGAAACTCAGGGTCAAGAGTTTTTCTTGGTACTTAAAGAAAATCTGACTCCAGTGTCAAGATAACCTCAGAGCGATGGCCTTGACTTTGTGAAGGATTCATGGTCAAAGTGGAGTGAGTGTAAAGGGCAGGAGAGGCAAAACGAGTGTCACAGTGTTTTACAAAGGCTAATAATATGAGGCTCGGATGTGGCTTCTTAAAGAAGAACAGCCCAGAGTGTGAGGCCTTGGAGCTTAGATATTCCTGGGTTCAGAATCCAGAAGCCACTCCTCGTCAGCTGTGTGACCTTGGGCAAGTCACTCTCCCTCTCTGAGCTTCCATTTCCCCTTCTATATAATGGGGAGAATGAGACCTTTCTTGTAGGGAAGAGGTATTTACCCAGTGGCTAGCACCCAGCCAGGACAAGGTGTCTCGCTTCGATTCCAGAATCCGCTCTGCCTCTTCGATGTTGACTGACTTGTGTCAAGTGGTTTCAGCTCTCTGAGCCTTGTTCCTGCATCCGTACGAAGGGGAAAGTGTACGCCACCAGAGTGATGGTCATGTTCACCAAGTCTATGCGTGGGAGCAGCTAAGCTTGGTTCCCCCAGACAGCCATGTGGCTGGTACGCGGGAACCACGGCGATCCCAGCCATATCCCAATATTCCTCGAAGCCCCCAATCATCATAACTGCATTATTCTTATTGGAAGAAGCTGGAACTTGGAAGGCAGAGCAACCTGGCTTCATATCACTCTGTCGTTGGACCACTTGGTGATGCTGGAAGGCAGAGAGTCCTTGAGTTTCCGGCTCCGCATCCAAAAGTGGGGGGAGCCCCAGCATCTACCCCAGGGGCTGCTGTGAAGAGAGGCCAGGCACCCAGCATGGGGGGTGGGGGTCAAACAGCCGGAGGGAGAGTTGAAGAGAGAAGGCAAGCTCCCCTCTTTCTGGAAACCAGGCAGTGTCTCTCTGGCCTGGGACCCAAGTGGGCTTCCAGATGGAGTTTTCTGGTTAATGAGGGTCCACACACCTGTGTTCGGTGTTTTACCTTGTAGCCATGAGTCTTTAGCTCCAATGCCTGACTCCTTTCCCAGGCCTCACCTTCGATGGCACATTCTCTGAGCATCGTCAAATCTTCCTGGGGGTGACTGATTTCTGGGGCTCCCCTGTGAGCACCCTGGGCCACGGGATGGGACCCTAGTGGTATTTGGGGTGTGACAGTGCCTTACTTGAGGGGGCGTGGATTGCCCCCTGTATGGAAGAGAATCTGTGTGGTCTCTCCGCCTCTCTGCCATTTGTATGTGGGGAAACTGAGGCCCAGAGGACCTCAGGGTGGGTCCATAGCACACTGACCACTTCTAGCCACCACAGCCACTGCCAGCTCCCTCACCAGCCTGGAGCAATGGCTGAGGACAGTGAGGGAGACAGGACTGGATGGTGCAAGGCTGGAAATTAGCTCTGGAAAGCCACCATTTACCCACATTCCAGATATCTTGTCAGTTTGCTAGATTTGCCTCTGCCAGGAAAGACTTCGGGCTCCTGGGTGCCAAGTGCTAGAGATAATCCCCAGGATGACAGCTGACATTTAAAACAATCACTCCCGAATTCCCTCCCTCCTGCTCCTCCACCACCCAGCTGCCCGGGGAACAATTCTGTATCTTTTCCCTGCACGCAAACCTAACATATGCGTGTGTGCCAACCGGGAGGTTTCATGCTCCAGAAGGACCGGGAGACAGGGATGGAGGTGCATGGTTTTTGCAGCTTGCTTTATTTGGTTGGGGAGATCCTCAGTAAGTTTTTGCCAACAGTGGGTCCTTCGGTTTGTAACCGAAGGCTTGAGCCCTGCTGCCCTCAGGGGCACAATGAGAGCTTACTCCAGACCTTGCAGAGTTTTCCAGAAGGGGCATTGAGAGGATGTCAGTAAAGTTCCCAGCAGAGTAGATCACACGCGGCAGGCACTCAGTAAACGACACCAATGTCTGGGCTTCTGATTTTGGTGTGCAGTTTGGACAGTGTCCTTGGTTTTACCTGACAGCTGTGTTCTGGAAAGGTTCGTGCAACTCCAATTTGAGAACAGCTGACCTCAATTTTAAATGGGCATCATGAGCCTTTCGATAGATTTGACAGGGGCAGTAAAATAAATTTTAAAGATTTATTTATTTCAGAGAGCGAGAGAGAGAGTGTGAGCATGTTGTGGGGGTTCAGAGGGAGAGAGAGAGAGAATCTTAAGCAGACTTTGCTGATCTCAAGGCCTGATGTGGGCCTCGATCTCACGACCTTGAGACCACGACCTCAGATGAAATCAAGAGTCTGACGCTCAACTGACGGAGCCGCCCAGGTGCCCCTAAACATTTTTTTTTAATTTGTCTTAATTACTTTAAAAATACATATTCACTGTAGAGAAAGCAAGAAACGGTTTTAAAAAGATCAGAATAAAAATTGCCTATGATGCTACTCTATTAGTCAGCGTTCTCCAGAGAAACACACATACACACATGTTAGGAGGTTTATTTAAGGAATTGGCTCATGCAGTTGTGGAAGCTGGCAAGCCTGAAATTTGTAGGCAGACCAGCCGGCTGGGAACTCGGATAGCAGTTAATGCTGCAGCCTTAAGGCAGAATTCCTTCTTCTCTGGGGAACCTCAGGTTTTGCTCTGGAGGCCTTCAACTAATTGGGTGAGGCCCACTCATGTGCTCCAGGGTAATGTCCTGTAAGTCTCCTTGACATCCAGTACGTATAAATGTTAGTTACATCTACAAAATACCTTCATAGCCAAACCTAGATGTATGTTTGATCAAACAACAGGGCGCCATGGCCTAGCCATGTTGACCTAAAACAACTGTCATAGGGTTCCTGGGTGGCTCAGTCGGTTAAGCGTCTGCCTTCGGCTCAGATCATGATCTCAGTGTCCTGGGATCAAGCCCCGCTTTGGCGGGCCTTGCTCAGCCGGTAGTCTGCTTTTCCCTCTCACTCTACCCCCTCCTCCCCGCTGGTGCTCTCTCTCAAATAAATTTTTAAAATCTTAAATAAGTAAATAAAAGCACTTTCTTCAGAAGGTGGTTCTCCAGCCAAAATCTGACTCCTGCTTTCCCCTCCCCCGGTTCTCCAGATGGAAGCGCAGTCTTCCGAGGCTGCTTCCGAAGGCCTGACAACCTCTCCCTGGCCTTGCCCGTGACAGCTGCCATGCCGAACATGTCCGTGGATAAGTGTGTGGACCTCTGCACCGAGAAGGTGAGCCAGGGGTCCTTCTCAGAGAATTACGGGAAGAGGCGGTATGGAACAGCTGCAGGAAGCAGGGGCTTGGCTGGAGAGGCAGCGGCCCAGCCAGGATGAGGGGGTCATTTCTGTGATCTATGACACAGGCGAGGGACATGTGAATCTAAGGGGTAGAAGTTACTTGGGGTCTGTTTCCCACTGAGGAGGTGAGTTTGTTCTAATCTCAGGAATGCTCAGGAATGAGGGTAACATTCTAACTTGGGCCCACAAGCATGAGATTATCAGGGAAAGACAAGAGCAGCCCCACTTTGAGACAGAGTGAGATCCCCGTCACTGAAGGCATGCAAGTAGAGTCAGGGCAGGTGTTGTGTCCAGCTGAATCCAATGGCTTCGGGCATTGGATTGGAGTCGAACTAGATGGTTTGTGGGTCCTGTCTTAGCCTGAGATCCTGAGATCCTTCCTCCCTAACTAGACTGTGAACTCCACAAGAGTAGGGGCTGTTCCTTGAACGCTGGTGCCCTCCCAACACCCAGAGCTGGGCTAGGCAGTGCTGTCTGAGGAGCTCCAACCTTCTTTCAAGATGAACTCATTCCATGAGGGGCCAAAAAACCACCCCTTCCACGCCACAAAAAGTGGTTGCCCCTTTCAATCATTTGCTGATATCTACCAAGAAACTGCTTTGTGCCAGGCCCCTGTGCTCAGTGCTGGGGATGCGGGGTCAACCAGATGCTGTGTTTGTCCTCAGAGAGGCTGGCACTTGCTGGGGGCCTGCCTTGTGGCTCCTGCTGGGTGTTCAAGCTTGCACCCCAACTCTCCAGTGCCCCACCTCCCCTGCTTGTCTCACCCCTCTGAGCCTCCCGATCCACGAAGCCCCTCGTGGCATCCACGAATGCCAGGAGGCTGTTGCTTCCTGAGCACATTCACTGTGTAGCCCTCTGCACCATGGGTCTCAGTTTACCTCTCACACAGAGACTTGGAGTTGAGGATTTTCAAGCCCATTTCACAGATGACAAAGCCAGCACCCAGACAGGTGAAGTCACTTGCCCGAGCTCATAGCACAAGCAAGTAGGGGTGACACCTGGGCCTGACTCCGCATCTACACTCCGAATTTCTGAGCTACACTAGAGAGGCTTCCAGAACCATTCGAGGGCAGCCAGGCGAGTTCAAGTCACCGAGCATTTCCTGAGTGCTTGCTCTGCTTCTAAGAGGCATCCTGGAAGGTCAGGGGGCAAGTTGTTAAGTTGAGGAGGCGTGCCCAGCTTTCTCTCTCGGGCGGGAATGCCCTTCCGCTCCCCGTAGCATCCCCTCCGTGGACACGCCCCAGTCCCTGATGACCATGCAGGTCAGCTGCAGGTGGGACACAGGTGAGACCGTGAGGCCCCAACGAGTCAGACTGTACGCAGGACTGGAGGGAAGCGAACGTGTGTGGATGGACAGGAAGGCCCCTCTGCAAAGCTCCCTCTTCCAGTTTCCTCTGATTTCCTTAGGGGTCACAAGAGAAAAATTGAGGGGATCCCGTGGGCAGGGGTACAGAACTACCTGTGCTGTGGAGTGGAGGGTAGGAGATTTAGGCGATCGGCCGAGACTCAATGTGTATCACCTGTTAGAAACTCCATCGGTCACGCCCCACGCAGCTTCACCTGCATACCATCGTCTGGCTGTCCCTCTCTTTCTGCCTCTGCCCTTCAGCGGAGAGGTAAAGTTCTATTCAGTATGTGTTAGGAAGAAGCCGAACCTATTGTGCAAAGTTTGCAGGATTGGCCACAGAGATGCGACCTTGGTGTATTACTAGGTTATTCCTGTCAGGGAGGATTCAGGGCTGCGGGTTGGACAAGGGACAGCAAACTGAGCCCCACCTCACTCTGGCTCAGCTGTTCCGCAGAACAAATTAAGCAGTTAGGAGCAGCTGTCCCCAAGAAGAGCGTAGCTGACGTGGGGATCCGTATCCTCTTTGGCTTAAAAGAATGGGCTCAGACAGCTTTTCCCAAAGCGGGGGCTTCGGGTCCCTCTGAGAGCCGAGGCTTTCTGGTGGCAGGGTGCAGGATGGTAAGAAAAGCAGTTTCTTTGTAGTTTTCTTTCTAGTCCTCCTGGAGAAAGCTCTGTCTCCATGCTCAGGTGTCTCTAACGCCTCTCAACCCTCCCCTAATCTCCCCTTTGCAGGAGAAACAGAGCCCATGGGGGCTCAGAGTCTTGGCAGGCAGAGTGCCTCCTTGGAAAGTAATTACATTGTTTCTTTCTATAGTATTTGCAAAATGTACCGAAGTGCCTGGTTTTATTTGTCAATTATACCTTAATTAAGCTGGAAAGAAACGCTAGCATGGGAGGGACGTGAAGGGGGCGGGGAACTCATCCAAGTGAAGTTTGGGGACCTTTCAGTCTGGGATGATTGGGACACCAGGCCTGGTCTGCATGGGGAGTCTGGGCCGTCCGTCTGGGGATTTAGTGACGCTCTTCCTTCCCATCTCCCCGGTCCAGGAGTACCCGCTGGCCGCCCTTGCTGGCAATGCCTGCCACTGTGGGTTCCCCACGACGCGATTCCCCCTCCATGAGAGGGAGGACGAGCAGCTCTGTGCCCAGAAGTGTAGTGCAGAAGAGTTTGAGAGCTGCGGGACTCCCAGTTACTTCATTGTGTACCAGACACAAGTCCAAGGTAAGCCGGGGTTCTCCACCTGGACGCCCCCCACCCCGAGGGCTCCCGGCCAGCCCATCCCAGCCTATCCCGTTCCGACTATGTAAGCCAGAGTGTAGGGGCAAGGGCAGGGCTGGAGAACTTGGCCTGGCTCAGTGATCCCAATGGACAGCAGAGGCAAGGGCCCTAGGCAAGGGATGTGGAGGTTCCAGAGACCCTCATCTCTGTCCCTCATACTGAACCCCCCCACCTGGGTGGCTCGACTCCTGTGGTAGAGGCTGTGAGACTGAGTGTGATGTCACTGAGGCTGGGAGTGGGGGATGCAGGTGACCAACCCAGACCTGCAGCAGGATCCTGGGCAAGTCACGGCCCCTTTCCGGGCTTCAGTTTCCCCATCTGCAAAACGCAGCTCTAGATGGTTGATCTCTAGGAGGCCTTTCAATTCCAGGAGTCTGTCCATTTATTTATAAAATCTTCTCTTTCTTCATTTTCTGTCATCCTCTCTTTGCTGGAAGGACCTCAGCTTCTTGCCTGGCTGCCCTCCCGACTCTTGGGGCTGCTGGCCCATAATGCTGGCAGTGCTGAGGGTCTCCTGGTGCTCGAGTCTGTGTTGAGTTCTTAGTTCATGCTTCCTCGCTGAATCCCCTCAGCTCTCCCAGGAGGTGGGAATGGTCAATATGGATGCTTTAACAGGCAGGGAAACTGACACAGAACCGTTAAGAGCCTTGCCCGAGGTCACGCTGCTTATACAATTTCTAGCTGAAAGCTATTTCCCCAGACTGAGGCATCATGAAGTGTGGGTGGCACATAGGGTGCTGGGGCACTCAGGCCAAAGGAAACCCTTGAAGGATTACCCCAGTATCTGAATATGCTGACCACCTACTAAGCACGGGTCCCTTGCCCCACCTCAGCTCTCTGAATGATGTAAAGGCCATAGTAAGCCTATAATCAAGACAACATCATCGCTGTTTTCGAGGTGGGAGGAGCAGGACTCCGGGGTTGGGAACCGGCCACAATTGCACTCTATGAGAGTGCTTTGCTTTCATGTCTCAAACTCCAAAGCCCTTGCTAGAAAACTCTGCCCACAGAGCAAAGAACACTCCCCATACCCCCTGAAGCCTGGAGATACAATGAAACATGATTGGGCTAGACCTCCTTTTCATCTCCAGGAACTGGGCTTCCATGTACGGTTGGGCAGGTTGGGCACTGCACAGTCACAACTTGTAAGATAAGTGGTGCCCAAAAGTCAGGCCATGCTCTGCACTCTAGATAGCAGCACCTCTACCCAGAGGAAGGGCAGAGTGTCTTTTTCTAATGGGCACAAAAGTGTCTAAAGAGCTAGTGGCAGCTCCAGTAAGAGCTTGTCCCCTGTTTGGTCCGATGAGGATACCAGTAGTAGCCTCCTGGAGCTTCTTCTGTGGTACTTGAAGTTGTGCTAAGAGCCCAGTGAGCAAGAATCTAGTAAGTGCCGCTCTTAGCTTTGTTTATAGCACAGCGAGGAGGGATGAACATGTGTTAGCATTTAGGAAGTGTGGGTGACTCTGCGCAGATCCTTGTGGCCCTGGCCTAAGGCAGAGTCATGCACAGATTAATTATTCCATGACTGTGAATGGCTTTGATGTGGATGAAGCAGACAGTGGAGCCTTTTCAATAGCAGATAAAGAGTCCCTGATGGATGGCTTTGCTCATCCCCTGGGCCATGTCCTCAGGCCATTACTGCTCTCCAGTTTTCCACAATAGGTTTGCAGTCCCTCACACTGGCAAGGTTCGAGAGACCCGAGGTTTATTAGGTTGCCAAGAGTCTGGTCCATCATGATTGCCATTTATTCTGCATTTGCTGTGTGCTAAACCCTGATGTTCCTGCCAGGAACGGGATTCTCCAACACCTACTGTGTGCCAGGTGCTGTTCAAGCCCTTGAGACTGAATTAACTCATTCAGTCCTCGCAAGGACCTAGGTGCCCCTATTATTACTGGTCCACAACTGTTCAAAAATTCTAAATACTTAGAAATATTCTGAAATATACAAAAGTTCTAAAATGACTGTCTTCCAACTTGGCACAGAGAGGTTTGGTAGCTGGGCCTGAGTGGCACAGCTAGGACGGGGCAGAGCTGGGATGCAGACCCAGGTGGGGTCTGAATCCTGGGCAACCGCAGCTTCTCAGTATCCATTGAAAATGCTTCCCACGTATTCTCCATTTCATCTTGTAAGGAGATTAGCCCCATTTTCCAGGAAGAAATGGGCTCTGAGAGGGAAAAGCCTTGTTCACGCTTGGCCGTGACAGCCTTGGTATAAGATGAGCTCTGATTCCAAAGCTCTAGCACCTGCTTGGACTTTAGGAGCTGTCTTTTTCAGGGATGAAATAAACAAATAAACTTTATTTTGCGGGCTGAACACAACAGCCTTTACCTCAGAATGGGTCTTGACCTCCCAGGCAGCATTTGAATGGAGAATGCCGTTTTCTAGAGAAATTGAGGGGCCAGGGTTTTGTTTTCTGTTTTTGATTTTCCTCCCTCCCAACATTTTATGATTGGGGGAAAAAAATTGTCAAACCTCCACAAAAAAACTGGAATCACACCCTGAACACCCACGATGCATCCCATAGACATTTTATTATACGGACTTGACCTTCCATCTCTCCGTTTTGCCATCCTTCGATCCTTCTTATTTTTTCCATGCGTTTCAAAACACCCTTGACCCTTGAACGACATGGGGGTTAGGGGTGGTGATGACCTCCTGGTGTGGTTGAGAAATCCATATTTAACTTTTTTTTTTTTAAGATTTTGTTTATTTATTTGGCAGAGAGAGAGGAGGAAGCAGGGTCCCTGCTGAGCAGAGAGCCCGATGCAGGGCTCGATCTCAGGACCCTGAGATCATGACCCAAGCAGAAGGCAGAGGCTTAACCCACTGAGCCACCCAAGCGCCCCACACATTTAACTTTTTTTTTTTAAGTTTTACTTATTTTTGAGTAATCTCTGTGCTCAGCGCAAAGCTTGAACTCACAAGCTAGAGATTAAGAGTTGCATTGCTCTTCCGACTGAGCCAGCCACGCACCCCCACATTTAACTTTGGACTCCCCAAAAGCTTACCTCACAGCCTGCTGTTGGTCAGAAGCCATATCGGTAACACCAGCGTTCAGTTAACTTATATTTTGTATGTTACTTTTGTTATATACTGTATCCAAATAAATAAGCTAGAGAAAAGAATATTATTAAGAAAACACATTTATTATTATTATTATATTATTACTATTTATTATATGTATTATATATAATATATTATAATTATATTATTGTATATTATAAACTTATTATATATTATTATTAATATTATTAAGGAAAACACATTTATGGTAATGTACTGGATTTATTAAAAAAAAAATTCTGTGTGTAGCAGACCTGCACAGTTCAAATCCAGGTCTTTTGAAGGTCACCTCTAAGTTGCATATTACATGTTCATGTACATGTCATTAATTATAATTCAATATTTGCTATTTTTGGCTTTTTAAAAAAATTTTTGAATTTGGCTAATTTTTTTTTTTTAAGATTTTATCTGACAGAGAGGGTGCGAGCACGCACACAAAGGGGGGCAACCAACAGAGAGAAAAGCAGGCTCCCGCTGAGCAGGGAGCCCAATGTAGGGCTCTATCCCAGGATCCTGGGATCATCACCTGAGCCAAAGGCAGAGGCTTGACTGGCTGAGCCACGCAGGCTTCCCACTATTGATTTTTTGAAGTAACATTTACATAGCATGAAATGCTCAGATTTTAAGGGGACCATTCAAAGTCAACAGGATATAATCCGCACCCCTATCAGAATATAAGACCTAACCAAGAATTTTACACACCTAGTCTTTTTCTGCAGTGTTTCCAGGAAAACTGTCCCCAGACACCCAGTTGGCATTAACAAAGACCAAAACTGGATTTATTTTTTCTGAAGTCTGCTCTGAACATACTGAACCTGGGGCGGTGGGGGATGGAGAGCTGGGGCCTCCCAACTGGAAGCCACAGCATGAGGAGGTGTGGTTGATTGAAGCTCTAATGTGGGAGCCCCGTGTTCATACACCTTTCCTCCTGTGCATTATTACACCTCCTGTGACCCTCCCAAGGGCACCACTGTTGTCAGTAGTCCCATTTTATAGGTGAGGAAAGTGAGGCTCAGACCTGTCATATTTCCCAGAGCACCCAGCAAACAGGTGGTAGAATTGGAATTTCAGTTTAGGAACTCAGATGTTTCCCTGATGGGCTGTTACAAGACATCAGTGTGGCTCCCAGCTAGATCTTGGTAAGGGCAGGTCCTGCAGGACAGGAAAGACAACCCTGGGAGGAATTCTGTGAAGGGCAGGACGGGGTATGGTGTCAGGTGCTGCACAGAGCTCCGGGCGGTCACCAGGGCCTCTAGAGGGTCTGGGTCTGTGCATGAGCAGGGCGGAGCTCAGAGGGGAGCTCCTGGGAGCAAAGAGGAGCAGAAAGAGAGTAGAATGGCAAGTGTGGACAGCTCAGCCAGAGGTGGGATGGGAATTGGGTGAGGACAGAGAGGTGTTCCTTTAAAGAGATTTTTGTAATGATGGCATGATTTGTTCATGTGTGAATGTGGATGTGATGGAGCCAGCTGGATGAGAGAAGGGGAGGAGGGCGGAGATGGGACCCAGGCACGGGAGCGGTGATAGCCCTTCTCCCTTGGGAGTGGGAGGGAAGGAGGAGCGTGGGGGGGGCAGGGGGTCTGGCGGGCTCAGGGGCAGGCGAAACGTGTCAGGGGGACAGAGCTGTCTGCTGTCCCTTTGTGGTAACTAAGGATCGAGCTCGTTGGTCCTGAGTGAGGAGGCAGGGCTTCTAGGATCCCAATGTAGGATTCTCTCCTCTCCTTCCCCCGCTGCAGAGTCCCCTATGCTGGGCCTTCCCTCAGCTTCCCTTGCATCTCTGGGGGTCAAAATAAATCAGCACGGTGCCTTCTGTGCTGCAGTGGGAGGTGTCGGGGCTCTGACAACAGGAGCACCCTCAGGACTCTGTAAAGCCAGAGAATCTAGACATACACATGAGGATGAAGACTAAAAAGAAAAAAAAAAAAAAAAAAGGAAAAAAATCTCCCCTTTGAGTACTTTATCATTTTAATGTATTTTTATGTATTATGTCAATCCTTACAAGATTCCTATAAAGTAAATACTATTATTCCCCATCTGCCCACCCACTCACCATCCATCCTTCCATCCGTCCACCTACCTACACATCTGTCGTCCATCCATCCACCCAAGACGCTTTTATTATCCCTACTCTGTGCCAGAGGATATAGAAATTGCTAGAGAGTCAGCAAAGGGCATTATCAAATCATCCTTCGAGTTTACAATGGAGATACGTGACAAGGAGGGGAAGGACCCCATTCGGTAAGGCTCGCCTGGGGAGGAGGGAAGCCAGGCGGGGCTGATTCGGCAGAGCCTGGCAAAAGTGGGGATGGTGAGGGCAGCAAAGTCTCTTACTGTCCCCGGGGGTACTGCTGGGTCAGGAAGGAGCAGAGCACAGACAGGAAGTGGAGGGACCCTGGAGGCCAGCAGGTGGGTGGGAGGGGTGAGCCTGGAAGGAAACATGAGCCTGGCCACACCTGGCTTGGAGGTCAAGGTCAGAACCCTGGACTGCACCCCATGTAGGCAGATGACTTTGGAGGGTTGTCTTCTAAAGCAAAGGATGGTTGGGGCAGTATGAGAGTGAGTCTCTGTCCTGGGGGGAAACTGAGGCAGGAGATCAGAACTAGCTGGCGTTCATTGAATTCCTGCTACGGGATCATCCCTCCTCATCCATGGTCTCCTTCAACCCTCGTGTCAACCCAGTGACAAGGAACCATTTTTCTCCTTTTAGCCATGGGAAGGGAGGGGGCCTAGGGGGGGTCCCACACACGACCTGGGCCGCAGGGCTGGGAAGGGGTCGGGGTGGGACTCATGCCCTGCTCCCTTCCTGTCCAGCTCCATCTGCCTGCACCTGACCGTGTCCTGCCCTTTGCAGACAACCGCTGCATGGACCGAAAGTTCCTCCCAGCCAAGTCCAAGCAGCTCATTGCTCTGGCCAGCTTCCCCGGTGCCGGCAACACATGGGCTCGCCACCTCATCGAACTGGCCACCGGCTTCTACACTGGCAGCTATTACTTCGACGGTTCCCTCTACAATAAAGGTGAGGAGGCTGGAGTGGACCCACCTGGGGAAGGGCAGGGGAAAACCTTTCCTGCGTCCCTACTATGTGCCACTTGAGTCACCTGGGCATGGTTGCTAAGACCTACTGCGCACTCAGTACCCTGCCTCCTTGTATGCCCCACAAACGTTGCCTGAGCAGCATCTACTCAAAAAGGGGCATTTATCAAGTTCCTACTATGTGCGTGCTACCTTCTCTCTCTGGCTAGGGCACTGCCAACTTGCCTGGAGCACCACTCTAGCCAGGTCCCTCCCCACCAATGTCGATGGACCAGCATCTCTGTGCTATATACAGAGGGAAAGAAGGAGGCTCATTTGGGGAGACATTTACTGAGCACCTACTATGTACCAAGTGTCTTACCTACCCTGAAACCAGTGGTATCTGTTGTGCGGGTGCTTTATTTTCCTTCTGCTCACAGATGTTCACTGAGCGCTTCTGGGCTCCAGAGGCACTTCCTAAGTGTAGTCTCCTGGCAGGCATTTATGGAGCGCTGTGTGCCATGTGCTTCGTGTAGGTTTAGATGGTCATGGACAGACTACTTTGGCCACCAAGAGTCATGCCAGGTGCTCCATTTTTAGCCCGGCATAGTAACCCTAGGACATAGGATGTGGTATCATTTTCCAGATGCAAAAACTGAAGCTTGGAGAGAAAAGGTAACTTACTCCAAGTCACGCACATTGTTTTCAACAGGCTGGTGAAGGATTACAGCCTAGGACATCCCAGTTTCAAAGCCTGCATTCTTACTATTCCCATCATATGGGCAAGAAGACCCTGGGGGTTCTTACTGGGAAACTGAAAACCTTGGGTGAAAGCCCCATTGGATGTGAGGCCCCCTCCCAGTTCTGGCAGGGGCATCAGGGAAGCAGCTCTATTTGTGAGAGGTTTTGTCTTTACATGGGGCTGCCTGTGGCTGTGGGTCTTTGTGTCTGCAAACCAGATGAAGACCCGCTTACTGGCTGTGTGACTTTGAGCACCTCTCTGATCCTGCGTCATCATGCATGAATCAGAGATCATGGTATGTCCCTGGTGAGGTCATTGTGAGAGTTAAGAAGTTGCTCCGTGTAACAGGCTTAGCACAGAGTGAGCGAGCCATCAGTGTAGGCTGTGAACACTACAGTCTGGGGACCAGGCACTGGGAGAGCCAGGGGACCTCTGTCTGCGGGAGGGAAGCGGGAAGGTCAAGAAGGATGAAAAGGGACGGGTTGAAGGGCGGAGTTAGCGAGCGGTCAGGTCTATCTTAGGATCCCAATGTTTGGTAGGACTGATTTTTTAGTTTTGGCTTATGCGATCATTTATTGAGCATGAAATGTGTTCGAGGCTTCAAGGTGAGGGTTTTTCATGCTTCTATCAGGATCTGAACCCAGGCCCAGGTGTCAACATTACATCCATGCTTTTAACAAACACTTTGTCCTGCTGCCTTTATGGGGGTTGTTGGGAGGAACCCAGGCAGAGTCTGGAATATCTCTGGCTTGTCCTAGAGAGTGGCAAGGAGAAGCAGACTCAGGAAGCATCCCATGGCTGGCCCTTGGGCTGGGGCAGGAACCCTATTTATGGAATTACAGAGTTTACAAATATAAGGGTCTTTCAGGATCATCAGTCCAGGGATTCAAAGTGGTTTCATCTCCTGTGTTCATTCCGATGAATCCCTGTTTTAGGTCGATGTGTTAAGAAGGATTCTGAGGTTCTCTTTAAGTGCCTTAATCTAGCAGCGATGCCTGTTGAGGGTATAGAAGGGGGAATGGTGGGCTACATGCCTGATAGGACCACCTCTGATCTAACTCAGCCTCCTAGCTTCAAAGGGAAACTGTGTCTTAAGACAGAGTCAGGGGATTGACTCTTCAGACTGAACGCTGGTAGTTATCAGGTGTGGGACCTTGGGCAAGATTTCATTATTTCCCTGAGGTTCCGTTTCCTCATTTATAATACGGAGATGTCAACAGCGAATGCACACTGGTTTTGAACAAAGATATAAGACAATGTTATGAGGCTCTGGTGTTAAAATACCATTGGTCAGTCCTGCTAACCCCAAGTCCCTCCCCACATGACCTCTGCAGCTGAGACAAATTCAGCTTAAGAAAATCCTCAAACGCTGGGGGGTGGGGGATGGAGAGGGGGTTTGCCACCCACTGGCTGGTTGGTCTGCTGCCCCCTTTGAGTGTCAGGCTCCAGGTAGAATGTGGTCTTCGTAGTTAGGAAACATGCCAGCCACACGCCCATGACTGTCCTCTCCCTGGATTGTCAGTCCCCACCCACACCCCATCCTAGCTCTTCTGCCTGGAAACCTGCTCTTCCCAAGCCGAGATCACAACCCCCTTCCAGCACCTCTGGCAGACTCCCACGTCCTCCTGCCCCATCTTCCTTGTTCCCAGAGCCCTCATTCATCATGGTCCCTATCGTTACAATACGCCATGTCGCCCTTAGTGATACTAAGTGTTGTGGGTGTTTATGGAATGTCTGCGATGGGCCCAGCTCTGGGGTGGGTGCTTTCTATATTTTGTGATTTAGTCTGGGGCAGAGATGTGCAAAAGTGCACAGGACTCCCCCTGGTGGGGGAGGAGTTCCAGAGAGAGGCTGTGGATGAGGGCAGTGATGTGAGGAGCAGGGGACTGTGTGATTGGTCAATGACCATTCGGTGGCATTGGACGGTGGCAGCGGTGAGGGCTGGGGGTGCGACACAGGAGGGACAGCCAGGACTGGGTGGGCAAAGCCCTTGAAAGCATATTACGCTGGGGCCCCCGGCCGGGTGCGGAGTGGGGTATGGAGGGATCTTGGGCCGAGGAGTGGTGTGCTGGGATTTGTGTGCGTGAAAATACGCCTCTGGCTGCAGAACTTGGAGAGGATGTCCAGCTGCAGGGACAGTAGTGGGGTCAGTGGGAAAGACAGTAGGAGCCCATTGATTGGAAGTGAGGGGCCTCAGGGATGGGCCTGCAGGGGGTTGGTTTCTGTAGGATGAGCTGATGCTCCAGGGACTCTGGCTTTGTGATATTTCAGTTTCCTCCCTCATCCCTGCAGCTAACTAGCTGGATAAGGGGGAAACCCCCACCCCTCCGGCTTGAAACCTCCATCTCCTCCTGTGTAACAAGCTTGTGTTCAGTGGGTGACCCCCAGGGTCCTTCTAAGTCTAACGGGCTGCTTGGCACTTTGTCTGCAACCTCCTCTTCTCTCCTCATGGCAACAGCCTGCCCCCCGGAGGGGCTGCTGAGTGAAGGAGGGGTACCGGGGGAGAACATTCTCCTGGAATCCGACTGTGTGTGCCACTTGCATTCTGCCCCCTCTTGCCCTTACCCAGAGAGGCTGGCCATCTGCAAAACATGATTTTCTCTGTGTCTGTGTCCATCTGTCTTTGTCTCCCTTTCTCCTTTTTTGTCTTCTTTTGTGTCTGTGTCTGCTTTTCCCCTTCTTCCTCCCTCTCCCTCGGCCCCCTCTCCCCTCTCTGTCCTCCTCCCCATCTCAGGGACCCCACTGCCCGGAGTGCAGGCTCCAGCTCTCTGGGCTGAGTGAATCCCGAGGCAGGAGGGGCTGGGATGACTGCCCAGAGTTCGGCAGGGCCTTTCTCCACTCCTGGGGGCCACATAGATGTGGCGGGACGTGGATGAGGCAGGCTCTTAGGGGCCTTTCCCTCCCCAGTAAACAGCAGGGCTTGCAGAAATGTGGAGCCCTGCCTCCTGCCCCTCTCCGTGACAGCTTCTTTAACTGCAGAGTGCACAAGCACATGTCATAGTGGGCAGTGGGGTGGAGAGGAGAATCAATAGCTTATTCTCCAAAGCCTCGACCATTGTCTGGCTTCTCAGAGTCTCTGAGGGTCCCATGCATGCCCCAGTGAGCTGCTATTATGGTGAACCGTCAAAGGAACAGGATTGAAATGCTCTGCACAGATGCAATGGAGCTGGGTACTGCATCACGGAGGAGGGGAGAGGGGGCCCCCTGGTGGTTGAGTTCAGCAATTCCGCTCTGGCCCCCCTCTTGCATCCCTGATTGAAATCACCTAGAAGGCCCTCCCTGGAGGCTGCTGGAGCAACCATCCCTAGTTCCTCAGGCAGGCAGATCCCATGCGGATTCTTAAAGGCTCCTTCCTAGACAAAGAACTCCTCTCTCTGGGAGGCATTGTGCTAAATGGAATTTTCTCCACCTACCTACTTTTGCAGTGCCCTTACAGACTAACTTCTTAGGAGACCTACATCTGGAGTCTAGACCAGGTCTTTTCCAATATGTGTAATCTTTGTATCTTGATAAACACTGTGCTGGGTTGACTCTACCATGTAACAGAGAAATGGACTCCAGGTCTCACAATGCACCAAAACTGATTTTTTTTTAATTAACATATAATGTATTATTTGCCCACAGGGGTATAGGTCTGTGAATCATCAGTCTTGCACAATTCACATCACTCAACATAGCACATACCCTCCCCAGTGTCCATCACCCAACCACTCTATCCCTCCCCTCCCACCCCCCAGCAACACTCAGTTTTGTTTCTGAGATTAAGAATCTCTTATGGTTTGTCTCCCTGCTGATCCTGTCTTGTTTCATTTTTTTCCTCCCTATCCCCTAAAATCCCCTACTCTGCTCTCAAATTCCTCATTTCAGAGAGATCATATGATAATTGTCTTTCTCTGATTAACTTATTACGCTAAGCATAATACCCTCTAGTTCCATCCATGTTGTTGCAAATGGCAAGACTTTGGGTTTTTGATGGCTGCATAGTATTCCAGAGTGTATATATACACATCTTCTTTATCCATTCATCTGTTGATGGCAAGAGCTGATTTAAACTACCGTAACCCCTCTGCCACGTTTCTAGTTCTCTTCCTTCTCTGAGAACCTGTATGTGTCCTTATGTAACCCCTGCACGTGTTTTTCTCTTACTGTGCGCATGCTGAAATGCATTTTGGCAAAGATAAAATGCCATCCTAGATGGGAAGTTCCTTGTCTGTGTCGTGGGGCACTTTACTGATGGAATGTGGGGCTCCATGCCTTGAAATTGGACCCAACTCATGGGTCAACATCTGTATCCCAGGCTCTGCTCTCTAACTCCCAGACCCCACTCCTCGTTGTGCCATGACATGGGGCAGTCCGTGGGGCTCCAAGACGGGGTGAATATTTCCTTGTGGGCAGGGGTCAGTGCTAATTTGCAAGGCTAAGATACTTCCTGAGGTTTCACTTGGCAAGTCCCAGGATGGAATCTAGCTCAGGATATGATATTCCAGTTCTTGTGACCCCAGCGGGGAGTCGGGGGGTGGGTTGTTGGAAACTGGACTTTTACCTTTTCTAAAACCTGATCTCCAGGAACAGAAATAGGTACCAGGCTGGCCTCATTGTAATCCACCTTATTAAAAGCCTCAGAAACCTTTGTGCATGGGACAAGGAGAGAAAAGGGGAGGAAGCGTGGCTTCTCAGCCCATCGTGTCCCCCCCAACACTTGTTGTCATTGAGCTGCCATTGATTGAACTCCTCTTCTGGGCCTCATTGATTTTCTCAAACAGCCCGGTGAAGAAGCAGCAGCGTGGTTCCATTTTATAGATGAGGAAACGGAGGCCCAAAGAAATAACTTGGAGTTGGAAAAACAGCGGGTATCTTGAAGGCGTCATCTGAGAACATTTCTTCTTGGCTTTCAAGATGCCATCCAAGTGCCTTCGCTCCCGGGAGAGCAGGAGGCCTAAGAGCTCAGTCTCTGGCGCCTAGATGGCTTGGGTTTGAATCTTGGCTTCATGTCTTCCTCCCTTGCTCTAGAGCTTGGGCAAATTCTTTGATCTCCCGGTGCCTCAGTTGTCCTTATCCATAAAAATCTCTCCTAGGATCAGTGCAAGCATGGAGTTGCCCAATTACATGAAAGGCTCAGGTCAGTGTCCAGCATACCATTGGCGCCAGAGAAACATTCTCCTGCAACCCACAACTTCTGTCAGTTCCTCGGCTTTTGAAAGGAAAATCTGATCTTGTCCTGTTGTCTATCCTTTTTCAGGGATTCCTAATCTTTGTGGTCTTAGTGCTGAACTCTCCATCATGACCGCTACAATCCAATCTGACTTTACACTCCCCTCTTTTACCCCTCAGAAGTCATCCATGTGACACATTTCTTCTGACGCACCCCAGGACCTTTATATCTGCTATCCCCCCACACCTTTCCCTTCCTCTCTTGGGCTAGTCATTCCTTCTCATCCTTTCCATGTCAGTTTACACCCCTTCGCCTCCAGGTTGCACCCGTGTCTGTTTCACGAGTCTCTCACCATCTGGGACCAGCATTCTTGTAGTGCATGTCCTTCTCACAGTAACAGCAGAGCATATAAGACTAAACGAACATGTGACGCATCTGGGGGCTATGCTAGAAAACCACTTCTGTCTTCATTTCCCTGGCCAAGGAGAGTCACAGGGCTAGGCCTGGAGACATACACTCCACCCAAAGAGGACTCCCCCAGTGCGTCCCTCTCCGGTGCTTCTTGGGGCACCTGGGCATGAAATCCCAGCCACTTCTGTGGCACAGTGGCTCATTGTGGTCAACGAGGTCATGATCTGCATTACCTGACTCCCAAAGATGGCAAGACCCATGAAGATTTTTGCAGATTTTATTCCCACCTGCCAGCACAGTGCCTGGCACACAGGTACTCAGTAAACATGGGCAGAAACAAGTGAATGCAGCAGGCTTCCTGAGTTGGCCTGGGGTACTGGGCAGGACTCCTGTCCCTGGGCTCACTGCTCTGTATCTCCCTCCTTTGACTGGAGCAGGGTTCAAAGGTGAGCGGGACCACTGGCGCAGCGGCAGGACCATCTGCATCAAGACACATGAGAGTGGCCAGAAGGAGATTGAGGCCTTCGATGCTGCCATCTTGCTCATTCGTAACCCCTACAAGGCACTCATGGCTGAGTTCAACCGCAAGTACGGCGGCCACATCGGCTTTGCTGCACACGCCCACTGGAAGGGCAAAGGTACTGCAGGGATGGGGGTGAGGGGCAGGCTGCCTTGCGGGGGTGGGCGGTATAGCTGGTGCTGGGTGCTGCCGGGGATCCAGAAGGGTTCCCCATGGCCTCCAGCCCATGAGCTGCACCTGCTGGGAGCCCGATGGGGTCACAGGAAGCCGTCAAGGGCATGGGCTCAAGAGCGAGACTCCCTGGGTTCAAACCCCAGCTCCACCATCTCCCAGCACTATGGCTTGTCCCGCCTACACAATGGGGTTAATAATAGTGGGGCTCTAAGAGTTTAACCCTTTAAAAACACTCAGTAATTATGGAGATGGAGATCCTCGTGTAATTGATATGGGATGGCTGGAAGCAGTTTCAAGAGCCCTTTCCTGGGAGTCGGGAGACCAGAATCCAGCCCATGGTCAGTGGCTGATGGCCAGGAGGTCACTCAAGAGCCCCCTAAGAACTCACAGAGCGTCATTTCAATGAACCACCTCCAACAGCTCTGGGTTGGGAGGCTCAGAGAGAGTAAGTGACTTGTGCCAGGTCACACAAATGACTGTGCCAGCTGAGGAGTGAAAAAGTTGGCCCTGCAGCCGTGAATCTTAATATGATCGGGGTTTGAGATTCACTTCTGGCACTTAGTAGATGACGGCTTTGTGGATAAAGATCTCAGTCCAGAGCCATGTGGATAAAGATCTCAGTCCAGAGCCGGTGGCCCACGATCGTGGTGAGAGCGTTGAAGTCAGACCCAACTTTGAGCATCTTGAAAAACTTTAAGCCCTCTGGCTCTTAAAATCTCATATCCAGGACACCTGGGTGGCTCAATCATTGAGCGTCTGTTTTCGGCTCGGGTCATGATCCCAGGGTCCTGGGATCCAGCCCTGCATTGGGCTCCCTGCTCTGAGGGAGGCCTGCTTCTCCCTCTCCCACTCTCCCTACTTGTGTTCCCTCTTTCACTGTCTCTCTCTCCCTCTCAAATAAAATCTTCATAAAAAAAAAAATCCCATATCCATTATCACCCGCATCTCCATCACTGTAAGGAGAGTCTTGAAACCCCATAATTAACCCCGTTTTAGAGATGGGACGAGCCAAGTTCAGAGAGGTGAAGAGGCTTTCCCCGGAGGTAGTGGACCTGGGGTTTGACCCCACACAGTTTTGCTCCTGAACCCAAACCCTTACCCACTGAGCTATGATGATGGATGGGATAAAATGTCGATGGAACAGTGGGGTCAGTCAGTCCAGTTGGTGCTCCGTAAAGGGGAGCTCCCTCCACCTTGGCCTCCAGGAACCAGGCTGCTTCAGCCTCAGCCTTGAAGGGGTGCTCTCCCACTTCACCCCTCCTAAAGCTGCTCCAAAGCCCCCACACACACTGCCCCCCCCCCCACATACACAGGTGTTAACGCAGCCATCCTGTGGTTAATGATGTCATTCCTTAAAACCCCTGGGCCTGTCTGGCCACCGGGGCCCTGGCTTCCCAGTTCAGTCCAGGGGGTCCTCTGTCCCTCCCCTTGCTTCATTCCCCCTCTCAGAGGGTGGAAGCTTAGGTGGTGACATTTGTTCCACTGTTCCCAGAAGAGGTTTCTGATTCATTTGTGGGATGGTTGGAAATGAACACTCAGGGCCAGGCTGAGAAGTCTGCAGGTGCACTTGGCAGAGGCCTGGCTGAGCAAAGACTTTGCCAGCCCAGCTGGAAAGGACCTGGGGGCGACCAAGCCCAGGGGTCCTCAGCCCCTGCCACACAGCAGCCACGCCTCCCTGGAGGAGTGGGGACAAAGCCCAGTGCCCCGACCACACTGGGACCATTGCTGGAATGCAACCTTGGCTCTGGTGTTATTTTTTTTTAAAGCTCTCACTGCTTCTAGAGTGCAGGTAGGACCCCAAACCTCGGTTGGCCCTCTATTGATTAACAGGGAAATTGAGGCCCAGAGAGAGGCAGGAACCTGCCAGGGTCATTCGGGCACCCAGGGACAGGAGTAAAATCCAACTATCTGCCTCCCAGGCTTCCTGCTGCCCCCAGGGGGAAGAGAGGGGACTCCATGGGGCAGCTCCCAGCGCTGAGTTCTTTGCATTCATTGGGTCATTTAAACCTAATTCCTGGAGGAGGTAAGAAAGGCTGCTGGTCACCGCAGCATTCCATTGCACAGGTGAGAAAACCAGCCCAGGAAGGGAGCAATCACGGGGCTAAGCAAGCATGACCCCAGGCATTGGCTCCCAAGCTGTCTCTTACCTAGGGGTGGCCCTGGCTTTGTGATGAGTTCACAGCTTGCCCGGCTTGGCACCTGGTCTCAGGTTCAGGCAGTTCCAGTTCCCAGGAGCCGCCTGGCCTCTCTTTCCTCCCTCGGAGCAGCTGGGAGCTTGCAAACCGAAGGTTAGGGAGGAGTCAGGACCTGCTGCAGCACGAGACTGCAGGGCAATGGAGAGAGAAGGTTCCAGCACACGCATCTCCTGGCAGAGGGCCTAGGGTCCCCACAGTAGCCTGGGATGGGGAGCCTTCTCTCTGTATCCCCTCCCGGGCCTGACCCAGGTCTTCAGGGCTCTGAGAGCCTTCCCCCAAAGAACCCCTTTTCTTTCTTTGCTCTTGGCTTTCCCATCTGGCCCCTGCAGGCACTTGAGTTGAGACCCTGGCTTTAGAGTGCCCTTGCCAGCCATGCCAGAACACGTAGCCTGGGGGAATGGGTTAGAAACGCATATCCTCCAGCCCCACACCTTCCCACCCCACAACCTGCTGCATCAGAAACTCAGAGGGGGCCTGGCAGTCTGTGTTTTCCCAGTCTCTCCAGACGTTTCTGATACACACTCCAATTTAAGAACCACCGCCTTAAACCCTTGCTGCTCCCAGTGGGGTCTCTGTAGCAGTGCCTTGACCCCACCTGGAAGAGGGTTTAGAAAAGCCCAGCTCAGCCCTCAGGATCCCTGAATGGGAATCTGCACTTGAAAAAGATCCCCGCCACACACACACCCCTCACCTGAAGCTTCCAGTGCACTTGAATGTTTGGGCATCATTGCCTAGGGTGGGAGGGTTCCCCGCCCCCCCCCCCAAAGCAGAGGTCCCCGTTGGGGAGCAGGTCCACCCCTCCCTGCCGGTGCCCGCTTTTCCATGTAGAGCTGGAGCAAGGCTCTTGCAACCCTCCCCGTGCCCCCCATTTTTGGTTCCATAATGTTAATTTTACAGTCTCCCTGGAGTGGGTCCAAAGCAAAGTTTTATGTGATATGATTACACAAGGTGAATTGTCCCGGATCCGTTTAATGAAACAGACTGTGTTTAATGATTCCGCAGGGAATTAAGTGCAGTTAAGCTATTAATCAGGCCCTGGTTCCTCCCCCTGGCAAGAGGCGGGAGCTCCTAGGGGCCCTGCCAGTTGCTCGTGGGTGACTGTTTTGGCAGAACCGGTGCCAGGACCCATGGTCTGGGGCTCAGTGTGCCTTTATGACCCACTGGGACGGGGATCCTGTGCTCATCAGGGCTCTTGTTTATAATTTTTTTCTTTTTAGTGAAGTAATTCAGGAGCTTCCAGGAAGGAATCTGGGGGGGTTGGTGAGCAGCTATTGCTGAAGCAGCCCGGGGGAGTTCAAGCCTTGTTGGCGGGAAGCGCTGACCCAGCTGATGGGACATAAGGGGGTGCATCTTGGTTACGCCAGGGCACTTACCTCCAGAATCCTCGTACCAGCAGCTGACATTGAAGGAGCCACTCCTGGGGCCCGGGGCCGGGGTCCTGGCCCCTCTGCTTCTGTTCCCTCTCGCGTCCAGGATGCAGGTCTTAGCACAGTTCTTTCACCGATGGGTAAACCGAGTCTCGAGACCAACCGAGGTCCCCCCACTGCCACAACTAACAGAGAGAGGAAGGGGGTTGTGAACACTGCTGTCTGCTTCCAAAATGGTCTGTGCCCAGACCCTGAGCCTTAAACAACCCCTGAAGAAGCACCCAAGGTTGGGACCGCCCTCTGCAGGCCCCTGACCACCCTGCAGATGGGTCTTCCCTCTCCTTTTTGGGGGGAGCTTGTGCAGTAACCCCCCAGCAAATACCTGAGATGATTGGTCAGAAGTAGCCCGGCCTAGAAATCTGATCCTTGTGCTCCTGGGCAACTGAGTCCCACCTTCATCCTGCTGGGCTTCTATGGTAAGAGCAGCAGGTGTCTGGACCTCGTAGGGATGTGTGCAGGGGTGGGTGGAGGACTCAGGAGGGGGCAGACTCCAAAAAAAAAAAAAAATTACAACAGACTATGTACATGCTCTACGTTCTTCTAATCACTCAGATACATCTGGTCTTAACCCATTACAACAGTGTGGGCCCAATTAGCCAGACACCTTGTAAATCATCTTTCGTAAAGATAAAAGATATCCTTGTCCCCAGCATTCACGTTTCCCTAGCAGCAGCGGTGTTCCGGGCGCTGGGGGAGCAGGAGGCTCGCCACGGGGTTGGATGGGTTTTGCAAAGAAAGAGGAGCCCTTTATCATGTCACAGTTTGGCGGTGGGGAATTCCAATTTAGTTCAACAGCGTTCGTTGAGCCCCTGCTGGGGGTAAGGCAGTGGGAGGGAGTGGGGTGAGGCTGCTGGTGCCTCGGAAAGATTAGGACCTGGGGCCTGGCTGTGTGACCTTGGGCCGGTCACTTCCCTTCTCTGAGCCTCCTGTCTCCTCACTAGTGATACAAGTCTGCAATAGCCCTTTCCCTTCAGGGTACACTTTAGGATTAAAGGAGATTGTAAGTACCCATCACCCAGCAAAGGAGGAGGTTTAGTTGTCAAGAAGCAACTGGGCTCCCCCAGCCCAGCTGGGGAGACTGATAGACCCTCGTTCAAAAAGCAGATGCCTCTGGGGGTACAGGGTGGCATTGCCTCTGTGAGCAGCAGGGGGTCTGGCTCCCGGGTTTCAGAGCACCCGCCTGTGACTGTCCATCGGGGGCTCAGCATCCCTTTCTCCCTTCCCGACGTTCTCTGTGACACCCCCCTCCTCTGCAAGGACTTCTCATTCTGTCCATTTCTGCAGCCCCAGGACTGGCTTGCAGCTCTTTGAGATCCTCTCTGGGGCTTCCCAAGCAATCAGCCACATTCTGGTGTAGCCTGTCTTCAAGCCAGACCACCCCAACACACCGTTCCCTGTTCGTGACAGTCCCCCCCCCCCCACCGCTGCCAGATTACCGCAGCAAGGTAATAAACTGAAAACAAAAACAAACAATCCAAAACAACAACAACAACAAAATAAAACATGATGAAAAGTAGAACAGTAAGGCAAAGATTGCAAGATAGATAATCTGACTTAAACTATACCCCCAGCCTGGTCTACTGGAGAGAGACACAATACACGGGGTTGTGGAGGGGGCAGTGAAGCCCAGAGGTGGCACCAGCCTGGGCCTGGGGAGTCCGGGGAGACGAGGTCCTAGCTCAGAACAATGACAGGAAGAGAAACAGGCAGCATTTACTGAGCACCTACTGGGTACAGGGTGCCGTGCTAAAACCCTCAGAGCCTTTTTTGTTTGTGGGCAAGTCACTTTTTTGTTGTTTTAAATTCAAGTTAGTTAACACATAGTATAGATTATTAATTTCGGGTAAAATTTAGGAGTAATCCGTTGCATATAATACCCAGTACTGATTCTGTCAAGTACCTTCCTTAATGCCCATCACCCAGTTACCCCATCCCCCCGGCCAAACCTCATGTGCTTTTATTCACTTCTCTATTCAAAGGTCCTACTCTCCTCCTGTGAGTATATAACATTACTAAACAGGACAACTTGATCATTCAAAGCCCAGACTTTGAAACCAGACTGTTTGGTTTCAAATCCTGGCTCTGCCATTGCATAGCTGTGTGACCTTCAGCAAGTTACTTGACCTCTCTGTGCCTCACTTTTGGTTCAAGGAAGAGAACGGTTGCCTTGAGGAATAAGCAAATTACTAGCTACACTAATGCAAACGTATATAAAAACACAATAACATGCATTTATGGAGAAGGCTGGGGCGGCCACGCAGCAAGCACCTAAGAGGGGTTACTGTTCTCTCCAAAGACAAGAAAAGGCGGAGAACATTGCAGGTAGCAGCAACAGCACGGAGGTGGGAGGGACTGGGCCAGTGTGGGATCTGAAGGAGTGAAGGGCGTTGCCGTAACTGCCTTGATCCTGACCCTGGTCCTCTGGGCGCCCCTCCCCTTCTCTGACCCTGCCCTGCCTCCTCTCCCCAGAGTGGCCGGAGTTCGTGAGGAACTATGCCCCGTGGTGGGCCACTCACACGCTGGACTGGCTCAAGTTTGGCAAGAAGGTGCTGGTGGTGCACTTTGAGGACCTGAAGCAGGACCTCTTCGTCCAGCTGGGCCGCATGGTCAGCCTGCTGGGCGTGGCCGTCAGGGAGGACCGGCTACTGTGCGTGGAGAGCCAGAAGGACGGCAACTTCAAGCGCTCGGGCCTCCGCAAGCTCGAGTATGACCCCTACACGGCTGACATGCAGAAGGTCATCTCGGCCTACATCAAGATGGTGGACGCGGCCCTTAAGGGGAGGAACCTCACCGGCGTCCCCGACGACTACTACCCCAGATGATGCCTGGGCTGGGGAAGAGGGGGTTGGGAGTCCCCACCCAGCTGGGGTCTCGAGATTCTCCTCCCTTGGGGAACCTCCCCGCAACCTGTCCTCTCTTTCTGGTTTGGGAACAATCCCCATGGTGGCTGTTGGCCCTCAGTGGAGTTTCCTGCATGACGAAGGAAGCTCAAGGGAAGAGACCGTGGGGGTACTCCCCACCCAACTCCCTGCTGGTTTGGGGCACTCGAGCCCCATGGACCCTTGCCTGTCTCCGGTGCCCCAGCCCCCACCACTCAGGATCCCGCCTGTAGGGAGCGAGGGCTCACAGTGTCCCCCGAGAAGCAGGTGTCCCACTGCAGAAATCAAAGATATTGATTCGAGAGCTAAAGGGATGGTCGAGGGAGAAAGTGGCCCCGGGTGCTCTTCCCTTCCAGGCTGAGCATTCACGGCCTCCCCTTCTCTCCTCCACGCCCCAGGGAAGCAGGGACTCCAACATGGACCCAGGTTGCTTCTGCTGGAAGAAGGGTCTCTGACACTCGGTGGGAGCTATGGAGGCGTGGTACCCCCATGAGGTTAACGGGCACTGCCATGTGGGGGCCGGTGTGAGGAGCCCACCCCCCAGGTCCCACAGCTCCGAGAAACAATCTGGTTTCCAGAATGCTACCCTTCCCTGCTCCCCCCCCTCCCTGTACCCAGGAGGGGACCTTGGAATCTTTGATCCCACTCCCAGGGGTCCTCAGGTGCCAGCAGTTAACCCCAGGATGGTCACATGCTACAAGCAAAAGCTTGAATAAGACTGACCGCACCCAGGGGCAGCTCTCCCACAGTGGGGCCCAACACAGTGACCCTATACTGCCCTCTGACCCCTAGCAGGGGGTCCTTTGGTATCCAGGTGAGAGAGCCTGGAGTGCTCCCCATCAGGTAGGGACCTTGATCCACACAGATCGCCCACTACCTTCCCAGATCACCGACCACCCCTTGGTCCTAGTCCTGTGGGGCCAGCTCCCCTGGAAATGATTCTTTAAGGAAGAAAATGGTTCTTTCATTTCCATAGAAACACACCTCCCTTGGTGGTAAGACATCAAACCAAAGGATTCTCCAGGACCTGGGTCGCTAACCATCAGTCTCAGAAAGCACTGATTCAGGACCCCATCTGTCCCACCTCGGATCCCAGTGGCTTCATGTCCTGCCCACACCTGCACCGCCCCCTACAACATAGACGCAAAAGCCATAGGTCCCAGAGCTTTGCTCTTCTGTCTGGAGCAGCCCCCCGTCAGCCCCTCTGAAGGCTTGGGGTGCAGGTAAATGCTCTTTCCCAAATACCCAAGAGACTATGGAGAAGGTGACTGTAAAGAGATCTATTTTTTTAAGAGGAATATAACTACTACGTTCTGCCCCTTGGCACCTGGCCACGCAGAGAGAAGCAGGGCTCAGGGACTGGGCCTGTGGTTCTCTTCCCTGACCCCCTCCTCTGTGAGATTTGCCCCCCACCCAGGCTCAGGACCCAGCCAGGGAGCCCGGAATGTATTTTGTACCATGTTTCTCCCCCCTCCTCCCCACCCCAGGCTAGTTTCTAGTCTTCTGAGAAGCAGTAGACGGCATGGCCTCCCCTCCCACGGGGACATCTGCTCTCTCTGGGAGCCATGGGGTCTGAGACCTGGGCCCGTTCTGCTGGCGGTCGCCTCAGGCCGCAGGCCTCTGTCTGAAGATTCCTCAGGTCAACACCGTCATTAAAAGCGAGTTTTGTTGCTGATTCTATCACGTGGTAGAGTGTTGTGTAAGGCGAGTTCACAAATGGGCTTTTCTCTTTTTTTGGTTCTGGGGCAGGTCATTGTGTCTGTGCTTGGGAATTTGGGGGTGTGGGGTGTGTGTGTGTGTGTAAAATTGTGTTCACCTGCCCTTCTGAGTGAAGAGACTGCGTCCCCCAAGTTCACATGACATTTTTTTTTTTATGACAACTTTTTTTTAACCACCCCACTTCTAAGGCGTTTGTGTCAGCTCCCATGTGTAGACAGGAGCGGGCCAGAGTACCTGAGCCCCCTGCCAGAGAAGGGGGGTGTCTCCTGCCTCTGCCCTTGATCTTTGGGAAGTGTGCATATGTGGGGGCGGGTGCATGGGTCTGGAAGAGGTTGTCAAGGAGGGATGTCCCTTCTGCGTGCGAGCAACAGAATGTGTCCTGAGTGTGCGGTGCTATGCACCTGTGTGTGCAGAGGAAACCCGTGAGCACACAAGGGGGCGGAGCAGGCGGCTTCTGGGAGGGACAAGAGTTTACATACAGCCTTGTGGACGGAGATGGGGAGGGAGATCGGAAGCAGAGCTGGGGCAGGCAGAGAAGGGGCAGGGAGAGACTTTTCCCCCCTGCCACATGGGGGAGTGCTCAGGAGGAGGGGGGAGGAGGTCTTTCACCCCCAAGCCTGGGTTCTCTGAAATAGGGAGGGCAGGGCAAGAGCTCAGGGAGGGGAAAGTGTGAGGCTGCTCCAGGGCCAAGGGCAGGGTCTCTCTCTTCTGGGGCTTCAGAAAGCCTTCTCCAGGGACTCACCAGCCCCAGGCTACACCCATCAGCCAACTCTGACCTGTTCATAGACTGAGCCCCAATCCTAGAGTCTTGATCCCGGGTCACCACTGAGTCCCGATTCTGAACATCTACTGATCGACGATCCCAGTCTCATACTGATGCCCAATTCCAGCCACACGTGAAACCTTGGCCCTTTCCATACTGAGTCCTGACCCAGGTCATTGGCAACACCCTGACTTGCCCCGAAACCTGGGCCGAGGGTGTGTCTGGACTGAGCCTGAATCTGCCACAACTGATTCTGGCTGGAGATTGAGCTCCACTCCTGACCTTGGAGGAGTCTTTCTCTTGGTTCCCTTGGGCCCTCACCCAACCACAGGTGGAAACTTGATTCTGCTACCAAATAGAGCGCTGAAGCCCTATGCCAATTTCTTTGACCTTGTCTATGATCTCTTCCTCCCCGACCAGAAGCGATTATCCAGCCCTGTGCTCCCCTAGACGCTCCTCCCCAGATCTCACAGATCCTGTGTCGTGTCCTTCCCACCAAGGGGCAGGGCAGGGGGCTGGTGAGTTGGACAGCAGGGCAGGGGGCTGGTGAGTTGGACAGTTGAGCAACTTCTCTGGCTGGTCTCTGCCCATCTTTACTGCACTCCTGCAACCCTCTTGAAGCAAATATGTACTCCAGACCCAAAAGGAACCAAGGTAGCATTGACTCTTCATTCAATAGATATTTACTGGGCATCTCCTGTATGCCCAGCCCTGCTCTAGCATCTAGAGACTTAAAGAGGAACAAAACACAAAAAAATCCCTGCTCCTGCCAAGCTTACATTTTACCAAGTCCCAAGCAGATACCTGTAAGTAGCAGAAAGTTTTTGAGGATGTGATCACGGGGCCGAGAAGGCAATGACCCTATGTGGGTCCTGGCCGACCCCCGGGAGGTTATTAACGACCCTAATGGGTGGGAATGATACACACAGACACCTGAGACTGGTTGGAACTGGCCTGAGCGCCACAGAGGCCACAGCAGAACTGGGCCTTCTCCAGAAAGTCCTGCATGCACAGAGGAACAGTGCCCACTGGGAATTCCAGGGGTCACCCAGTAGGGGCAGGGTGCCTGGCTCAGAAGTCAGGACAACTGGCTTATCCTGTTGTCACCTCTAGAAGAGAACAGGCAGCACCTGGGGTCTGCTGATAGCCGGGATTTCCTCCCGATTTGCTTAGTAACAAGGAGGCCACTGCAAACATTCGGTGGACAGTGTGGGAGGGGGAGAAGGATGAGGAGGCAGAGGGCTGTTGGGGGCCCATCCCACAAGGATCCATCTCATCCCAGAGGCCCAGACCCCACCCCCACCCCCAATTGGTTTCTCTCCATTTTCCTTCGCATGCCTCCTGGGCTCCATTTCCGTCTTTCTGCTTTTATTTTCTCCAGCTGCTCATTAAACCTCTTCTGTCTTGTCCTCACCAACCCCCTCTCTCTCCATCCTCCCCCTCCTTCCTCCTTATCTCTTCCTTGATTTCTGTGCTGTCTGTGCCAGCATCTCTCTACCTCTTGATCTCTGTCTCCCTACCTGTCCCCTGCTCACCCCCACCCCTTTTGTCCTCTCCTGCCTCCTCCTCCTCCTCCTCTTCCTCATCTTCCTGGAGAGTGGAGGGGTGACTCTGCAGGAGGCAGACACAGTGAGACAAATGCTACCCGGCCGGTAACCAAGGAAGTGGTTTCCTTAGCAACAGAAATGCAGGCACGCGTGCCACTGCCCGGTCCCTTAGCGGTTACAGTAAGTACTGAGAGCGGGAAGGCAGCGTCAGGCCAGGAGACAAGAGTCTCCGGAAAGATCACTGTTGTGACCCGAGAAGGGATGGTGCCCAGAGACCAGCTCAGTGCCTGGCACTTTAGGGACACTCAAAAATAGGAGGGGTGTAGGGGCAGAGAGAGGCAAGCAGAAGAATCCACAGGACCGGGTGAACGGCTGGATGTGGGGAAGGGGCAGTGACAAAGAAGGCAGTGGGGTCACCAAGGTTCTACTAGGCAGCTCCCAGGTGGGGGTCCTGTGACAGACGGAGAACATGGGGCCCAGGAGCAGGTGAGGGCAGGGAAAGAAGACGTCAAGCCTTCACCATCTAACTGGGGTGAGACCGGGGGAGGGAAGGTGAAGACAGGCACAGAAATGCCTCCTGCAATTCTCCCTGCAAGACAGAGTCAGTAATTTGCTCGGGTGACACAGAAATTAGTGGCAACGCTTGGATTCGAACCGGGGCATGATCCAGAGCCTGTCCACCAGAAGGCAGAAGACGGAGAGGGTTGACGACGGAAAGAGAGGCAGAGAGAGACAGAGGAACAGAGCAGAGACTTAAATCACTGATTTGGCACTTTTTCCCACCAGGACAACACAAATATGTTCATTTTTGAGAACTGAGGGAGGGGAGGGGTTAGACAACAGTGCCCAGCAGTACAATCGTTATTACAGCTATAAATAGTTGTCCCCAAAGAAAACACCTGTCAAGATGCATTCCCTTCCTGGGAGATAAATAATGTCCCTGGTCCAGGTTGATATTTCAGTGACTCAGTGAGGGTGAGAGGGTGACAGGGGCGAAGGGCAGAAAGTTGATCAATGGAACACAGAATCCCTGCTCGGCTTTTCCCAAAATGCAATAAAACGTGCGGGTGAGGCGAGCCATAAATCTGGATGATAATATCCAACCTCGCAAAAGCAACATGTTTATTTATCATGTTTGCACGTTTACTATTTCCCCTCAAATTTACAGTCTGCAATCTGCCGGCGTGCAGGGGGAGAAACATGGAAATGAGAACTGGCAGAACATCGTGGAAGAAGCAATGATAAAATATTTATCCCCTCACTCCATCCCCCACCCCCACTCCCCGGCTGCCCAAAATCCAACATGAAACAAAGGTGGGGATGGACCGGAGCAGGCCACGCATCTCTGCTTCGGGCCTCTGATGGGTAATTGAAATGAACAGTCCTTGCGGTGCCTGGGTGGCTCAGTGGGTTAAAGCCTCTGCCTTCGGCTCAGGTCATGATCCCAGGGTCCTAGGATCGAGCCCCGCATCGGGCTCTCTGCTCAGCAGGGAGCCTGCTTCCCTTCCTCTCTCTCTGCCTGCCTCTCTGCCTACTTGTGATCTGTTTGTCAAATAAATAAATAAAATCTTAAAAAAATGAAAAAGAAATGAACAGTCCTTACAGAATGGAATGCAAGGAAATGAGAGGATTTTTGTGTGTTCTGGAGTCATTTGCTCAATAATTACAGGGAACGACCAATCAACCAGAATGGAGAGGGTCCATCTCTGAGGGGACCAGAGGCGACCAGACTCTTGTGTGTCCAAGACAGTGGGGACGGGACACGAGCAAGCGAAAGGCAAGCATGAGGCCAAATTCTCCTCTGGGACCCGAGTTAACACCCAACCTGTAATCCGTTGCCGGGGCTTTCAAAGCTCAGAAGTCCACCAGGCTTTTTGGTCTGAGGTTAGACTTTGAGTCAGATTTTCCCAAAGATGGAGCCCAGGAGTGGGGGCCAGAGGCAAATGTATGCTTATGGGGGTCTTACTGATGACCACTGGCCCCAGTCTGGGCATCACCACAGCCAAAGCGTAAAGGACCATTGCTATCATGCATGCATCCCGGCTTTTCATGCATTGAGAGCTCTGTATGCCTCGGAACTAGCTCGTACTCGGCATACAGTAAGTGCTAAGGAAATGTGTGTGGGGTTTTCTGAGAAAGTGAATTAAGGAATACTAAAGGATATTCAGAGAAAAGCCACAAGTCATCAGCCGAAGCAGACCTGAGTTATTATTCCCTTAGCTGCCCTGAGTTTTATCTGCAGTAATACCGAATTAATGACAGACCCCCTGCTTGAATCCCCAAAGCCAATGGCTCCACATGATCCTGAGAAACGTCTGTGCACATCTCTTCTCAAATTCACATTCAGTGAAGTCATGCTGGTAGCTGGAAATTGGCTGTGGGGAGAGTATTTACACCATGGAAATTGGCAAATGCTGCAAATCAGGCAGAGTTGTCTTTTGGTGGGGCAGTGAGGGGTAGGGCCAGTCATTTGTTAAGTACTTACAAGCACACCACTTTTGGTGGGCCAGTGAGGGATAGGGCCAGTCATTTGTTAAGTACTTACAAGCACACCACTGCCCACAACACACAGACACACACTGTGCTAGGGCTTGTCCCCTCTTCCGGGAAAGCCTTTATCTGGTTAATATCTTCACCTCCTAGGAACTGGCTCAGGCTCTTCCTCTTCCAGGTAGCCTCCCCAGACTACAAAGACCACATTCAGCTCTTCCTCTAACCTTGATCATAGATTTGGACATGACCATTGTTGTGATCACTTGAATAATTTGGGATCTCTCTCTCTCTCTCCTCACCAGGACCTGAGCTCTTTTAGGACAGAAACCATATCTTTACCTCTGAATGTCCATTTCCATGGCCCCCAGCACAGACTAGGTAATAAGCAAATATTTAGCCAGTGAAACAATGAAAGATTCTATTTAACACGAGCTCCTAATCTCAGTGCTCACAAACATTGCAATGAAAGGATAGAAGGATCCAGCTGCCCAGACAAGGGCCAAGAAGGGAAATGAGAAACCACATATGAGAGTAACTAATATTTATTGAGGACAAATTATACGTTGGAGTGCAAGTTATATATATATATATATATATATATATATATATATATACTAAGGTAAGAGCTTCACATGAGGAATGTATGGAATCATCAGTGCCCTCTGGAAGGCAGTTTACCCATTTTACCACCAGAGAACGGCGGCTCAGAGAAGGTAAGTAATTTGCCCAACGTCCCACAGCCAGACTCTGGGAACCGGACTTTGAACTTGGGAAGTCTAGCTTCAGAGTTCAGAGTTCTTGCATTTTACCACTATGCTGCATCCTCAGGAGAAAAGGAGTGCCAAACCAAGAAGGAAGGCGCCACTCTGGCAAGGCAACTGGGGAAGAAGATAGACCAGAGCATAGGAGATGAGAAAGGAAAATAAACCCTGGAAAGGGTTGGCCTTTCTGGAGCTGAGGACCCTCAGGGTGGGGCGGGGAGGCAAGCAGGGAAGCGGTGTGCCAGACGTCACTGGATTCTAAGCAGCGAGGCTGATTTATAGATCCCCATGGCAACTGCTAAGCGATAATCTCTTACTCCACAGCTCAGTGATTCTCTAGAAATTCTTTCCTCCTCCTTTCACGGCCACTCCCCCCAGCCCACAGAGGCAAGGTGACAGCCTCTTCCCCAGGAAAAGCTGTGCTGGATAAGATGAGCCAAGACTCTTTTATTATGACAATAGAAAAGGGATATTGGAGTGGGGTGGGGGCAGAAGAAAAGAGAGAGGGGGGCTTAAAACCCCAAAGGTCCAATCATCAGACTGGGAAGGGCCTGCAGAATGTGGTTTTCAGGCCACCATAAAAATCTCACACAAACCATGCATTACCTCCCTAGAAGAACATGAGCGCCCACCTGCACCCACACTTACAGAATTTTGTGTGGTTTCAGGGACTGTGTAGATCCTTTGGGACCTAAAGTAGGAAATTTAAAAATCATCTAATGTAGTGGTTTCCCAATTAGGGCAACGGAATCCTATCTTTAATCAAAACTGAATGTGATGCCTCTCGTAACGGGGGTTCTCATCAGGGGTGATCTTGCAGCCAGGGGGATATTTAGCAGTGTCTGGAGATATTGTGGATTGCCCCAACTGGGGGAGAGAGAAGGGTTATTGGCATCAACTGGGTAAAATACAGGGGTGCTGCTCAGTATCCCACAGAGCACAAGCAGCTCCCTCCATGACACAAGGATCTGCCCAAAAAGGTGAGTGGCACTAAGGTCGACAAACCCTGGCATAATATCAAAAAAGGGGAATTATTCATCCATCCATCCATCCATTCTTTCATTCATTGATTCAGCAAAGTGGGTGAGGAGTGGGGGTATGGAGCTACCTAATGTCTTCATCTCTAAAAAGGAGGTTATCGTGAATTATAATCATGGGGGCTTGCTATGCTGGCCACAGGACCCTATCAGGGGAACTGAAGAACAAGGGTGCTGTACTTTTTGCTCTCATGACATTATTAATGGTGATGTGGGAGATTTCACAAATGAAGGATTCCATTTGTAATAACTTGGAGAAGCATCTCTGCCTGGCTAGCCCAAGGGACCCAGGACAGCTAGGGACTGAATGTGTCCTCCCAAAATGCATCCTTCTAAGGCCCGGGGTGATGGTAGCAGGATGTGGGGCCTTTGGAGGGAACCAGGATTCAATGAAGTAATGATGGTATTAATGCCCATATAACAGAAGACAAGGACACAAGACTGGGGTCCCTCTACTCCTCTCCCTCCCTCCACTATGTAAGGACCCAGCAAGAAGGCAAGAAGAGGGTCCTTCCCAGCCTTCAGAACCACAAGAAATAAATGTCTTGTTTAAATCCCCCAGTCTGTGATGTTCTCTTACAGCCACCTCCATGGATGTGGTTAAGGTGAGAGGTGTCTTGTCAGACTGAAAACGTACCACAGCAGCATGATCACAGGACTGTTTCTCCTTGTGCAGCTTATAAACTAGCCCCAAAGTAGATGAATGTCTCTCATCAATGTCAACTGGGGCACTTGTCACAAGGACAGTCTTGGAGCAGACGGACAACCCCCTTGTGGGCATATCTGGTCTAGCAGTTCATAGAAAACACCCCCTTATAATTGCATACCCACACTTCTTACATTCACCAGTTAGAACCCCAGCATCCATCTTTGGGATGACTATTGATTTAAGAAATCTATGTTACTTGCCTTTGCTTGGGGCAGAGGGGAGTTTACTAAAAGCAGAGCCCGAGGCAAGGATTTATGTCCAGGCCATTTAATCAAGAGGCAACCCCTGGGAGCAGGAAAGATGACACAAGAAAAGGACAACATTAGGTATCTTATGAAGGTCTCAGGTGGAGACCACGGCAGGGAAGGGAAGGGGCTATGCCACAAGGACCCCTTGAAGAGTATACAGGATGTATCCCAGACCATGCACAGAATGGAGCTGGGAACATCTGCCCATAAGCTCTCCACCTTCACAGGTCAGGGGTCATCAGTGAAGCCTTGATCTTCCTTGTATGGCCCATGTGGAATGCAGCAGGAGTTCATGGCACTAGAGAGACCCAGGACCAAAAGCAAGGTGTGTGGCCCACACTTGAGGCAAGACAGGAATGAGAATGGGAAGCCCCACCCTCCACCCCTGCACAGAATGGTCCACACCAGCCATGACTGAAAGCCAGAGTGAGCAAACAAGTGTGTGGCACCACAGACACACAATTCCTTTTCTGGGCTCAAGCCTCACCCCCACTGATGATGAAACTCTCGGAGTCTTGGTGTTTCCTTCCATAAGGTAGGCATAATGGCACCTCTATCACACAGAGCTGCTGGGAGGAGGGGCTGAGCTTACCCTCTTAAAGCATACAGTAGGTGCCCAGCAAACAGGAGTGGTCACCTTTCTGCCAGTGCAGCTTTACTGACCTGAAAGTGGTTTTTCTCAGTTCTGCAATCTACCTCACTTTCGTGAACCTGTCTGACATGATTTATCCCACAAAGGGAACTCCTAGGAAATGAAACTGGGTGCCTCTGAGGGACTCTGAGACAAAGGGTGAAATGGAGGGAAGGTTGGCAGGGGAGGGAGGGAGGGAGAGAGGGAGTCGCCAGGAGGCTCTTTGTGGGTGAATGCCACTATAATGGTCTTCAGGGAGGAGCTCATTTGACATGCCCCCAGTCCCTATCTGCAGCTCACTTCTGGAACAGGTTCCACCTGACACTGGCTCAGCTAGAATGCTCTAAAATCTTCCTTTCTCCACTCTTCCAAGTGAAAAAACCATGAGACCAGCTTTAGTAGAAGTTCTCAAACTTGAATACCAGGGGGAAGCAGTCTAGTGCCATAAAGGAGGTAAGTGTGCAGTAAGCCCACACACTGAACACAGAGGAATATTCCTCTTTTCTGTAAAGAAATAGACCCTCCCCATTTTCTTGACTTGCTTGATCAGGCTCTTGTATCCTTAGTTTTCACACCTTTACTAGAGACACATCCAGAGAACTCATTCTCTACTGTAAGAAAAATACACTAGTGCAGTCAACTTGGCACTGGTGGTGGGGGAGGCAATAGGGAGGGCTTGGAACTGTGATGAGGTGGGAATTCTATAGCACATTGGCATCCCAGATTGTGGAGTACACCATTCAAAGAATCAAACCCCTCACTGAAACAACCATTGACTTGCAAAGACCAATAAAAATCAACTCCGGACAAGAGGAACATTCCTCTGCATTTGAAACCTAATCCAAGACTTCCAGCAACCAGGGCACGCTTCATGAAGAAAACAATGTAAGGACTGAATTTCTGCATTTTAAGTAAGTGACAGGACTCAGACCTTGGAGATAACAGAGTGGACACTTCAGTGACCACACACAACAAGGAATACCATCTTTGCAGGACACTTCAGTGACCACACACAACAAGGAATACAAGAGGCAGATAGAGATGGCTGGAAAAGTCACAAAACAGATGGTTGCAGACCCCAACCATCCACAAGTACAAACCTTAGAGAAGGGGGTTGGGGGGAACCTTATTTCCAGAGTTACCACGTCATGATACTCAAAATGCTGTCCACAAAAAATTACAAGGCATGCAAAGAAACGGGAAAGTATGGCCCCTCTTCCATCAATTCATTATTTGCTTATTCACGAAATGATTGGTTCACCATCAACTCATCACCACACCCTTACTCGCTCCCTGGTGAGTTCCACTTATCCAACACACTCCACAAGGAATCCAGCCCTCCTGCAGATCCAGGCTATCCCACAAGGACTGAACCACAGAGTGGCATTTTCAGTGACTCCTTGTTCCTTTCAAATCCATTCATTCTGCTCTCCCTCATCAAGGAGCTAAATGTTGCTTCAGAAAAACTACCAAAACAAGGCTCTACCCTCTCCAGGTCTTGGTCTCCCCTCTGCAAAACCAGTATGCTGAACTGGACAATCCCCTAAGAATTCATTCACCCCTGGATTGAGAAGACTGGGGGCATATGGAGGACTTGGAATCACACACACTGACCCATCAGGGGAATAAAGCCCAGAGAGGGAAAGGGCTTTGCCCAAAGGCACACGGTATTTCACACCTACTTTCTTGATGTCAAAGCTATGAGTCAG